>NC_071517.1:6068106-6371136 GCF_027887155.1 Malaclemys terrapin pileata
ACAAGATCATTTTATTTATTAGTTTAGACCAGAACAACATTTATTGTTTGCACAGCGCTTTGAAAATGTCAGGTGTTATAATCAGAGTCACTTGTAATCCACTAGTAAATGGCTGTTGCATTTGCCATGATATCCATACCTTGCTGCATGAATCATCTACAGATTTTTTTTTAAATTATGTTTCTAACCCTCATGGTTCTAAAATAAACCTTGGAAAACTGAATCAAGTGTAAGCTGATTCTGGATTGGTTTCCTGCGTCTGCAGAAAGCCTGCACTAATAACTTTGAAAGGTTTGACCGGCCCCATTCATCTCAATGGAATGTCTAGTTGAAAACGGAAATTATGGGGAACTGTGGAGAGCAGACTGAAAGAAAAAAGATGGGCAACAACTCTGCTGATTAATCATTTAATGAATGTTTCAGAATATTTCATTTAATAAAATATTCTGAGATTTCAACTTTTCATTGTGATTTGAGACAAAAAGCAAATTTCAAAATCTCTGAATTTCCATCCTGTAGGAAATTATATTTTTTTACCCTCTTTATTTCTCACCATGCAAACTTCCTGATTACTGTGTGCAGCAAAGTAGTTTTTGCTAAGAAATGCCTTCCTATTAAAAGGTCAGACCAGGCCCCCTTTCAGAAATCCATCACTTGAAAAATGTTAGACATGTAAGCCAAGTGAAATGGAAGAATTTCAAAGAGCTTCTCTCCAGACTTTTAGCTTCCAATAGACCTTATTAAAGTGACATTAGAATTTTACTAGGAATGATCCTAAACCACATAATTCAGATCTGGACACAGGATTTCTCACAGACTAGGGTGTTTGGATGGGATCTTCATTTTGATTTTATCATTCTTGTGCTTTTACTATAAAAGAACTGTCTAAGTTCTGCTTTCTCTAATTTGTTAGGTTCCGACATTGAGGACTTCATCCACGCTGTGAAAAGCCAGAATATAATGTTGGAAGTAGCTAATGGGAAAAACATCTCAGATGATCAAGAATACAATGGGGCTATTAAAGTATCACTTGTAGACAAGGTAACTGAAACTAAGTATATATACCATTCTGTAAAACTTTACAACTCAAAAACCACTGATGGAAAATGTTATGGTTATTTATTATTATTAGAGGTGGATTCAAGCAGCAAACTTTGGTTCTAGCCTTTCCTTTAGCGGGGAGACTTGTTTTTACTTTGGCTCATTATACAGAAATGTTTTCTACAGTGAAATCCAGATCTAGAGCTTACATCCAAACTTTGGCAACATCCAGGTCAAGGGGTTGGTTTATGCTCATCTCTAATTTATATGGTACTATGAATGCACATGATATTTTCTATAATAGTACAAAGAAAAAGGTCTCTGCCTCAAAAAATAGATTAAAGAGGGTTTTGTTAGAAGAGCAATTTGAAGAATAATAAATTTAAAAAAAAATCTTTGGGTTTTAAGCTAGCAAATGTAACAGGTATCATAAAAGTTTCATGGAGCAAGGTCAGCATACAACAATACTAGAGATATGGGGGTTTGAACTGTAAAATCTGGGCCAAATTCTATGCTCGCTTACACTGTTGGAATAAACTGAGGGCAAAATTTAACCCTCTGCTTTTTTCAATCCAATTTCCTCAGCTAGCTAAAGTCTAGTTTTAAGCGTGAAGACTGACTAATCTTTTATTTCTTCAGCATTTCAGATTTTCAATGATGTGCCATGCCAAAAGAATCAATTGCTTTCCAGTGCTTATGAATATCATTAGCAATGCATTACTAAGAACCTTAAATTCCACGAGACATATTCAAGTCTCGACTCGGATACACTCTCTGGTATGTATTTGACATTCTGCCCAAGATTTTCAAAAGTGATTTGTTATTTTGGAAACCTCAATTTTTGGATGCCCAACTTGAGAACCCTTAAAGAATCATAGAATCATAGACTTTAAGGTCAGAAGGGACCATTATGATCATCTAGTCTGACCTCCTGCACAATGCAGGGCACAGAATCTCACCCACCCACTCCTGTATCAAACCTGTGTGTGAGCCATTGAAGTCCTCAAATCATGGTTTAATTCCTCAAATCATGTTGAGCACTCACCCTCTGAAAATTAGGTCTCTTTAAAGGGTCTCAAGGTGAGCACCCAAAAATGGAGGCACCCAGAGCCACCAGTCACTTCTGAAAATCTTGCCACTACATGTCCCTGTGTTCTCTATTTTATATAATTTGAGGTCCCTTTCACCTGTTCTGTTTTCCACGCTAAATGACTCTAGCTCTTTCATTCTCTAGTTCATGCGTACAATAAGTCCCTTCCAGACATTCTTGTCATCATCTTGCCTTTTTGCTGAATTTTCAGTCCGAGCTATTATACATTCCTTGAGATGAGGAGACCCAAACTGTACACATCATTCATTACAAATGCAAACCTGTGTTTTACAGGTGGTAATACCGTTATGTTTTCATAGAAATTAGAGCTAGAAAAGAACTGCTAGGTTATGTTATCCAGACAGTGTGGGACAAGTCTTTAAGTCAAGCCATTCCTATCTCTGCCACAGCCAGTGCCAAATTGTTTCCACCCATACATTTTCTAATGATTTGTCACATCCAGAGAGATGAATGGCCATTCCATCTCTATGTACGTTAGCCTCTCTGCATGGGAAATTTCTGCTGGAGTGTGTGTGGATTCTAGGGAGCGGGGGAAGGTAATTATTTCTCAAGAGATGAGTTCTTCCAGTCCCCTAATCATTTTTATTCTTCTCTGAATTTGTTTCAATTTGTCTCCATCCCCCTATATTGTGGCTTCCAGAATTGAATGCAATATTGCAGGGTCAGTCTGTAGAGAAGTGGCATTGGCTGTCACCTCTCTGGGTGCCTTACAAAAAGGGGTGCTTTGAGGTTGCATAGACATGATGTCTCTGCAGATGCAATTTCAAGCCAGACGTTTGTAAAGCAACTAGGATGCTCTTGTTTCTTCTGCTGTATGTTGACATTATTTAAAATCTGTTCTATTATTATTATTTATAGGCATTACATAAGCACCCACGGCCATTATATGAAAGCATATTGCCATTTTTTCTTACTGTCTTTTAGATGCTAACTGAGCACGAATTGAGATTACTTTGGCATTCCATTATTTTCATGTCTGTTTTAGCTTCTGGTTTTGCACCTCACTTTGCAATGAGCAGCATAGGTGATTACAAGGTAAGAATGGATACTTGGGGTCGGTAAAAGCAAATGTCATATCTGCTGTGTTTCTTGTCTTTAACAATAGATCGTTGCTTTTTCACATCTTGTAAAGATCGGGTGAGAAATCCAGCCATGTCAGTGTTGGTTCCCAATTGGGAAAACGTGTGTGTGTGTGTGTGTATTTTTATTTTTTAATATCTGTTTTTCCGAAATGTATTTCCCATTCCATCTCATTTAGTGTAACTGTTTGACAATTGAGTGAATGCCTTCTCTTTCCTTTCCTAGATAAAAGCTCACTCCCAGCTGTGGACTTCAGGCATGCTCCCTTCAGCATATTGGTGTGGCCAGGCTCTGGTAGACATTCCTCTCTGCTGTGTTCTTCTCTTCACAATGACTGGGATTATGTTTTTAATTAGTTATCAAGCTAGTCTGACTCCTGGATTATTAGCCTTACCTTTGGTAAATTTCCTTTTCATAAACTATGTGGAAAATTCATCTTCAACAATAAAATAACGGGGGGAAATTGAGGTCTGACTTTTAAAAAATGTTCTCCAAATACTCTAGGCTCTTACATATCCTTCACCATCCTGGTATTGAAGCACCTGTTTTCTATTCTGAATTTTGGGGGGCTTGAAAGATCTGTGTTGAAATCTTCATTAATGGACATAGCAAGTGCTGACCTTTAGAGAAAGGTTTCACACCCTAAGAAATCCGTGCCACCTCATTTTGTCAGTTGTCAAATTGCCTGTCTTTTTCTGGAGAATCTCAATACTAGAATTACAGCAAGGCTGTTGTACAAGAGCACTGTGCTGTGTCAGGATAGCTGGAGGGAGAAATGTGCCCATCACCTGGCTATCTATGCCTGATTTTTCACTGCACATTACCATAAGTTCGTCACTTTATTCAGGACAAAATTCAACATACATGTTCAGAAGGGAGAAATAGCTGTCCAGTCTTAGCATGTTATTGGGTTTTCAGTTTGCAAGGAAGCTGTGTTCACTACAGCAGCATCCTTTCTCAGCTCCAATTCCACTTTGGTTAGGGTTAGGTAGCACCAATGTTCCATCAAAAATGTCTGTGATACCATTTTTATCCTCTAAATTTGTGTTACTTATTGTGTGTGTTGGCATGATGCTCATTCTGATTCTCTCCATTCAGGTTGTGTCTATATTTGGCTACGCAGCATCCATTGTCGTCCTCACTTATGTGATCTCTTTTGCTTTTCGCAAAAGGAAAAGCTACAGTGACCTTTGGGCTTTTATCTTTATATTTGTAAGTATATATGGTTCGGGGGGGGGAGATCATAGTGTCGTTGAAGATTGGATTTTATCATCGTGACAATTACAGATGGATCAAGCAGAAAAAATTCAGAGGACATAAGTGGGGTTTTCATCCTGGAGTTTTGTTCAGCTTGTCATAAGGATAGGTGCCAATTTCAAAATTTGGACCTGGATCTCACTTTGGATTTCAGATTCAGAGGTTCAGAGGAGCTCCTGCTTCCCACTTGCCTAGCATCTGAGCAGGACATTCCATAACTGCTAAGACACCTGCAGTTGTAGCATGCTCAATGGGGCAATGCTCTCGAGCTGATATCTTCAGAGAAGCAAAATGACATGTATATAATTTTCTCTTAAAGTGGACTAATGGGTGTGTTGCTTTTTTTATTGTGGCTTTCTAGGTTTCGTTTGTGCTTAATGGGATTTATTATATAGCCCGTGTGAACTTCGTCACGACCATCCTCACTGCCTTGATTCCTATCTATACGTTAGCTGGCTGTATAAGAATAATTGTGCAGGTGCGTGCGGAACATAACAAACTCCAGCTATAATAAACTTTTTTCTAGTTTTAATTTGAAAAAGTTGAAACCAAACCTAAAAAAAACCCAAGGAGGTCGGACGAGTTGTTTGTAGCACACTGCCAGGTGCAGTCTTGCTAGATATGTACCATGACCTGACACCTTGGGTTAAAATTTCACACCAGTGCCGTGATTCCTACCAATAATAGTTACCAGAATTCCCAACTGTACTGCATGATGAAATGCCACTTTGCATCTACAGAAAACTACCTGCATGACGAAATATTGATCCAAACAGCATATGATAGATGCAGCACTGCAGCTATTCACTGGGAAGATGGAACTAAATATGCAGGCCAAATTCTAAGCAGTGCTGAGCATCTTTAATTCCCCTTGACTGCAGTGGGACTATTCCTCTCTTTGGAATTGGCTCTGTGGTTGTATTTTGTATCTCTGAGCACTCTCCCCAAATGTAAGCCCTATGCCAGTGACTGTAGTGGACTGGTGAAGGTCTGGTGCAGAGGAAACAAGAAGATGAAGGCAAGGAGGCAGCTGGCTAAGGAGCTGCACTGGTTGTTTTCCAAGGGGTCAATATGGAAGTGGAGTACGTGAGGGACTGTAATGAGAGGAAGGGAGAGAGCCAGAAATCAACGTGGAAGAGGAAGGTGGATGGGGAGGAGTCAGGGAGGCAGTAAGTCACATCTACCTGGAGAAGAATGAGGCAGGAGGAGAAGTGAGATTGGAAAAGGGTTGAAAATAGCAGGAGAGGAGAAATCTAGTGGCTCTATGATGGTCCTTTGGAGGTGACGCTGGGCAAGGGCTGTGGGAAGAGTGCCACCATCAGAGAGGGCAGCTGCAGACAGAGATGGAGGGAGGTAAAGGACCTGTGGATGGTGGACATTCCAGAGAGATCAGGGGAGAGAGGGTAAACTGGGGATGGGGGGAAGTTAGAGGTGAAGAGACTGGCAGAGCGGATGGAGGTGATGGCAGCAAATGGTGGGATGAAGGGAAAAGCAAGACTTGGGGAAAGGTTGCCGGATGCAAGAAAAAGAAGGCAAAGGAGCAGTGGAAAGTAGGATGAGGGTCTACAGGGGGTAAGAAAAGGTAGGAGATGGATGTGGGAGGGAGAAGGGAGAACATAGCGGTGGTGAGAGGAAAACAGGAAGCAAGGGGGTTAAGATGGAAGAGCAGATGGAGGATGTGGTGGAAGCGGGAGGTTCAGGGATGCATCACCTCAATCTCTCATTGAGTTATAGGAGTGAGTCCAATCATGCCAAACCAATGAAGTGCCAAGTAATTGTGCAGCCAAATGATAAACTGTAAAGTCCCTTTGAAACAGAGGTCTAGGAAGGTCCCATACACTCTCTAACAATGCCATAAGCATTGCGGTGAGCTTATATGTGTTTAAACACAGAGAGAGATACATTCAATCTTATCTTACATTCAAAGGATGTAGGTTTTCACTTTTACTCTACACTGAAAAATGTTGCTGTTTCTAATCTATAAATTGTTTTATCCTTATGCAGGTGTCGTCAGACTATGAATTTTCCTACTGGGTAGAAGATGAAGAAATGATGCTGAGCAGAGTACACTTGCTAGCTAGCCTGGCAGTAAGAACCAATTTCCATTTCTAAGATGATGTGAAGTTTTCCTGTTTTCAACGCCCGCCTCTTGCTTAATGGAGTTTCGTTGCAGAAAATTTCTCACACTGCTGCTCTGAGATTTAAAAAAAGAAAAGAAAAAAGATTCTGCCCAGTCCTGTGATGTGCTGAGCCCTTTCAACCCCCCATTGACTTCAGGGGGAATTGAGAGGGCTCAACATCTCACTGGTAAGGAGGGGCCATCCATTCCAGCTACCTGAGGGGGGACAGTACAAGTGTTACCTTCACAGCATGTTTTGTGTGGGCGTGTGAGGACCCTTGTGCATCTGCCACTCCCTGAAGGCTCTCCCCACACTCCTGCATCATAGAATCATAGAAGATTAGGGTTGGAAGAGACCTCAGGAGATCATCTAATCCACCCCCCTGCTCAAAACAGGACCAATCCTCAACTAAATCATCCCAGCCAGGGCTTTGTCAAGCCGGGCCTTAAAAATCTCCAAGGCTGGAGATTCCACCACTTCCCTAGGGAACTCATTCCAGTGCTTCGCCACCCTCCTAGTGAAATAGTGTTTCCTAATATCCAACCTAGACCTCCCCCCTGCCCCCCGCAACTTGAGGACATTGCTCCTTGTTCTATCATCTGCCACCACTAAGAACAGCTGTGCTCCATCCTCTTTGGAACCCCCCTTCAGGTAGTTGAAGGCTGCTATCAAATCCCCCCTCACTCTTCTCTTCTGCAGACTAAACAAGCTCAGTTCCCTCAGCCTCTCCTCGTATGTCATGTGCCCCAGCCCCCTGATCATTTTCGTTGTCTCCAATTTGTCCACATCCTTTCTGTAGTGGGGAGCCCAAAACTGGATGCAACACTCCAGGTGTGGCCTCACCAGTGCCGAATAAAGGGGAATAATCACTTCCCACAATGCAGCCCAATATGCCATTAGCCTTCTTGGCAACAAGGGCACACTGCTGACTCATATCCAGCTTCTCATCTACTGTAATCCCCAGGTCCTTTTCTGCAGAACTGCTGCTTAGCCAGTCAGTCCCCAGCCTGTAGCAGTGCATGGGATTCTTCCATCCTAAGTGCAGGACTCTGCACTTCTCCTTGTTGAACCTCATCAGATTTCTTTTGGCCCAATCCTCCAATTTGTTTAGGTCACTCTGGACTCTATCCCTACCCTCCAGCATATCTACCTCTCCCCCCAGCTTAGTGTCATCTGCAAACTTGCTGAGGGTGCAATCCATCCCATCATCCAGATCATTAATAAAGATGTCGAACAAAAATACATAGCATCCTTCTCCTCCCTTCTTCCCACCACTATCTCCATTTCCCTATCCTTGCTATCTTGGTAGAACTGATTTCACCTCCCAAGTGAGTGCCTTAACCACTGAGCTATAATCCATCCTCGCTCTCTCTGGCAAGACAACAGAGTCAACATCAGAGCCAGTCTTAGATCTGGGTTGTTCCTGCTCTGTCCTGTGTGCCGATCGCTAGGCCATGCCTCTGGTTTTTTTTGCACTCCGTTTATCTTCACAGGGGATGCTAAAATCTCAAAAGAAGTATTTGGGTGAAATCCCTGGCTCCACTGAAGTAAATCGGAGTTTCGCCGTTGACGTCAATGGATTCAGGCATTTCACCCATTGTCTTTTGCTTGTTTTCCAGCCGTACCTGCACTGTATTATTTTTATTTTCATTCTGCGATGTCTGGAGTGGAAATACGGAAGAAAAACTACAAGAGAGGATCCAATCTTCAGGTCTGTGCAAAACAGAATTTATACAAATTGAATTGAACCTCAGGCTGAATAGATCAGGTGTTCATGACACAGGAGCTACATGTGGAAATCTGCCTCTGTACCATATGCTTCAAGGACGCTGAGTTTGGTTTCTTTTCTCTGTAGAATTTCTCCAAGGAAAGAGATGTTCCACCAAAACCCTGAAGAGTCTGAAGGGGAAGATGAAGATGTTCAAGCTGAAAGAATGAAAGCCAGGAGCCTGATGACCTGTCAGAACCAGGAAGAGGTAAAAATGAATAAGGAGAATGTGCATCCAACATGAAATCATAGAATCATCGAAATGTAGGACTGGTAGGGACCTCAATAGGTCATCTAGTCCAGTCCCCTGTGCTTAAGGCAGGACTGTGTAATAACTAGACCATTCCTGACAGGTGTTTGTCTAACCTGTTCTTTAAAACCTCCAATGACAGAGATTTCACGGCCTCCCTAGGCAATTTGTTCCAGTGCTTAACTACCCTGACACGTAGGAAGTTTTTCCTAATGTCCAACCTAAATAATGACAATTCATTAGTTGGGTAGAGGCATACTGCACATCTCCCCACATTAGCCTGCCGATTTCTATCAAACCTGACCTATGGAATGAGATGGGTGTTTAATCTCTGGTGCTCCTCCATCTCTCTATTCAGATTGCCAATATTAAAGCAAATAGTAATGATTGGCTTTGTGATATAGACACCTGAATACTGGGGGCCACATTCTGATTTCATTTATGCTGGTGGCTCTTTTAAATTTTGCAGACTTCTGTAATAAAACATTTGCTGATGTCGCTGTAAACTACAGCGTACTGCATAGACTTTAAATCTGATTTGTCTTCACCAGGCCTTCATTCTGATCCACCAAAGGCACAGTGCAGTTCAATGATAACTTTTTATATATTTCATTTTGCAGTAGAATCATCCATTTCTGCTTTGTGCTTATGCTATGTGAGTCTTCCTTGTCTTCACCCTAGAGCCAGAGCACAAAGGAGCTGCTTAAGCTTACTCAAGATTTTTTATGCAAAGATACCTCCTGGTCATGGGGAAAACACAAGCTAAAGGGAGTTTCTCACGTATTAGCTATTTTCCTCTGGCTGATGTCACTGGCAGGGAGAAGAGATGGTGGCTCCATCCTACTGCCAGATAGGAAGAGCAGGTCAGCCTGTGAATTGGCAGAGTCTGGGCAGCACCTCAAGCTGCTTCATGCTTAAAGCTGGCCCTGGACACTGGAAAACACTTAACAGGCTCTCGGTGTCACAAGCAGAGCTAGTCAGGAAATGGGATTTTTTGCAGAAAACAACAGTTTTCATCCAAAAAACAAAAATTATTTGGTTTGCACTTTTCCAATGAAAAATTGAAAATATTCAAGGAATTCAGACCCTTTCTATGAACGTTTTAATTAATTGGAAAGCCCAACTTGCCATCAAAAAGAAGTTTCGATGGAAAATTTTCAACCAGCCATAGTCACAAGCAGGAAAAGGGGATCCCTTCCCAAGAAAAAATGTGCATTTCTGCCAGAAAATCATTCCAGCAGAAAATTCCCAAATGGTTCTAGTCACAAGTGATGTCCATAAGTGATTTTTCAGCAACAAGGCCACCAACCACAGAAACCTCAGAAACCCCCAACTTTTTCTTACCACGGGCATTTTCAGAGCTGGGTGTTGAGCAATAGATAGTTGCTTCTCAAATTGTGCTTAATAAATCCACAAGTCCACATAGATAACAATAGTCAACTGTCAATTTTAAAATGTCAGCAGAGGAAGGAAATGAGGAAGGTTTGTGATACCAAATGAGTTCTAAGGAACAGTTTTCTCAATCATCTTTCATTCAGTTCCCAGATTGGGCCATATCTACTACATCCATATTTTTGATCAAAGTGATGGTGGTTTGCTTTTGTTCCACAGAGACCAATCCTTAGCATCAACAGTCTACGCAAGGAATACAAAGACAAGAAGGCCAGCTCCATTTTTAAGAAAAGGAAGAAAGTCGCCACAAAAAATGTCTCCTTTTGCGTTAAAAAAGGTCAGAACAAACAGGTGTATCACTAGAGGTTTTACAAACAATGTTATGCATTTTGTTTAATAGAATATTTAGATCTTGGGAAAGTTACTGGATTAACGTCACTGGTGACTGGAGTCTTCTATTTATCAGCGGCACCAAGCATGACAAATCAAGAAATTTTGGGTAGAGGCTTGTTGCAAGTGTCCTCACGTTACCTGGCTAATTTTTCTCAAACCTAACCTATGGAATTAGATGGGTGTGTAATCTCTGGCGCTCCTCCATCTCTCTGTTAAGATTGCCAATATTTATGTAAATAGTAATGGCTGATTTTCTGATACAGACACCTCAATACTGGAGGCCATATTCTGATTTCATTTTTGCTGGTGAGTCTTTTAAATTTTGTAGACTTCTCCAGACATATGCAGGTATAACTGTGACTGGAATCTGATCATAGGGATTTGACTGGCACTATCAGCTGAGTTCACATTGGCCACTGAACATGCATCAGATGGTAGAGAACTTCAGTCACTACTAGCCGAGGTGGGATTTAAATCAGTGACTCAGGAATGCTGCTCTATCTCATCACCAGTTCAGAGATCTGAGTACATATTTGTACCACCAGCACAAATGGCAGACCATCAAGTGTATCAGTTTCAGGAAACATAAAAGCCTTCTGCACTGTATTCCAAAACATTTGCATGGGACACTAGTCCTGTAAAGAAAAACAGCTGCAATTCTTTACAAAAATGTCAGATTTCCCTGGTTCTGTTCCCTCTCTCTTGTAGTGATGCACAGTTGTTGGCAGTTCCAGTAGATGGTACTTATCTGTCCATTTTATTCTAGGTGAGGTTTTTGGGCTACTTGGACCCAATGGGGCTGGCAAAAGCACTACTCTAAAGGTGATCATTGGAGACACGTCCCTAACTGCTGGACAGGTAGGAGAAACCTGGGAAAGAGGAGAAGGAGCATTGTCTATTCTGAAAGCTGAAAACTCCAGGATTATATCCTGGTCCTATTGACATCAATGGGAGTATATCTATTGACTTCAATAGGTATATCTACACTGCATCTAGAAGCGAGCCTCCCAGCCCACGCCCACAGACTCATGCTCATGGGACTCAAGCTAGAATATTAAAAGAAGCCGGGAGGTTGCCTGAGTTCCAGCCTGAGTTGCAACATCAAAATAACGCCTACAGGCTATTGTTAAATTGGGAAGCTCGCTCCCAGATGCAATGTACACATACCCAACTGGACCAGGATTTCACCCGAAGAGTTCAAAACTTACAATAAACTACAATTCGTTTGCAATAATGACATCAAAGTTGTGCAGCCTTAGTTTCCAAACATTGTCTTACACAGAGGGAAAAGCTTGACTTGTTGGATTTGGGTGCTGCAGGCTAATTGCTACAGTTCTGAGGTGTGTTCATTCATGTTTAATCATTTTTGTTGGTCTTCTCTGGACTTTCTCCAATTTGTCCACATCCTGGACCTGCTAATACAGTACAATCTGAGTCAACAATGTAACACTGTTGCAGAAAAAGCAAATATCTTTCAGGGATGTATTAGCAAGAATGTTTAAGCAAGACATGAGAAGTAATTTTTCCGCTCTACTCCGTGCTGATTAGGCCTCAACTGGAGTATTGTGTCCAGTTCTGGGCACCACATTTCAGGAAAGATGTGGACAAATGGGAGAAAGTCCAGAGAAGAGCAACAAAAATGATGAACGGTCTAGAAAACATGACCTATGAAGGAAAATTGAAAAATTTGGATTTGTTTAGTCTGGAGAAGAGAAGACTGAGAGGGGACGTAACAGTTTTCAAATACATAAAAGGTTGTTACAAGGAGGAGGGAGAAAAATTGTTCTCCTTAACCTCTGAGGACAGGACAAGAAGCAATGGGCTTCAATTGCAGCAAGGGAGGTTTAGGTTGGACATTAGGAAAAACTTCCTGTCAGGGTGGTTAAGCACTGGAATAAATTGTCTAGGGAGGTTGTGGAATTTTCATCATTGGGGATTTTTAAGAGCAAGTTGGACAAACACCTCTCAGGGATGGTCTAGATCAGGGGTCGGCAACCTTTGGCACATGGCTCGCGAGGGTAAGCACCCTGGTGGGCCGGGCCGGTTTGTTTACCTGCCGCGTCCGCAGGTTCGGCCGATCGTGGCTCCCATTGGCCTGATTCGCCGCTCCTGGCCAATGGGGGCTGCGGGAAGCAGCGCGGGCCGAGGGATTTGCTGGCTGCCGCTTCCAGCAGCTCCCATTGGCCTGCAGTGGTGAACTGGGCCAGTGGGAGCCGCGATCGGCAGGTAAACAAACCGGCCAGGCCCGCCAGGGTGCTTACCCTGGCGAGGCGCGTGCCAAAGGTTGCCGACCGCTAGTCTAGATAATACTTAATACTGCCATGAGTGCAGGGAACTGGATGAGATGACCTCTCGAGGTCCCTTTCATGAACATTGTAAATAATTCCTTCCTATTAGCTTACCCCTAATTTTATTGCCCCATTCCTTTCACTCCTTCCTCACAGCATTACAAAAAGGAGACTGCATTTTACCTCTTTTCCCTGTTTCCCTTTCCCTGTTTTGACTCTATTGAAGTAGTGGGGCCATATTAGAGCTGAAACCTGCAGAGCCCTCAGCTGGGCCCTTGGTGAGGTCTGCAGGATTCCATGTTGAAGAAGAGTTTTTAAACAGTGTGAAGAAACACTTGTATCTCAGAGCCCAGAATAAACCAATTGTTTGTGCAGGTGGTGATGAAGGGGGCAGATGCAGCTGCTTCTCAACCAGAAGAGGACACAACCGACTTTCTAGGGTACTGCCCTCAGGAGAACCCTCTCTGGCCAAATCTTACTGTTCAGGAACATCTGGAGGTTTATGCTGCTGTGAAAGGGATGAGGAAAGAAGATGCTGCTGTTACTATCAAACGGTACAGAAATAAAACGATTCCAGCCTCCATGGGGGTGTGGAGGGATGTACATTGTGTTTAATCACCTTTAGCGACCTCTGCGCCCATGTTGTCTAAAGCTGTTTCTGGTCCAGCTCCTTTATCATATTTGTGTACCTATGAAATAGAAGAAAATGTGGAGCTCTTTCCCTCCTTGCTCAGGTTAAATGAGATGAGAGCAGGGAACATTTAAAAAATCCCTGTAAGGCATTTCATTGGGCACATAGGACCCAGCTGCGAAAGCTGGAGTTTGCCTGATCACTTGTCTTTTGGCCACTGGAATGGGAACGACTAATGTGGAAAATGGCAAAAATATTTTTGAACTTAGCAAAAAACAGAGAGGTTTTCTAATGACTATACAGGAAAATAGGAATTTCAGGGGTTTTCACATTTTAGAATGTCAAGGTTTTGAAATGTCATAGTGAAAAATCGGGAAGGTGGTTGTTTTTGTTTTTAACTAGTATCAGTTTGTTATTGTTGTTATAAGTTGGTATTATTTGTACTGTAGGAGGGTCCAGGAACCCCAGGACCAGGGCTTGCTAGTGTTGTAGGGTACGCACAACATGTGTTTTAATTTCCAAGACACACCAAGTGTCTGTGACAAATAGGGGACACGGGAGGAAGGATAGCTGGGTGGATGGTTTTGAGCCAATTACATCTTAATAAATAAACATGCGAAAAAGTAAATAAGAGAGTCCATTTATTGTCAGCTGACAATTTCACACGAGCATCATGGCTGAGGTCTCAAGAAGGGATTTAAAGGACGACTGATGGGTTTTACTGACTAGTTTGCAGGGGGGGAAGTTCCATACATAGAGAGCTTTGTAGAAAGGCACGTGTGAGAGAAGTGGCTAAATGGGTGACTAAGAATGGCATTGTTGCTGGAGACGATTGGGCAGGGAGCGGGAGGATGGAGTGATCTTTGTGAGATCACAAGGGTGGCTGTAGAAATGATTATGATGTAACAGACAGAGGGGTTCAAGGCCAGGAAGAAGAGAGATGACTGATAGGTTCATTTCACTTTTTCTCCCCACCAGGGTAGTGAATGCTCTGAAACTTCAGGAGCATCTTCAAAAACCAGCCAAAAAACTACCGGCAGGAATAAGCAGAAAGGTGTGGATTTTGTTCTCTCCTGTTTTGTTTTGTTTTTTGTTCTAAAACCCATCACTTCTTAGTTAGAGTTTCCACCTGGTCCCTCCCTGAAGGGTTCAGAAGGAAGAATTCAAGTTGTCTTTTCAGGAAGTTTGGGGATCTTTTTCCCTGCAAATGCTTTTGGCTTTGTGGGTATTAAGCCAGTGCTATTGGGTGCTGTCTAAAGGCAAATATTTTGCACTCTGTAAGTAGAGTTGCCATCTAGATATAAAAAAAACTGTGGCATCTGGAATGATCCTGAGCCTATAAAACTGGCCAGCTGGTGGTGTGTACAGATTTCCCAGGACAGCTATCTCAAAAAAGGGACGATCCTGGGAAAACCTGGACAGATAGCAACCCTATCTATAAGGCAGGGATAAATCAGCCCTGGCAAGGATGGGTCAGTAGTATCTAGAGAAGAGGATGAACCATTCCAGAAAGATCCCTCTCAATCATTCTTTATTTTGGAACGGCAAGTGAAAAGGACCGAGCTGCCTCCTGTTGTATTTGTGTGCATTGCTCTATAGTTGGTGCATCCCTGCTCTGGATTTCTAATTAAAGATGGACCTGAGCCTGAAACTCTGGATCGAACTTCTCTAGAGTTCAGGGGTGTTTGAGGTTGAGGTTTTGGGTCAGCCCAGTAGAAAGAGAGGGACCATTCATGCAGTTCGGATCTGGATCTGAAGTGCTCCAAAGACCAGGGGTATGAAGAGGAGTGAATTCACAACTTTCTTTGGAGCATCTTGGAAAAGGAGAAAGAAATGTTACACATTGTTTCTTTAGCAGAGAGCAGGTCACACCTTACTGTGCAGTGTCAGAATCACTGGAGAAGCCTAAGTAGATGGTGAAGATGTCGTGGGTGAGAGAAGCCCCCTCAGCATGTGTCACTAACATGCCTGACCTGCCCATTCCCTGCAAATTCAGTCAAAGCTTGCTTTCTTCATACCAGTTACACTCACCACATGTTGACAGTCCCTCAAAGTGTATGCCATATTATATAAAAGGGGCTGCCTTCACTAAACCACCTGAGCCGTTCTAGCTATGACCATGCTGAGTGAAAGGCAGTTACTACCAATGAGACCAGGGCAAGTTGCGAAGGTAAAAGCCACTGACTTTGTGATCTTCCCCCATCAGGTGTGTTTTGCACTGAGCATGCTGGGCAAGCCAACGCTGGTACTCTTGGACGAACTGTCGACCGGAATGGATCCCATGGGGCAACATCATGTGTGGTGAGTGCAGCTAACTGTCCGGAAGGCAGCATGGAAACCAACGGTTCGAGTGCTCCTTGGGCTTGTTAGAGAGACAAGGTGGGTGAGGTAATATCTTTGATTGGGCCAACTGTTGTTGGTGAGAGGGAAGAGCTTTTGAGGCTCAGGGAAGGAGGTGGCCTCATGGAGGTCCCCAGCACAGCAGAGGAGAGGACCCCCTACTACACTCGTTACAGGGTGCAGCCTGCACAGCGAGTGGCATGTAGTTTTGGGGGGCATGTTGGGTCTGTTATGCCCTGGGAGGATTTGGAGCAGGGCAGCCTTTGTATTCCCAGCAGTCCGGTTTTGCAGTGCTGCCTGACCTCTTAGTGAGCCATGCAAGTGAGCGAAGCTCTTTTGACAGAATCCAGCCCTGTGGAAGCAGGAGAGATGGTCTGAATTCTCGGTCCAGACTTAGTTACTCCTAGGCCCCTCTCTCTGATTCACACTCATAAAATAGTCTGAAATCCAAAGGGCCCTTGCTTTCAGAACAAATCGTAGGGACCTTTTGGTCGTTATTTGAATCTTTGCACTGTAGCAGCTCATTACTTGTAGGGGGATGAGCAAACCCAACGAGGGGCACTTCAATTCTAAAGGTTTAGGTTCCTTGTTAGTGTGACCTCCTACCCTTCCCCCACCTGGACTCCCACCTGATTTACCTGTGATCACTCTGAAAATAACAGTGATCATTTTCTAAGCACAAAATAGACCAGACCAGCCTCGGTCTCTTTGCTTTCTCAGCTACCCTCAAGCCGCAATTATGTTTCTAACCTTCCTTGTCTTCTTTGCCTGTGTCCTTCCTCTTCACTCCCCCACTTGTCTTTCCTCTCTGTAAGTCATCCTTCACTCTCCGCCCCAATGGCCTTGAACTTTGAAGGTTCAGTGATCATGCAAGTTCTGCTATTTTGGTTAGCTTATTAGTTTCTCCTTTCATTATTGTAAAAGGGCAGCTGTAGGAGGAAAGTTACATGTCTTTGCCTTTTCTGGAAATTCAGAGCAGCAATGCAGGAAAATACTCACAGGAGTTGTACATTGCAAATCAAATGTATTTTTTGTTTGCAGGACAGCTGTTCGTGCCGCATTGAAAAATAAGAAACAAGGAGTCATCTTGACAACCCATTACATGAAGGAGGCTGAGGCACTGTGTGACCGAGTGGCCATCATGGTGTCTGGAAAGCTCCGGTAAGCAGCAGCAGATACGTTAGAGCAATATAAGTGTCAAAAATTAATACCGCTTTGGATAAAAACAAAATACAGGGACCAGCATTAAATATATATTGGCAAAATTCAGTTGCAAAGCCATTGTTAAGTACTTGCACATTGCCAGTTTATTTTGCCAAAAGATACTGCTCCTTCCAAGGAATACTGTTGCTTAGATACAAAGTAAATGTACTGCCTTGGAAGACAGATAGACTTAGAAAGAATCTGAGCTAATATCAATCCTTCCCCTAGAGAGCTAATAGAAAAACTAATGAATTCAACCACTTTCTTCACATCATGTGGTTGCAATTACTAAAAGAGAGTCGTGAGAACCATTGATGAGTGATCCACTTTGTGTTTCTCTCCTCTGCAGCTGTATCGGCTCCATTCAGTACCTGAAAAACAAGTTTGGCAAAGGTTACTTGCTGGAAATTAAAGTGAAGGACCCAGAAAAAGTTGATCTCATCCATGAAGAGATTACACAAATCTTCCCACTTGCAGCTCGTCAGGAACGGTAACTTAAAAGAATGCCAGAGCCTTATTGACAATGCAAATGCTTCTGTGCTGCAGGGGTTACTTAGTGGGCTTGGATGCTATTTGGATTTGGGTGCAATAGCTGTTGGCACAACAGTGGGTTAACTTAGAGATCTGAGTTTGTGTGATGTGTATGAATGTCAGCATCCACAAAGCCAGGGGATGATAGGCTGGAGAGGGTAGGACACCAACCGAGCCCATCTACAACACCTCCTGCTCACCAGTCCAGAATATGACTTCGAAGAGTGGCAATTGGTTACAGCAATAGGCCCAGGAAGATTATTAAAAAGGATGAATATTAATTATCATCAGGGCCAGAGGAAACAGTAATGAAGTTAGTATGTCCAATTCAACATGCACACCTTATGATGGAACATACGTCTTGGGTCACTGATGGAGGGAGAGGGAAAACCACACTGAAAGCTGGACAGCACATGAACTTTCAAAAGAAAGATTGTTAACGTTTTGAAAACGGACATTTAGAAATTGTTCTACAAACGATTTTGGTCAGTTTGATTGGGAATATTTTCCAGGCTGATGTCCATTATTTGAACTTGTTTCTAACTATCCCATTTGGGGGTTGGACATTCCATACTAGTAACATAAAAAAGATGAACTTTCCGGGGAACCAACCTTCTTTCTCTTAGGCCTGGTCTACGCTAACCCCCCAATTCGAACTAAGGTACGCAACTTCAGCTACATGAATAACATAGCTGAAGTCAACGTACCTTAGTTCGAACTTACCGCGGTCCAGACGCGGCAGGCAGGCTCCCCCGTCAACTCCGCGTACTCCTCGCGCCGAGCAGGATTACCGGAGTTGACGGGGAGAACTTCTGGGTTCGATTTATCGCGTCCAGACAAGACGCGATAAATCGAACGCAGAAGTTCGATTGCCTGCCGCCGAACCAGCGCGTAAGTATAGATAAGCCCTTAGTGGGACCCTTTTAAAATCATTCAACATTTAGCATCTTCCTCTATGTGACTCCAATGCAAAAAAACCTGGCTTCCTAATATTTCTCTTCTGAATCCACTGATATTACTTTGAATAAGGATACAAGTTCCATGACAAAGTAATTTTACCATGAGTGAACAAGTGCTTTCAATACCCCCGCTTCTCTTGTATGCATAATCACCCACAAATTATTTTTATTATGTTGCGTTAACATCCTAATGTATTAGGTGCTATATCGCAACATACAGTCCCAACTCCAGAGAGCTAATGATCTGAATGACAAAAACAGATGAAGGGTAAAGGAAAGGGATACGCCATACAAGCTGAATAGAAAGGCTGATGACTGGTATGTGTGTTCACAAGAGAGAACCCCATTTCCCATAGTTATATATTTTAAGATCAGAAAGAACCATTATGATCATCTAGAGTGGAATTCTGGACGCTTTGAAGTCATTGGCAAAACTCCCATTGACTTGGGGCTTGTCTACACTACCGCATGGGGTTGATCTAAGATATGCAACTTCAGCTACGTGAATAGCGTAGCTGAAGTCGACGTACTTAGATCTACTTACCGCGGTGTCTTCACTGCGGTAAGTCAACAGCTGATGCTCTCCTGTCGACTCTGCTAGTGCGTCTTGTTCTGGTGGAGTACCGGAGTCGACAGGAGAGCACTCAACGGTCGATTTATCGCGTCAATACTAGACACGATAAATCAACCCCCGCTGGATCAATCGCTGCCTGCCGATCCAGCGGGTAGTGTTGACAAGCCCTTTGTCTGATCTCCTGCATAACACAGGAAATAGAATTCCAACCACTGGTTCCTACATCAGTCTTGTAACTTATGGCTGAGCATAACTTTTAGAAAAACATCCAGTCTTGATTTACCGATTTCAAGAGAGGACGAATCCATGGCATCACTAGGTACGTTTTTCCAGTGGTTAATTACCCTCTTCACCACAAGTATGCACCTTATGTCTACTTTGAATGTGTCTAGCTTCACCTTTCAGCCACCGGAATGTGTTATCATAGGTGCTGGAAATAGGGGTGCAGCGGATGCTGCCGCACCCCCTGGCTTGAAGTGGTTTCCATTATATACAGGGTTCACAGTTTGATTCAACGACTCTCAGCACCCTCACTATATAAATTGTTCCAGCATCACTGTTATGCTTTTGTCTGCTAGATTGAAGAGCCGTTTGCCATCCGAAATCTTCTCTCTGTGCATGTCCGTATAGACTGTGATCCAATCATTGCTTAAACATTCTGGTCACCTTCTGCACGTTTCTTCTCTCAGGTATTCCTCTTTGATGGTCTATAAGATACCAATGGAAAATGTACAGTCTTTGTCCCAGGCCTTTTTCAATTTGGAGGCAGGTAAGAGGGGTGTTGTCAAATGTTGCAATCTCTGTAATACAACCGCATTTTAATCTATATATTTTTCTGTCAAAAAAGCTTGGGCCAGATCCTCTGTGGGTGTAATTAGGCCTAGCTGCTTGAAAGTCGAAGGAGCTAAGGCAGTTTATACTGAGCTGAGGTTCTGGCCCTGTGAACTACCACTTTGGGGCCTGTTGAGTAATCCTGTGGATGCTCTAAAATGTCATGACTGGCCAAAAGGGGAAGCAGCTCTCCCCATCCATTGTTACATACAGCCAGAGGTGGTGTCTCTGCAACGTGGATGTCTTCAGGCTATTGGGAGAACTTCTAGGCAGTTGCTTGCACAGCTGTGTTCTCTGCACCTGTCTACGGTTAGGCCTGAGGAGAACTAAACAAAATGGACTCACCACACACGAAGAATCATTGTTTAAAGTCATTAAATATATTTGGGGGAGATTTCTAATGTGTGTTCATTTCTGTCCAGCTAAACGTACCTTCGACCTGGAGGAATACAGCCTTTCTCAGTCCACTTTGGAACAGGTACAGTGTGCTGTTTATAATATTTCAGAGACAGGAGCAAGAAAATACAATGTGTAAAAATGAACATATTTAACCTGGTAACTAACATATTCTAAAGAATGTCTGTGTGGGGATCAGTCCAAGTAATAATGATCCCTAAATCTTACACCGCACTTTTCATCAGGACATTCCAAGGTGTTTTACAAAGCAGGCCAATATCTTTATTCTCAGTTTACAGATGGGGAAACTGAGGCATGGAGCAATGAGGTGATTTTCCCAAGGTCACCCAGCAAGCCAATAGCAGGGCCACAAATTGAATCCAGGTCTTTAGAGTCCCCATCCAGTGCCCTGTGCACTAGGAACACTGCCTCCTAAATGAGAGTTATCAGTCAGTTGTATAAAGGTTGTCATCTCAGCACTGAGGTCTATGCCATGTACCTGTCAGAAGCACAGAACAATAATTGCAACGCCTTATGATTTGATATGGAATTTCTATTCAGATGCAAATGACACCAATGTACAAGCATTCAAAACAATGGTTATCAGTGAGTTTGCTCAGTTGTAACTGATGTTAGAATTTGGTCCTGTGTTGGTTTTTCTTCCCCACTTGAAATATTTCTGTTATCCTCTGATAGCTCACATCTTATTGCGTTAGAGTACAGAAACAATTTCTCGTGCCATGTCTCTCTCTTCGTTGCAACATCTTTTTGTGTCAAATCTGCCTTTTGGATTGTTGGATAAATAGATCTCAATCTAAAACAAAATGATTTGAGATCTTTGTTTCCAATCCTGGTAATTAATTAGACCCTTCCTTTAACTTTCACATTTCAGGTGTTCTTAGAGCTTTCAAGAGAGCAGGAGAAAGAGGATTTTGATATGAATCTGGATAGTACAGCAGAATGGAAACTCCTTCAACAGGATGATAATTAAAGCCCTGCACTACAATCCTATATCTCTTCTACAAACAATATCTGCATGTACAATTACATTCTACGTTATACCCAGTACTAACATTGTATTATGGTAATGTCAAGAGAGGAAAGTTCAGCCAGTCGTCATGAAAACTATTTTTTGATTAATTACATTTGGCTATGGCCACATTTCCTTTTGTAGCAGAGAAAATGTTCTGAGACGCGGGGCTGCATTAGAAAATTGGCCAAGGACCAGAAATGGGGTTGGCCGCCAATAACAGAAGATGAGGGAGCTCACGGGCAAAATCAGTCCAATTTCAATACATCTCTAGTTGTAAATACGATAAAACCAGAACTGAATCTTAAAAAGCCATCTGCTCAGAAATTTAAACTGATAGCACATTTGTCACACAAATCACCCAAAACACATTACAGAGTTTTCAATTAAATACTGGTGGTGAAGTGACTACATCGGGGTGGCCAACCTGAGCCTGAGAAGGAGACAGAATTTACCGATGTACATTGCCAAAGAGCCACAGTAACACATCAGCAGCTCCCCCCACACATACTGCTCCCAGCACCTCCCACCCACCGGCAGCCCTGCCAATCAGCACCTCCCCCTCCCTCCCCACACTTCCTGATCAGCTGTTTCGTGGCGTGCAAGAGGCTTTGGGGAGGAGCGAGGACACGGCAGGCTCAGGGGAGGGGGCGGGGAGGGCTGGAGTGGGGGCAGGGCCTGTGGCGGAGCCATGGGTTAAGCAGTGAGCACCACCCGGCACATTGGAAAGTTGGCGCCTGTAGCTCCAGCCCCGGCGTCGGCGCCTATACAAGGAGCAGCATATTAACTTCTGAAGAGTCGCATGTGGCTCCAGAACCACAGGTTGGCCACCCCTGGACTACATGTATAAACCTGTCAGCAGGAATTCATGTATTACAGTGATGAGCAATGCACAGATGGCTGGATATACCGGGGCTGATTTCGCTTTCTTAGTAGATTGATTATGGTTTTAGTCCTCTGACTGCAGCTGAGTTATGTAGATTTGCAGCAGTGTAAGTAAGAGACTGATAATCTCTGTCTTTCTGTAAGTGTCCTGGGTTTTTCCAGCTTCCCCTCACCTCATGGATAGAGGGATCTCTCATCAATGGAGCAACACCCTTCACAGTACAGCAGTAGTGTCATCTCTGTCGGTGAGCCCAAGTGCTTATATGGGACTAGAATCAACAATCTTCTACCGAGGAGATGTGATTGCTATTAATTGAATCTGATGCTTTTACACTGTTATCAGCAATTTACCAGAGCGATCTCATTATTGGAGTATTCTTTATATTATTGGAGCTTCAGGTGACTTGCTATGAGATATGTTAAATATATGAAGAAGACAAATGTTCTCCTCTTGGATGTTAATGGTAGTACTGTTTTGCTGTTCCTTTACCTGCCAATAGGACATCAATAGAAGAGCAGAGCTGATGTCAAAGGGAGATTCTGTCTCTTCAGCATTATTTGCAGGAGACAAAGACAATGACAAAAAAATAAAAATCAGTGCAATATTCCTGGTACTACTGGTAGTTCTTGTGTATGAGTCATTGATAAATTACAAACTCCAACTTTATAAGAATTACGTTGTTTACAGTTTTAGTGAATAAAATCCTAATAGCTGTATATCAGCTGGAATTGTTACACGTCAGGGACTTTCTAGATTTCTCACTACTACTGGAACCTTAAATACCTGCAACTGCTAGAAACACCATCTTCCATCGGTACCTAGCAACAGCACTTAAGATCCTTTGAATCATGACTCGGCCTTGCTGAGCCACCCATTTGTGGCCTCTAAGTTTGACTGTTGCAATGGACTGTACCCTCTAAGCAACTCAGAATGACATGGTGTCATCGCCCAAGGGCTTCAAACGCTAGCTACCCATTGAACATTGAATCATACACAAGGACCTGGTATTGGTTTTCAAAACTGCTTCACACTATGTGATTTCTCGTTCCGCAATGACTAACTCCCTCAACAGAGAAACAAGGTGAGTGAGGAGCGTCCGTGTAAGCTCAAAAGCATGTTGCTCTCACCAGCAGAAGTTGGTCTAATAAAAGCTATTACCTCACCCACCTTGTCTCTCTAATATCCTGGGACCAACATGGCAACAGATCTGCATGTGGTTTAAGATGTACATTTTTAACTCATGACAGCTAGTATACTTGTCTTCAGTCACCAAGTACTCCTATTGTGCATTACCCAGCATTAATGCCTAATGCCAGCATGTCTATATGATAGATTCTGGAAAAAAAATTGCAATAAATGGTGACTCCATATATTATCTCTCTCTTGTTGTATATAAAAGAAAATCTGGTATTGATCTGTAATTGTGTATGGCTCACAAAGATGCTAAATGTTCACCTTTGCTCTTTGGACTAGTGATTCTATGATGTTGAAACAATAGTTGAGATGACAAAGTACTCAAAGAAACCTGTTAAATGTACCCAGACACGGCATGATATAGTAGTCTACTAATTAAATCTCACTAAAGATAAAGTAACAGATGACAGGATGCTGGATGGAGAAGTGATCTCAATCCGTATATGGAAAATTTCAAAACCCCCAAACATCTATCAGAGAAATAACATCAATTCTAACAATTGAACATGTTTAGAATGTGCTGCTCAGATACTTGGTTGTGGAAAAACCATGGGGTTACTTCCCTCACCCCACTGGTTCTGATCTCTCACAGATCCCACAAGCAGCAATGCCTGTGATCGACTGTCTTCTGAACAGTGACGCAATGCGCAGTTCAGCTCTTGGCCAGAGAGTAGCAGGGCAAATAAACCTCTCCCTGTTTAAAAACAAACCAACTGACCAGCAAACAAACTACTGAGGTTTTTTAGGCAGCAAAAAGTAAAAACAAAAACACAGTTTTACTTCAATGGAAGATAATCTTACTCAGTTAGGCTGGGATTCTCATAAGTGCCTAAGGGAGTTAGGTGCACAGGACCCATTGATTTTCAGTGGTACTTGTGCTTGTCCATCTCTTGGGCACTTTGACAGTCCCACCCTTAAAGCTGAACCTTGTAGGGAGCCTTAACATAAATATTTGGGGTGAAATCCTGGAAATTGTAGTTTTGCCATTGACTTTAATGAAGCCAAGATTTCACCCATCAGTTTAAAGATCTGACACCCTCTCTCACAGAAAAAGTTTTCCACAAAAGTTGCTCCTATGGGTTTCTCAGCCAGAATACTTTGTAGCAAGCACATGGCTGCCTAGCAAACTGCAGTGTTAATTCTTCTTACAAGATGATGGGTTTTTTTTGCCCGTGCAAATTTGAGAAGGTGGCGTGAAGGTGGCTCTCTTGATAGGGAGAACAGCAGCAGTGCTTGTTAGAGTGTCAGGCAAAACCCTTCATTGCAATAACAAGGAACACAAGGACACAGCCCCTTCAGGTTCCTGTGGTTTGTGATCTCTGGAATTCATTTAACTGAAAGCCTCCTACAAGTATTATGTTTCCCTAAAACCGTCTAGTCCAAGGGTTCTCAAACTGTGGGTCAGGACTCCAAAGTGGGTCGCGATCCTGTTTTTTAACGGGGTCACCAGGACTGCATTAGATTTGCTGAGGTCCAGGCCCCTCCCAAGGCCGGCTCTAGGTTTTTTGCTGCCCCAAGCAAAAAAAATTTTGGCTGCTCCCCACCCTAGCCCTGGGGCAGCAGGGGGTGTGGGTGGGGGAGAGTCCAGGGCTGGGGCAATAAAGGGGTCCGGGGGGAGCCCAGGGCTGGGGTGGGGGGACTGCAAAAAACCTACAGCTGGCTTGGTCCCTACTATTCACAGCAAGCTGCAGGTTTCAGTTCCCCCTCCCTTTCCTGTTGCTAGCGGCCAAGGAATGCTAGGAAATGTAGTTCTTTCCCTGATCCAGGGCTGGCTCTATAGGCAGGGAGCTAACCAAGGAACTACAGCTCCCAGGGCCCCCTGTTGGTTCTCAGCTCCCATGCTAGATTCTTGCGCCCCTGCAACGGTGCCGCCCCAAGCAACTGCTTGCTTTGCTGGTGCGTAGAGCCGGCCCTGGCCCCACCGCCTGGAGCCAAAGCCAAAGTTTGAGAGCTTCAGCCACAGGCAGCGTGGCTCAGGCTTCGGCTTCAGCCCTGGGTGATGGAGATCAGGTTACAGGCCCCCACCAGGGAAGTGGGGCTTGGACTTTGGTTCCCTGGGATCGGGCAGTAATTTTTATTGTCAGATGGGGGGTCGCAGTGCAATGACGTTTGAGAACCCCTGGAAGGGGCCAGACCAGGTGAGTGAGCTAATATTTTTTTATTGAACCAACTCCTGTTGGCGAGAGAGACAAGCTTTTGAGCTTACACAGAGCGCTTCTTCACCTGGACCACGCTTCCTGTCGGCATTGGCAACCTAACACAAGTTTCCAGGAGATGGTCTAGCAGTTTGCCAATAAAGGGGCTTTCTGGTGTGTCCTATGCAGCTGGGAACCTGGAAATAAACGACAGAAATTTGGTTGGGGGATTTGTGGAGGTTTAGCTATGC
This sequence comes from Malaclemys terrapin pileata, assembly GCF_027887155.1. Taxonomy (NCBI): domain Eukaryota; kingdom Metazoa; phylum Chordata; order Testudines; family Emydidae; genus Malaclemys; species Malaclemys terrapin. The sequence goes on from NC_071517.1 coordinate 6,093,768, forward strand.
TTGAAGCTTTGGGTTTCTAAACTTTGGGGTTTTATTTCTGATTTTTGTTTCTTTGCCCCTCCCCCCTTTTATTTAATCGTATTGCTTTTTTTTTCCTCAACCCCTCCTCCTCCCCGTCATCCTCCAGTCTGTTTTGGGTTTTCAAAAAAAAGATTCTCGTTTAGTTGTTGGAACAGAATATTTATTTATAATTCTCCCATGCAGTTCCACTCGTAAATTGGCTGTCTGCTCATGTTACTAACCTATTGATCTCCAAACGGCCAAAGCATTTTTTCTCAGGTCCATACAATACAATGCCAAAGCAACATAACTAGGTATGTCTTACTATTTAAACCTGCCTCTTGCGTTCTATTATTTATTTGGCCTGTGCTTCCAAGACCACCAATGGCCTTTCCCATGTAACTTTTCGTACTGCGTGCAACTGGCCACACTTCCTCCTTAGTTCTTAGTCAGCATCTGAAAAAGGTCAGCAGGGACCGAGATTCTGTGAACCATAATAGGGCATCAAATGGAATTCATTCAATCAAAGCAGCCAGCTATCCAGCCACCCGTGACACCCGCTGTGTGGTAGCTGGACAATGAGGTTCAAGAACAACCTCACTATTGAGGTGAAAGACAGAGAAATAGGTTTTCTACTGATGAGAAGGTTCTACACCTTCGGAACTAGAAATACAATTGAATGCATCGCTATCCAACTCCTGATACATAGCAATGCACCAGCATAACTAACCAAAAAAGGCAACTGGAATCTGTTGTCTTTAAAACCAAAAATAGCTTTTGCTTCAAAAACTGCACCTCTTCTTTTTTAAAAAAAGAAAGGAAAATAACATTTCTGGCAGGCGGCGAGTTATTCCCTGTCCTTTACAGCTGGGAACTGCTCAGCTCCAGATTATTTTCGCAGTGGCAGCCTGTTTCTGCATTTTCCGGAGCAGATTTTGAGTGTTAATCAGAAGGGTCTTGCTTAAGAGACCTATGAGCCTTCAGCGAGACGACTTCCCGCACTGGGAATCATAAATAGGAATGATGCCCCTGTTTCCCAGTCTGCAAACCACTTCATGTGCCCTGCAGCGTGTCTCAGCCTCTGCGCTGCTGGAGTCAGAGGAGTTTCTGAGAAGACGGATAACTGGGAGCCAAAGCTTTTCTTTTAATTTTGCATTGACTGGCAGGTTTCATTGATTCTGCCAGTGTACCCTAAGCTGCTTCAAGTGGAGATGGAGATTTGGCTGTGCTATTCTTGTAAAGGCAATGAGGGGAAACAAAGAAAAAAATACCACGTAACCACTCTGAAAACATCCCCATGTGCGCCGGACTGTCCTTCTGGGCTTACCTGAAATGCACTCAGGGTTCACCACTGGGATGGTTACTCACACTCAGGGATGGTAGCAATCTGCTCTTCAGTGTCTTAACACTATAATATTTTATTGCCAGCTACTGTAATAATGAAGTAGAAGGGCCTGATCCTTATACTTGTGATAGAGTTATTCTTCCACCTACTGAAGTAGAAGGAAAGGCTCCCACTGACTTCAGGGAGCACAAGAGCCTGTGCTGTACACAGAGCTGTTTTGATTCTGTGTCACGGGGGCCATACATACTCGCCAGTACCCAACAAAGGGAGGGCTAGACAGATCTCTGAAGGGAAGCACGCCTTTGCCTATGGAAGAGTCTTGTATTCCTAAAGGAAAAAAGAACTGTCAAGCCAAATGGAATTCAGACAAAAAAAATCCTATTGAATCTCGTATGGAAAGCGGGATGGGAGATACAAAAAGCAGCCAGCTGCCTCGGAACCCGGTGTCCTGGAATGGAGTCAGGGGAGAGAAGGAAAAATAACAAGAAACCCCAGCAGGGAGCATTCAGCCGGTCTAATCCAGCCAGATTAAAAGATTTAGGCAGATCAAAAAGGAAAAGCAAACTTTAAAACCTTGGCTAATCAGGACAGACGCTTCCACCTGCTGGGGAATAGGGCAGGCACAGCTGTGTTACTCTGTACTGAGGGCCTATGTTACAAAGGGTTGTGTGTTTCCTGTCTCTTTTTGCCAGTAGGTGGTCAGATTACCCACTGTCTGGGCTGGCATATTTGGACAGGGTTGAAATATTCTTATAAACTAACTGAAAATCTGTCCGTTTCACCTTCCTCCAAATTTCTATCCATTGTTCTCTCAGCAAGCGCTCAATAATATGTATAGGTGGAAGAATAACGCCATCACAAAGTCTTTGCTTGCCCAGAGAGAAGAGATAGACTAAGGGTATGTCTACACTACCCGCCGGATCGGCGGGCAGCGATCAATCCAACGGGGATCGATTTATCACGTCTAGTCTAGATGCGATAAATCAACCCCCGAGCGCGCTCCTGTTGACTCCTGTACTCCACCACCGCGAGAGGCGCAGGCAGAGTCGATGGGGGAGCGGCAGCAGTCGTCTCACCGCGGTGAAGACACGACAATAAGTTGATCTAAGTACGTCTCCTGGTCTCCTGAGCCCCAGGCAAGCTCTGTAACTTACCACTGGATTACTTTTCCCTTCCATTATAGACCAACAGCCAAATATTCATTCACAGACTGCTAGGCAATGCACAAGTCGCATGTTCGGTCAGGGTTGGTAACAGCTACTGCAACAAAGGCTGCAGCTCAGAGACGCCAAGGTTCAACTTGGATTTCACATCACACAGCTTAGCACTTGCACCATTGCTTCATCCACCCGCAAAGCACCCTCTGCTTCCAATTGATGTTCAGTTAGGAAAGATGCCCACTGACTTCAATGGGGGTTGGATCAGGTCAGGTTGGAAGCATTCAGATACTACAGTGATGGAGTCTATACATTCAAGAATCTCAGTAGATAAATCCCAACACTCTTGTAGTGCCACGGTGGCCTGTAGCCTTTCACAGCACCTATATTAACCATACGGGACCTGGTTTTCAGCAAGGCCTCAATTCGGTCTCCACTTGTATACGTACATGTCCATGCACAGTGTCCTGAGAAGGGAACCTAACGAGAAAGCCCAGCGGGCAGCACTCAGGTATTCCAATCCAGCCAGTTTAAAAGCATTAGGCAGAGAAAAGAGGCACCATTGAAGTGCATTGCCTGCACACACTGTGGTGTGCAATAAACAGAGTTTATAGGCACAAAATCCTTTTGGATAAAGAGGTTCCCACCTGTTGTATTTTTATGACCTGTGTTCATGTATGATAGATTCTCTTACCATTCCACCCCTGCCCATGGGCAAATGAGCTGATGTTTGGGAGGACAAAGATGCACAATCATAAGTGGAGGCCACCTTTTGAAAATCATACCCACAACAGCTCCCATTTTGCCAAGAATATAAATTCATGAACCTCTATCATTCAAGCATGATTTAATTATAATGCAATAACTTATATGATCTCTCTTTTCCCTTCTCCTTAAGCTTTCTCTCTGCCTCCAGCTGGGAAAACTACCCTCCTTCCCTATTTGAAGACAAGACGTTGCTGTTTTTGGCTGTTCTCTCAATCTCCAAGATTCTTCCGGCTAGACGCTTTTTTTCATCTGCTGAGCTGTTTTAGGAATGCTTTAGGAATGCTCGCTAGAGTTTAGGGGGAGCAATGCAAAGAAGAAAATAGACCTTTTGCCGCTCTGATTGGTAAACTAATTCAGGTCCTGAAATGACTGACTTTTTTCCCATTTAAAATATGATCAAAGGCTCCTGCCAACACACAGCTACAATATAATGGGATGTAAATGAGCGTCGCTGTGCCAAGGCACCCCAGCTGAGGGTCTGCTGCTCTGCTTCCAGAACCGATTTCCTTTGTCAGTCTCAAGTGGTTGGAGAAGCAGAACTGAATTATAATGAGTGAATGGCCGCCCAGCATCTGCTTTGCCTTATTTATCCTACGCGTGAAGACCATCTTTCGGCTGTGACAAAATGTGGTGAACTGCGCTGTACTTGGGTAACCTGGAGCTACTTTCATGCAGTATGGTTTTTGATAGGCAGGATGGTCTTGTGGATTTAGGGTGACCAGATGTCCCAATTTTATAGGGACAGTCCCGGTTTTGGGTTTTTTTTCTTGTATAGGCACCTATTACCTCTCACGCCCTGTCCCGATTGTTTACACTTGCTATCTGATCATCCTATGTGGATTAAAGAGAGGCCCAGGGTCTATCTCCAGCTCTGCCACAAACTTCCTGTGGGACCTTGAACAAATCACTTAATCTCCCAGTGCCTCATAGACTTGAAGGTCAGAAGGGACCATCATGATCATCTAGTTTGACCTCCTGCACATTGCAGGCTACAGAACTCACCCACCCACACCTGTAATCTCGCCTTCCTTCTCTTCCTTCTCCATCGCTCATAAGGTATTGTGAGATTAGGGGTACAGGTTTGCAATTGGGGTTAGGGTTGCAAGTCTTAACTCAGTAATGGTTGTGAAGTGCTTTGAAAGCCTCATCAATAGAAAGCATTAATTTTTTCTATTCAGTTCAGAGTTGTTTACCTATCACTAATATTATACAAAGAAGGGTTATCTTGGAAGATGGTCCGACTGGGTGTTTTACAGGGGCACATAAGACTAAGAAAGCCACATTATAGTCATGTGTTGTTCACACACCCCTAATTCACTCTCCCTCCTGCCCATTCTTGCCATTCACCCTCTTGTTGCCTCTCTAAGTTTGCAACTGGATGGAGCTTTGCTGAAAAAAATAAATTTAGAAAGTTCATAACTGAGAAAGTGGGTGAATAAGAACCTCTCAGTGTGTCTAATTCATAGTATCTTCTGGCCTGAGCATCTATCAGCCTCCATAATAGAACTTTCCCTTTTCATCTGCAGCCTCATCTAACAACCCCAAAATCTTAGGGCATCCTTTCCATTCATGTGAACTAGAACCTTTTAGTTTGCAGCTGGAGCATCCACAGGGGGTGAGTTCTAGAGCGGCACTATGGTGTACATTGCTGTTCACATCACTGTAGTCTGAACTGTGGGGCAGTGTAGACCAGCGGTTCTCAACCAGGAATCTGGGGGCCACAAGCAGGTTTCGGAGGGTCTGCCAAGCAGGGCTGGCATTAGACTTGGTGGGGCCCGGGGTAGAAAACCAAAGCTCCACCACATGGCGCTGAAGCCCAGGGACATGAGCCCCGCCACCCGAGGCTGAAGCCGAAGCCAGAGCAACTTAGTTTTGCAGGCCCCTTGTGGTGTGGGGCCCTGGGCCGTTGCCTGCTTGCTGCCCCCTAACGCTGGCCCTGGCTTTTAGATGCAGAAAAACAGCTGTTGTGGCACAGGTGGGCTGTGGAGTTTTTATAGCATGTTGGGTGGGGGGGGGCTCATAAAGGAAAAGGTTGAGAACCCCTAGTGTAGACAAACCCTAAGCTGCAGAACTGAATTGGCTGGTATCTCCTAACATTGTAAACGTTCTTTTCTCGAGTCATCTGCCCAACCTGCTCTGAATATGTGTTCGGACTTTGTTTTTCAGACTGTCCGAAGAGGGACACTCCACCTTTGAGCTTCACTCCTGGGAAGAAAATCTTAAGGTAAACCCACCTGATTCTCTTCTCATTTCATACCAGGCTGACCCTGATGTACCTCCATGGGCCTGCTGAGAGGGATCCCTGTCCTGCTTGTTTGGTGGAATTTACATGTTACGGTTTCTTTTAAAATCATGCTTGTTTGGTGTCACGTTCTGTAATGCAATGGAAAATGAATGTTAATAATTAGCAAATGTCTGCAGTTGGGCTTTTATTCTTTTTAAGGATGAATTTAATGCTAAATAGGCCACTCTGCAGACCTAAATCCTTTATTCATTCACATAACAGGTGCAGTAGCCAAACTTGTCCTGCACACCTCTCCTAATGTACCTCCAACGAGGGCTGGATTAAGTTTGATGGGGGCCCAGGGCTGTTATGGTTTTGGGGGCCCTCTTGGTATATTCAATTTCTTCCCTTTACTGTTTTACCACCATCCCTGCGGGATGCCAAACACTCTATTGTTAAAATGACCTTGATTATTTCAGGTCTGGTTTTTCAGTGTGATATACTGTCCAATTGTAGAACGGAATGAAAGTTAAAATGAACAAAACCATTTTTATTTCGGCACGTAACTGGTCGTAATACACAGTGATACTATGGCTTTACTTACCTAGCGCAGTCGGTTTCAATTACGTTTTCTGGCAGACCGGCTAAGGCAAGGGACAGATGTTGGCAGCCAAAGGGCGTTTTTAAGGGCCGAAGGGCACTTCAAATGTTTGCTCTCAAGTGAGCCTGCCATCGGCTAGGGATGGCAAACTTTCCAGAGTGGTGTGCCTGTTCCTATTTATTAATCTCACAATGAAAGATTGAGTGTGCCAGTAGACAATATTCCAACAAAATCTTGCATTGCTATTAAAGCAATATGCTATTAATATTAATTCAATTAAAACTATGGAACTAAAATTAGAAGTTAAACTCACGAGAAATGAACGGACATCTAATTTCCCTTTCTTACTGCCTGAAATTTTGACACTCCCCTCGCATGGCCCTTCTTTTTTAGCGGAAAAAAGTGTTGCACAGTATGCAACACGGCATTTACTGATTGCTTTACAGTATCTGATTGGGTGTCTGATTAAAGGTGTACCACCGTAAGTCTGCATCTATCAACACAGTCCAATGTGTTTAAACGTAAATGAAAAGTGTCTAAATTAAATACATGGCATGATAGTAAACAGGGAAAATAAACTGAAGTCCATCTGCCCAACCTCATCAATTCAACCGCCCACACTCCATCAGTTCTGCCCTCTACCCCCCATCTGCCAGTCTCCCATCAGTTCTGCCTTCTAGACCCCATGTGCCCAGCCCCCATCAGATCTGCCCTCTACCCCCCATCTGCCAGGCCCCCATCAGTTCTGCCTTCTCCCCCCATGTGCCCAGCCCCCATCAGCTCTGCCTTTAGCCTCCATCTGCCCAGCCCCAATCAATTCTACCCTCCATCCCCCATCTGCCAGTTCCCCATCAGTTCTGCCCTTTACCTCCCATCTGCCAGTCCCTGTCCCTCCTATGAGGATAGGCTAGGTTCCAGAGCACTCTGCTACTTCCCGGGAGGCCTGAAGAGACAGCTGATGCCTAGCGGGGGGAACCCTTACGGCTGGATCTGGCCTGCAGCCGCCAACTGAAGAATAATGCAGTAAATTATATATATTGGGGGGGGGGGGGTAGAGGACTCAAAATCCAAGGCCCTGGGCTTCAGCCCCTAGAGTGCCTGCATTAATCCAGCCCTGCTCCACCCTGACCCCAAGGGATCCCCTTGCAGGATGAACCTGCTTTTCCCTTGGCCCATTCATTATCGGATGTGGCTGCCTGGTTGTTCTTGTGGTACTGCCAAATAGCCATCAGGTGGCAACAACATTTGGTCATCCGGACCTTGGCTGGAGCTGAACTGGTGACTTTGAGCAATCCTAGAGGAGTCCTGCCCGCTCTTCGCCCTGGCCTTTAGAACTGGAAAAATGACCGCCTGGCAAGATTTTTCTTTGCTCACTTGAAACATTTTGCTCTGCTCTCTGCCGACCCTCTCCTGACAATTGGTTTGCATACACGTTATGCTTTAAGGAGAAATCAGTGTTGCTCAATGGCCCATTGTATCCACCACAGTCACTCAGCTTTTCTCATTTCTCTGCCTGCAAGGAATCTGGACAAAATGTGAAAGGCAGCGTAAAATAAAGAGGGTATTATTCAATCCTAATAAATGGGCAATCCCTTTTTCAATAAGACTGAATTCTCTCCACAGCCTTTCTACCCCTCACAAGTTAACGACATGTAAAACATGCAGAATTCTCAAGGGGCGAACATCCTGTTCGTTACAGAACACCCTGTTCTGACTTGCAGGCTGGGTTCTGAGTACAGTCCAACAGAGGCTAGAGAAGATCTATCCCTAGAAATGGTTATCTTTTTTTCTCCAGGGAAGCGGATCAGAACCTTTCCACCTGCATTTTTTTTTTTATTGAAGATGAATCAAAAGCAAGAAGAAAGAAAAGTCTCGATGCTGAGCAGTGTTTATGGCTCCTCTAGAACCATCTGTTCTGAACACCAACTGGCTGCCTGCTTGTTGACAGCACAATCCTTACAGATTGAAAGGTGCAGTATGCAGAAAACAAAAGCCTCAGACCCTAACGATAGCACAACGATACATACATGTAGGGTTTGTAGCATCAGGTCCTATATGTATACTGGCAGAAACCTTGGGCCAAATTCAGACTTGGTTTACCCATTTCAGTGGAGTGGATGTTGGCCCTTTATACATAAAAAGAAAGGCACGGATTGCAACTGTTGTATTATACATGCGCCCACCGAGAATTATACAGGCTGAATGGTACGTTTAGGATCCTTGTTAATTGCCAGGAAATCTCTCTCATTTCTTTTCAATCATATAAGCAGAGCCATGTGAACTCTTAGAGAACTTTTGTGCATTCCCTTCAGTGTAATTAGTGTCTCAATTGTAAGAGGAACAGAAGTGTGTGTCTCTCAACTCTGGCTGTGTTCCACTGGCTGAAATTCAGGGCTGCGTCTGAACAACAACGTGAACCTAAAATGCTCCCCGCTGTGGGATGATATAAAACAACTTGCTTCTCAGTGCATTTTTCTTTATACCTGGTGTACACGAACACAACGCAGTTTCACGTTGCTGCTTCCTTTCCCTGCCACCGGGGGCAGTAGACGGAACCTACCAAGCTATGGAATAAGTACCAGGCTTGAGAATTAGACAAAGGTAACTTGGATCCCTGTGGCATCTGAGGAGAGAAGTCATATTAGCTATTGTTATGTGTTCAGAATTAAACTGACTGCCCCCGCTGAGTTCTGGAAGGAATGACTGGTGGAGTAGGGGGTGGTTCTTTCCCCTGGAGCATAAAGGGATCAGCAGTTAGGATCAGCGGTGCATATCCCATGTACTCAAATGTCTACAAATGCAAAGGTGCCTTTGGCACTCATGTACCTCAGTCCGTCCCTCTCATTTCTTAGCTTTCATGTCTGTCTATAGATGCTGTTTCATGCTATTTCATGTCTGTTCTTTTTGCGGATACAGACTAACACGGCTGCTACTCTGAAACCTGTCTATAGATGCTTTCCCTCTCTTCATTTAATTCAGTGAGAGCTTGTTTTCAGCATCCAGTTCTTGGCCTGATATCTTTTGACAGGCTGGCAAATACTGCCCCTCCCTGGCTTCCCATTAGTAACAAACCAATCTTCCCATTCAGTTATATCTGCAAGGCTCTTTGTTTGTTGGTTTCTGTGAACTTTCAGCTCCTTGATGCTGAAATTAAAATGTTTGATGCTATTGGGCTACCATAGTCAACCTAGACATCCAGAGAGAGCAATTTCCACCCGGAATACTTTGCAAAGCTTGTTGTTGTTTCTTATTTGTTTTGTGGTAGCACTTAGGAATCCCAGTCATGGACCAGAACCCCCTAGTTCTAGGCTTTGTACAAATGCAGGACAAACAATGGTCCCTGCCACCATGAGTTTACAATCCAAGGGCTTGTCTACATGGAGACTCAGTGCATGGCATGCTGGGGTGCCAATCTACAGACCTGTGGACTCTTCCCCTTGCACTAAAAGTTCCGGAATGAGCTTTGACATACCCCTGTTTCAAACAGCAGGTGGCTAGCGATAGATGGGGGAGCACAGCTATGTTGGCTATACTAGCCTCCTGACTACGTCTTTGCTGTGCGGTACGCAAACCCAGTGAGACTGGCCAGCGGCTGGTTAATTCTGTACCAGGTAGTGTACACACCCTCACTGCCATCATATGAGCCCTGCTGAACCCGGGGTGCTTCATCTCAAGCTCCCCTAGCATTTGCCATGATGGCCACTTCTCCTGCAGAACAAATTAATGGCAGCATTTTGGAATAGGAACATGCTATGTTTTGCTGTTTGGACAGACCCTCTGGCTTGCTTTTTGTTCAGGTAGGAGTGAAGCCCTTTATAAACTAAACAAGTCCATTGGCCATTCCCTCAGTAAATCATACCTGTATCACACAAACTGTCGATGGCACAAAGAGGTTGCTTCGTGCAGTTATCGCTACAGGCCCTGTTATGTCCTTGTTGACCGAGTGTTTCCTTCAACACTTTGACAGGCATGTCTGAGAACAAAGAATTTGATGGAGGGGGATAAATATTTCTTTGGAAGCAAACCTCGGCTTCGGTTACAGATTGTGCACAGTTTCTACCATACTAGGTGCAGGCTGTATGGAACATCATGCCTCTACAAGGCTTTCAGAAGTACTGATTTGCTTCAAAGGTGTCTGAGTACATGGAAGACTAGAAGTGAGGTTTTTACTCACGAAAGCTTATGCCCAAATAAATCTGTTAGTCTTTAAGGTGCCACCAGACTCTTTGTTGTTTTTGTAAAGGTGTCTGAGTACATGGAAGACTGGAAGCGGAATGTTTAGTTCCAAAGCAGCTGTGTTCGAGGTTCCCACTGTCCGTGCTTTGTCGAAAAACCCTTCTTTTGGTCTCTCAGGAATGTACGTGCTAAAGCCTACGGGCTGTTCCACTTTTCCCAGAGTGTACATTGCCAGTGAATGGAAAATGTAGCCCATTGTTTCTTTTCCACGTTTATCGTTTCAGATATTGGAGCCTTAAATTGCTCCTGCAAAGTAGATCCACACAGAACATGCATCTGTGTGAGCAAAAGTATTAAGCCAGATCTGCACATCAGGTGGGCCCACAGAACACAGCTTTCTATCACTCATCATAGAAAACCTCCCCTTACAAACCAAGTTTCACGACATAATCTAGTTTCCTTTTAGGCTTAAAATTGGTCCCTCTATGAATCTAATGGCCAAAAATGAATATTACTTAATATGAGCCATAAATGAATTCTTCTGAATGAGATGTAGTCATGATGAGATCCTGGAGCAGTGAATGCGGGCACAAGAATGAAAGGGGAAATATTTTGGGGGGCATGCAGAGGACATCACTGGGGTCTTGAGTTACATAGGAAAGGCCCTGGAGACAGAAGACAGTTTTATGCTCTATGCTTAAAATGTTCTCAGACAGAAAAGTCAGGGGAGAGGGGGCACTGCAGGGTGATGGGGTGGAGGGGGGAGTTGTTTGTTCTCATTGTTTCACTCTTGACAACAAAATCAGTTATTGGGTTGGTTTGATTTAAAAGAACATTGCACAATCATTGGGAATTTCTACGAAAGGCTATACAAGGCTTTTTTCTTTCCTGGAATGTCTTGCACACATTTCCAGCATATGACATAGGTTTCTTTGGAGTCATTGGTTGTTTTCCACTGGATTTCACCCGAGTGAAAAGAGATTGTATCTGTTGCTCTCCATCTCTTTTCATAGTCTACCATCTGCTGGTTAGACTTCAGAATTGCATGGGGCTTGTTCCAGATAGCATTCTTCAGCAGTGGGCATGTGTCAGAGGTGTGAATGTCACCTGCTCTTCATTTCATGTGAAACAGGAGACAAGAAAATATTCTCTCTACAAGCTATCTGACCTGCTTCCATCTCTCAAAGGATGTAGGGATCTTTGCTGAAGATGAAGCAAGCACTGTTTCCTTTCTAACTGAACTAGTATGTGAAATATATTAGCTATTATCATAGAATCATAGAATATTAGGGTTGGAAGGGACCTCAGGAGGTTCTAGTCCAACCCTCTGCTCAAAGCAGGACCAATCCCCAACTAAATCAAGAATATAGAGTTAGAATATAGATAATCCAAATTTTGTCTCCACAGCTCAGTATATTGTCTATCAATCCAATCTAAGCACACCCTAGGGGTCAAATCCGCAGCATGGTGTAACTTCTCCTAGCTCCACCCAAGTGAATGGGGATGTCGATGATTAATATGAAAGCTGAGATTCTAAAATAACTAAGAGGCCTGTGTACAAGCCCCACACGTATGGAAATGCTGGATTAAGACACACAGGACCGTTAAAGAGGTCCTCTCTCGTTGCCCTTGCTGCCTGTAATGCTAGTTCCAAAGAAGAAGATTTACAGCAAGGGAAATAAGATGTTTCTCAGGGCTGTATCAGGAAATTTGAGGACCTACTTCTGCACCCAGGTGTGAAGGAGAATATGCATGTATGTATGTATCATGGTCTCACTCTGATTTTAAGGCTGGCAAAGACTAGTCACAGGCCTGAAAGCAGCAATTAAAAACAAGGAGAGAAGTGATACTATTGTGAAAAAGCAACAGGCACCCTGGATTTCACCCTCTCTCAAACTCTCTGAAAGAACGGGCCATTTACTCTATAGAATTCTTGCTTTGCACGTGACTGGAGGCTTCATGGAATTGTTATAGTTTAACTATCTAATGGAATAGGGAGGGGAACATCGGCATCACCTGTAGTTATAGCAACAAGAAAATATTGACAGCACAATAAATTACGTATTAATGAAAATAGCAAGGCAAAAATTTATCCTGTTTCACTATTAAATAACCAGTCCGCATTTATGAAAGAGGAAGGGCATTCCGCTTCTGAGATCAAGGGTAAAGGAGTCTCTTTAGCTATTCACTTCTGTTTCTGTGCAGTGTATGTTACCAACCCACCACAGCTGATTATGGCCTTAGAGTTGCACAACAGGCTACTTGTAATTCCCTAAATTAATCCCCTTCTAAAGGTTCACCTGATACGTATAGTCACACATTGAGCTCGTGGTGCAAAACCTTAATGTCCAACAGAGCACAGGAAAGAAATCTCTGATTGTCTCTTCTCTCTGTAGATATCAACTGCAGATATCAGGTTAATCATCAATTGACCAAATGTTTTTCTTTGCATGGACCCACCCCCCCCCCCCCCCCCAAGTGAAATTCCTTTGCGTTGAAACATTTCTTGGGCACTGTTGCTAAATAATTATAAGCAGGATGGATCGTGTTACTCAAGTCCAGGCTAGTAACTATGCTGAATACTGTTCCCAATGTACCTAGTATTGGCCTTTCAAAATGAAGCCTCTAGTTTTCTGTCTGGGTAATGTATTCACTGCTCGTGGATTGGGAACCTCTAAGCAGTGCCGCTGTCTGAGAATGCACTAGCTAGTCCGCTTGCATGGTATGGCATATCCTGGCTTGGGAAAACTTGAAACATTTGGTTTAGCTTGCATCTGAAGAGCAGTGTTTGATTCAGCCATAGCGTATTGCAGTTACCACTAAGATTGTCAGCGTGGCTTCCTGAAAACATTTATTTTTGGTGCCAAGCAACTTCTCAAGGATTATTGGACAACAAGGGCCTCAGGAGAACTCAGAGAAGAACTTCCACCTTGCTCCAGTTGAAGATCATTCAGATCTTGATTATTATTATTATTTTGGGGGAGGGGGGAGAAGGAGATATTGAATTGACTGGTTCTGCCAGTGTCGCACGTTAATTAGGCTTGGCATACTGGGAAAAGGCCATGAAAAACCATCACAGTTTCAGGAAAGAGGGAGAAAAAGTTGAAATGTCAGTGATGACAAAGAAAAAGCAGAATTCTTCCTGGTGTGCATACAAGCAAGAAGTACCAGCAAGTATAACATGGTAAGTTCCATTCTGACAATTGTACATTTAGTAAGGGCTTGTCTAAATGGAAAGTTAGTGTGCAGTAAACTAGGGTGTGAATTTACAGCACACTAGGTGCTCTGCACTAACTTTCTGGGTGGACACTTTTACTGAGCACTAAAAGTGCCCTCAGGCTGGTTAGTGTAGCACTCTTTAAAGTGTATTAAGCTAAAGTTCACAAAGGCACTTTTAGTGTCCACACAGGGGGTTAGTGCAGAGCAGATAGTGCTGTAAATTCACACTTTCGCATGCATTGGACAAATTTCCCAATGACAACAAGCCCTAAGACACGATGCTACGTTACACATTTTTCAACCTGTGTTTTAGCCATGCACGTCCCTTGGTTGTCAGTTGAACTAACATAGCTCATGGGCTACATCCACATATGCCACGCTGAAAGCTTATCCAGTACCTGGCGAGAAGGAAATAATGTCATAGATGTGTCACACCCCCACCATCAACAATGGTCTTGTGTGCCGCTCAGAGCTGGCTCCAGCATTTCTGCCGCCCCAAGCCAAAAAAAAAAAAAAAAAGCCACGATCTCAGTCGTGACCAGCGGCGGCAAATGGGGGGGGGGGGGGGAAAGCCGCGATCGGCGGCGGCAGTTTGGCGGCAGGTCCTTCGCTCCTAGAGGGAGTGAAGGACCTGCCACCCCGAATTGCCGCACATGCCGCCCCTCTCCCTTGGCCGCCCCAAGCACCTGCTTGTTAAGTTGTCTACACAGTTGTTGGTGCTGCTGTTCATATTACCCATTTACGATCGCTCTTGAATATTTTGTAACTTTTCCTCTGAAAAGCCACGGTATAAAAAGAAACTGAATATAATCAAATATAAAGTTATATGGTGTTGTACTTATTTAAATCTTTTCTCTATAAAATAAGAATTCAACAGGTTGTACCTCAATATAGCAACACCTCGAATAGAAAAAAAAATGGTGGCTTATTAGTTGACAGTGAATTCCCACTTGTAATCATGGAATTAATATGTGTTAGTCATTATTATTTCCTCCGAGCTATGCAGCTACCCACATTGGATATTTTCATCTGATCACATGCTTGCCATAGAGAAAATGTTGTCATGGCATCATGTGCTATTGAGATCTGAGTGCACTTGGTTTGGGAATTAAATACTTTAGAAAAAAGTGAAAGAGTGGAACAGCCTATGACTAGCTAGGGGCTCAGAGGGCCAAATCCTCAGCTCGGAGTGGAGCTGCACCGATTTGTGCCAGCTGATGATCTGGTTCTGAGTTTAAGACCTATATCCAGCCCCCAGGGATGGGAAGAGAGTGCCCCACGTAGCTCTGTACTAGCCCCCTTGCTGGTTCAGGAGCAGTGCAAAGAGTCACGTCCATTCCTCCTCAGCTAGAAGGAAAGCCATGAAGACTCAGGGCCTTGGAAATGGGCATGCGGGGGGAGAAGGGGATGGGGAAATGTCTCTTTGGGACTTTGAGAAACACGAAGGGAAAGTGAATGTGTTGCAGAAGCCACAAGGGATCTCCTGGTGAAATACTACACCTGTGAGGGTGGGGAAAGCAGCCTGGTGCACTCGCTTCATCTTCACTTCCTGCTTTCTCTAGTGCCACTCTTGCATTTATTGCTGCTAATAGTTATAAGCATAATTAATAAACAATGGTGCCTTCCAGCCAAGGATCTCGAAGCCGCCCAAAAACACCGTGATGCAGAACACTCTAATTCTTGAGAGATGGCTGAAACCGAGCCACAGCGGCTATATGTCTACCCTGCCATTGGATACCCATGGCTGGCCCGTATCAGCTGACTCGGGCTCATGGGGCTTGGGCTAAGGGGCTGTTTAACTGCAATATAGACATTCGGGGTCGGGCTCTGGGACCCTGGCACCTCTCAGGGTCCTAGATGCTGGGCTCCAGCTCCAGCCCGAATGGCTACACCACAATTAAACAGCACCTTAGCCCGAGCCCTGCGGCAGCTGTCACAGGCCAGCCACGGGTTTTTAAGTGCAGGGTAGACACACCCAGAGAGGTTAAGGTCTACGTTTTCAAGGGTCCACTAATGTTGGGCGTCCCATGTGAGCTCGTTGAGCCTGATGTTCAGAAGTACTGACCCCTCTGCAGTCCGCTTGTTCTTACTACTCTCTAAAAGAGAACACATAGCAAATTAGCACCCCTGGACCTGAGCGGAATATTACCCCCGCACCAATCAGTGTCTGTCCTGACCCCGATGAGCATTTGCTTTGCTTTGCTTTCCTTTTCCACCAGCTTTGATCAGAGTAAAAGCCCCCGTCTGGAAGAAGAGCTGGAGCTGGGTCACTTGCAGCTCCTGGAAGCGTTGTTTGCTACTCACAGCTCTCCCGAAGGGGAAGACCAAGGCAGGGAAGCAGAGAATAAAGACCAGTGGGTGAGACCCTGCAGAAAGCAGAAAGTGCAGCCACCAGGAAGTCTGACTCTACAAGAGTTTCATAGAGCCCTGTCGGAGCTGACTGGCTCCGAGAGCTGGAACAACCAATCAGAGCTGCTTTTCAACAAGGTAAGGAGGATTTAGGGTTAGATGGGTTCTGAGTGCAAATAATTCCCATCCCAGCCAGTTAGCATTTCTAGCATGCAGGCTCCACAACATTTTGAAACACTCTTACTTTTCCTTGTATGTCACTCCACTACTCCCCTCCCCATTATAGGGTGACCAGATGTCCCAATTTATAGGGACAGTCCCGATTTTGGGGAGCTTTTTCTTATATTAGCACCTATTACCCCCCACCTCTGTCCCGATTTTTCACACTTGCTGTCTGGTCACCCTGCCCCATTAGGACTCTTGCCTTATGGCATCTAGTCTTGTCACTGGCTACCTGGGACTTCAGCATTAACTGCTTCTCCATGGCCTTGCATCTTGTGGAGGTAAAATGCTACCACCGGACTGAGTGAAGTACCCCGATTTCATAGCATTTTACAGTCACTTTGCACAAGTTGTATACATGCAGGGACCTCGAGATTCACGCCCAGTGTCTTATCCACTTAGACTGTGAGCTCATCACGTTCAGGGACTGTCTCATTATATGTATGTACAGTGCCAAGCACAATGGGTTCCCCGGTGTAGTCTCCGGGTGCTACTGTAATACAAGCGATGAGTAATTTTAATAATCAACGTGGAATTTGATCACAAGAACTATGGAACCTGCTCCCGCTACCTGTGAAGTCACATTGGCTTTTCCCCCTCCTTGTTTGTTGCTATGGTTTTTGAGGTTGACACCAGCTGCGATGGCCTTATTGACTGGAACAAGTTCTGCACATACCTGCTGCTCTATTACAAAGAAAGGGACCACATGAAAACCAAGAAGGAGATCTTCCTTGGCAGGGAGCCCCTCATCCGACACTCTGTGCAGAACAAGGTGAGCGGAGAGGGAGGTGCATTGGGTGAAGAGGGTGGAGGAGCTGAACGGTAACTGGACAGGTTAGCAGCGTAACCGTTCTCTGGTGCTGCCCATAGTTTGGCAATATTCCTCTCTTCTTCAGCTGCATTTTTCCTTCACAAACAAAACATAAAAGGAATTAAAAACTTGAGCTTTACTCTTTTTTCCCCCCCAGCTTTATTGCAGTTTTCTTGAGGACACAGGCAGACAGCGGTTGGCAGAGTTTTCTGTCTAGCTGGAATTGTCTTCAGGGCAGCTTTTCGTGTTGAATTTCTAGTAAAAAGCGAATAAAGAATTCCAGATTTATTCCACTGACATAACAGTAAAACAATTTTGGCCAGGCACTTAAATCTAGGGAGAGGTCACTTTATCAATTAAAGGGGCAGGGTCGTAATTTGCCTATTTCAGGACCAGTTGGATTGAGCCATTTCCCTATAACTTTGAAGGTGTACAGTCAAATTCTCGCCTTGTTTATACCCACCATTGAACATGATGGCTGAATTACAGGCACGTATATAATGTGAAATGGAGAAGACAGTGAGATCTGACCACTGGAGCAATATTTGTCTTGGTTTTTCAGCTGGCGCCAACTACCAGGATATTGGCCATCTCTTCACCACCACCACTCTGGTTTGTAAGTGTCAGCAAAGGAGGAGTTCTTACTACCTGGGACAGCGCTCTACATATTCAGAAAACGTATGAGGTAAAGAGATTGGTAATAGCACGGGGGTTAATGCAGTGACAACTGAACACTTGGGAGTAATTCAGCATCCAGATTTCACTCAATAAATTGCTATCTCTGGGAGAGTTTAGCTTCTTTGCAATGAGGATTAGCGCTGGTTGGAATTTTACAGAGGAATGTTTTCCAATGGAAAATGCCATTTCTGCACGATTCAAATTTTCTGCAAGAAAATTTCAGTTTTGCCCACAACTTTTGATTTTCTATCGGGAAAATGGAAATAAAAGCTTTAGCTCCTTGGCCGCCCACCTGGAGGGATGCTGCAGATCTGGGGCTTCTAGGTTCCATGGTAGCTACCTAGCTGCATGACTCCCTGGGCAGCCAGCTCCCTGACTCCCTGAGATATCCACCGGGAGAGTCAGGCAGCCCAGCCAGCTGCCCTGGGATCTCAGGGTCTTGGAAGTCCGTGGGCCCCCAACTCCTCAGGTGGACTGCTGAGGAGCCAGAGACCCTGGGAGCCTTTTTGAAATGAAACACTTTGTTTTTTCCCATAATGGGAAATTCCGAAATTCCTGTATTTCATTCTGAATCTGAAGCAAGTATTTTCCAAAGTGTCAGAATTTCCCTTTTGTGGGAAATTCTGAGTTTAAACCCTCCCTAATGAGAATCCAGTACCTACCTTCATAAACCACTTCTTGCGGCTCCTAGTACGCCTTCCATCTGCCCTGGGGAAAATAAGGGGTTTGCGTTGTTGCGTATCGTTAAATGCATCGCATCAACTAGCATTATATGGGGTCAGAGTGCCTGTCTGTTTATCTCTTCCTGTCGTCTGTTGGTGAGTACTTCGATTGTAAGCTCTTTGGGAGTATATACAGCACCTAGCACAATGGGGCCCGGGTCCATGACTCCTACTGCTACTGCAGTACAGATCAATAATAATGCGGATGTTTGGGAAGCTAGGATTAGCAGGGTTCCTTCATTTTCCAATCAGTGTGGCCCTGGCACTGTCAGGTGCTGTGGAGAAATTCCTGCCAAGTGCTGAGTGCCTTCGGTGGGAGATGAAAAATACGCAGCTCCTTGCAGAATCCGGACATATTAACTTCATCTGGGAATGGCTGTTTCATGCTGAAGGTGGCACCAGTGCATTTCTTCTGAGAGAGCTTCCAGTCCTTTGAGTTCTCCTTTGCTGCTTGTTTTCTAACAGATTGCAACAGATTCCAAAGGCTCTCAAGCAGAAAAAAGAAGATTGAAATCCTGGACCACAGATGCTGCATACATGGCAAATGTCCACAAAATCGCAGTAGCCACCACCTGCAGGGATATTCACTTTTTTGACGTGTCCACGGCAAACCTTGTTGAAGAGTTTCATTTATTTGGTACAAGTTAGAGTTTTACTAATAGGAGGGGGCCTCTGTTCATGTTCCCAGATTCTATTCTGAGGTTTGGGTATAGTCTAAATCAGGCTTCTGATTTCCAGCATTGCTTTCTGGGGAGAAAACACCAGGCTATTCACACAGAAACCTGGGTATTTTGGAGAGCAATAAACGTACTCAGTTGCTGCTCACTGCAGTCTCTGGGGTCGCTGTTGTTCTCTCCTACTGCTTAATGGAGTTAGCTACCTGCCTTTGGCCAATTTTAGCTAACGCCGTGCGGTTTGGGAATGTTGCAGCAGATGGGAATTTGGAGCTTCAGAACCAGACCCCAACACTCACTAGTAGGTCAGCTGTGATGGGGATGGATTCCTATAGATGTATGGGTATCAAGGTTTAAATTAAAGGCTGGAAGTATCCACCTTACTGAAGTCAGTGGACCAAATTCTGTTCACACTGGTACTGGCATAAATCCAGATTGGCTCCATTGGGTGCAGTGAGGTCAAGCTGAATTTACACTGGCGAAAGCAGCTTGTGGCCCTTTATGTATAGTGGATCTGATAGCTTGTGCGGCTAGTGGAAGTGATGTGCTCCCATTCTCATGTGGTAGCATTTACCTCCTGCAATGGAGAAACAGGCCCAATGAACCTTATTTAAATAAATGACAGTACAGCAACTGCTGGAGGTGGGTGAATGCAAGAAGTGATTAGAGACAGGCCGAACTGCTAAATTCAGATCCATTTCTGAATTTCACAGCACTTTAATGAGTATTTGGGCCCAGAGTTTTGGTTCATGTCTGTCTCGAATGATGATTATGTTGATGGTTATAAGAGTGTGTAGGTGATCATGAAAATAGATATAGGTAGTGGAAACTAGACATCATTCTGGCCTCAATATTGTCATGCATACCCAAGGAATTTACACTGTTCCCTGCCATTAACAGTAATGAGTTCTATGCATCTCTGTCTCCTCCCACTGCTTTGAGAGAATAGGATCCCTTTCTACGAATCACATGGAAAATGGATATTGAGGAAGTGGAATAGAAAAAAATGATGAATAATTCTAATATTCCATTTCTCTTTCTATCCCTCCAGCTCTGAAAAATGTTCCAACTTCATTGTACTACTGGTATAATGCAAAGGTACAGTGGCACAGCACTTTGTGTTCCCAATATGTGCTCATAAAGTTACCTGTGACCTTTATTGTTTATCCCCAACAAGTAAAAGTGTTTATGCCCATTTGTGCCAAGCTATAACTCTTTGAGGTAAGGTCACAATTTAGGATTGTCTTATATTTCAGATGCAAGTACCCCTCCCGACTTAGGTCACAAAGATTGTTCGCTACCATTCTCTTGTGAGTGACTAAGAAGCCAGTCAAGATTCAGGGCTGAGAAGGAAAAGTTAATTATTACTTAAAGGAATAACAAGGGTGCTCTCAGACTGGAAACTGGGATTTATTTAAGAAGCTTTTCTAGTTCTAATCTACTTGGGAACAGAGGATTTGCAGAGCAGATCAGAGCCTTCTCCCCCAAATTCAATATCCTGCTTGTAGCAGAGGTGGGCACCTGATGTTTCAGGGAAACGCAAACCTGCCCCACTCCACCAATTATGTACTTAGCCAGTTGTGCAATGGGGTCTGTAAGGAGACATACAACGTTGTATACAAGGGTAACAGAATCAATGTGTCTATAAAGGGAGCAGAATCAATACCCTCTGTACAGGAGCTAGAGATGGTTCCAATTCACACCCTGTGTCAGGAGGTTTGATTGTTATCAGCTGTCTGTGCTGGATGGGGCAAATCTTGCTTCTCTGCAGCGTGTGAGGTCCTTGATACGGTGACCCAAAGCTGTGCCGCTACCCTAGTCCAGGGTCAGGATTTGGGGAGAGGGCACAGGTATGCACCTGCTATACTGCACAGAGCCCAGCTCTTGTGGGGGAAGGGACACACTGTGGCCACATGTGGTGAGCTTGGGGCATGGCACGGGTGTGTTTGGGATGGATCCAGGGGGTGGATGCACAAGCAGCATGAGGGGTGCTGTATCAGGGCTCCCTGCGGAGATCCCCAAGGCACGCACGGCACCTTACTCGAGCCCTGGGCCGATTCCCTGGCTTTGGGCCAACGGACTGTAGCGGGGTTTTCAGCAGTGACTCAAGCGCAATTACGTTCATTATATGTTTAATCAGCTGTTAACCATGCGAAGACAGAGCATAAAGGGAACATCATCCGCTTCCCCCCCGCCCCCGGCACATCCCAGCTCCTCCCTCCTCCTCTGTGTTTTTGTTTCCCTTCCAGTCCTTAGGGAGTCGCTCCTTGCTGCTCTGGGGAGATGACCATGGTGGGGTTCACCTGCTCTGGCTGCTACACCCTCATTTGGGCGTCTTTGAAAAGCCCTTCATGGATCAGTTGGGGCTGCAAAGAGTCTTCCTGCAGGTGGGGGCAGAAAGGCGTCTTCCAGAATGGTGCTAACCTTCGAATGGTGCTAAGCATCCCTCCTTTGTCACTGCCCTTCCTGGCCTCCTTTTGGAGGCCCTAGAAAACAGAACCTAGGCTAGGAAAGATGGTCCAGTTTAGGACAGGTTTAGCTACCACGGCCCAGTAGATGCCACTATCTTCTCCCCATCAGCCCAGCTACGTCAGGCAAGAAGTCACAAACTTTCACTTCACCAAGTGCTGCCCCGCTCTCTTTATCTGAGAGAATCCCAGTTTAGAGCAGTTAGCTAATAGAGACATGTAAGGAGCACAGGCTTTATAGCGCTATGAGGTACCAAATGCTTCCCCTCCTCCCCAGGCTCTCCCTGTAGGTCCATAAAGTAGTGGACCAAGCATTATTCTAATGCAGGGCTTCCCTAGTTGATAACGCTGGAATAGCACTGACCTGTATCCAAGGTGATACAGGGATTGGGACTCAACCCACACAGCCGACACAATTCTGGGTACTGCCTCGATCAGCCCTCAAGTCTACCAGGTTGTTTTTAACTCCTCTACTAATGACCTTCCCCTCTCCCCCAAACACACACCATTGTTCTCAGATTGGCTCAGCTCTCCGATGGTGACTAAGGCGTGACCTACCAGCCCGTGTGTTAGCGAAACCATATCGAGACTTCACCACTGAAGGTCGAGACAAACCTTAAGTCCCAACTGAGCCAGAAGCCAAGTCCAGCTGTCCTCAGCCAGACAGAGAAGTCATCCTGTAGCAGGATGTTTGTGGGTAGGATGAGGAGGATAAACAAGGAATCTTCTCAGCTAAGCAGGTGTTCCCAAGGGCCCTCTAAATCCCCAGGCCCCACTGAACATTAATCTCAGATATCAACTTCTACAAATAATGGATGGGTGGGGGAATTCAGTGCTTGTGAAATATTCATTTCTACAGAGGTGGGCAGGAGTTGCTATAAAAAAGTTCTTTTAAAAAAAAAAAAGTTTCCCTCCGAAATGAGAGAGCTGCCCAAAGTAAATTCACATATATTCAAAGGAAATAACCTTGGATGCTGCTGTGGGCTGAGATAAAAGGTCAAGGCTGCGAGAGTCCACTGGGCAGCACAAATTAGAGGAGCATCTCTAGCATTCAGACTGTGAAACGCCTTCACCGCCCTAGGTTCATCTCAAAGAATTTGAGGCTGCAGTAGCTCCGAAGCATGTGAGCAGAGTTTCTTGCTGCTGTTCTCGGTTATAAATAGAAACATAGTGGGTTATTTTTAGCGCTTGGTGAGTGGGGATGGAGGAAACTAGAGAAATCCTTCCAAAGAAACTGTTTTCAAGTTGAGGCAAACATCACGGGTTTGTCTCTGGGGGACAAGAATGTAACAGCTGTGCGTTGCCGTTCAGAATTGTCCCAAACCAACCCCTTAATGCCCTAAGCCTGGGGATAGTTGGTTCTGGATCTGAACTGTGCATCTCAGGCTCAATTTTAATCCCATCATCAAGTCATTAGTCACGTTGCCGGGGGACAAAATAGTCTGCTGGGTTGCCATGGCATCATAAACATCATCGCATTAGGCCCAGGGCTCCCCAAACTTCACTGCTAAACCCACATCTCTTGATATTCCAGCCCCTCTATACCTCTCCCTCTCTGTGGGCATGCTGCCTCCGGTCGTATTAGGACGGGTGATTAGCAGGTGAACTAGCCTTGTGACATTTCTGTCCCTTGTTGTCCCCCAGGAAATTAAAGAGCACGGTAAGCTCCTGCAATATCAAACCATCCCAGAGGTGCATGAGGAAGCTGTTTCCCAAATCCAGTACGTAGCAGAGGGAGAACTCATCATCACATCCTCAGGCAGTCCCAAGACCTCTGTGGTGATCATGGATATTCTCAGAAAGAGAAAAGTTTACACCTGGAAAATCAAGAAGGTAGTTCCACTCCCCGCCCTCTGGCCAATGTTTTTACTCCAGCCTCAGGCAAAAGGAACGCAGTCGTGTATACTTTATAATATTATATTCCTGTTTTTACATTCAACAGAGTTTATCACTCTTCTTATCTCTTTCAGGTACTTATCTGGCCCCCCTTTATCCTAGTATCTGAGCACCTCACAATCTTTAATGTATTTATCCTCACAACACCCCTGTGAGGTAGGTCAGGGCTATTAACTCCAATGTACAGCTCGGGAACTGAGGTACAGAGAGACTAAGGCCTAGATCCACAAAGGGACATGGAGTTGCAAGGAAAGCGGGATTGGAGCCAAGGGGCTGGACCCTATGTCTCCCACTGCCCATGTTGGTGCCTGGACCACCAGGCTACAGAGTCATTTCCACTATTTATTTATTTCTGGCCCACTCACTTTAATTATTTGTCCGCAGTGGAACAGCTTCAACAGGAGAGTCTGAAGGAGACACATGTCAAAATAGCCCGTAGCTCAGTGGCTGGAGCATGTTTCTGAAAGGTGGGAAATCCCGGTTCAATTCCTTTCTCCCCCTCAAGCAGAGGGGTGATTGAACCTGGGTCTCCCGCATCCTAGGTGAGTGCTTTAACCACTGGGCTAAAAGTTAGAAGAGGGACACCAACGCCACCACCAGCGTTTGAATGGGACCCGATCCAGTAGTTAGAAGAGGGACACCAACGCCACCACCAGTGTTTGAATGGGACACGATCCAGTAGCATGCTCAGAGGTGACCTACCGGATTGGGCCCCATGAAATAGGCGAGCAAATGCCTGTCTTCCCCCGGTTCGTGGCTCACTCAGGGATGTAGGCAGGCGATCGGCGTTTATATGCCTAGAGTGGGCCAGCAGTGTGCATGCTCCGAGGCAGAAACACAGAAGCCAAGGAAAGCTTTACCCAAAAACCGTAGGTGCCAAGTGACTTTAGACACCTGCAGTGGTCAGCAGGAGTTGTGTGGGTCACACTGGAGCCAGGCACCTTTGTGGATCCCACCCAAGGCCGCACAGGAAGTCTATGACAAAACAGGGGATTGAATCTGGGTCTCTCCAGCCCCTGGCTAATATCCTCACCACAGGGTCCTCCTTCCTGTCTACAGGGCTGCACATTTGTCAATCTTTTCCTGTCCTTTTTCACTAGGCAGGAGACATGTATTCTCTCTGCGTTTACTCCCAGAGGGGAACGAGGAGGCGAGAAGTCCCAGGTGGCGTCTCCTGCTCCCAGCAGGGAATGGGGAGCAGGGGGATAGGAGGGGCAGCCTGCCAGGAGCCCAGAAGCCTGACCGGGCTCTCAGCACACACTCCCATTTAGGTCGGTGGAAGCGCTGCTGGTGAGCATGTGCAAGGAGGGCAGTGTGGACATGCATCACCACAATAAGTACTGCGGTGGACATAAGTCGACCTAATGTAGGTCAGCTTAAGTTTCTAGTGTAGCCATTCCCTAAGTCTTTGTGGATATTGCTTAAAGATGCAGATCAGCATCTAGTTGGATTTTCAAAAGCACCTAAGCCGGTGTAGGTGCCTAACCTGCTCCCATTGATGTCAATGGGAGTTATGCTCTTTTAATTCAATATGAAAAAAAATAGCAATTATATTTTACTAGCTAACCATTCTATTTTTACAATAAAAGCAACAGCATAGATAGACTCCACAAAGCTTAATGAAATTCAGGAAAAATAGAATTTGAAACCAAATCTTGGGAAGCATCTAAATTAGCTCCCTTCGGTTCATTGTGGTTTTGCAATTGGATAGTTAAACAAAACTTAGCAGTGCTGAAATCAAAACAGGCCTTTTCCCCTCTCTGGTCTCCAATCACAGAAAAATGTAGTCATGGAAAGAAAGAATTGGAGCCCTCCCATCCGGACAGAAATTCTAATTGCAAAGTGCAAAGGTTTCCTCTGGGTGTCTGAGTAGATTATGCGAGACGGGGGGGAAAGTGCATTTTTTTAATCATAATATTTAAGAGCATCTTTGTGACCCTAAATTATTCTCAGAACCCTTTCTTTATCAATCCGTGATACAAAAGTAACGTCGGATATCTGACTCACAAAGCTGAAATATGAAAAGGGAAAAAAAACACTATTCCTGAGGGCTTGTCTACAAGGTGCAGTGATGTGCTCTACAGGGGCGTGATTTCTAAAGTACACTCACAGGCTGCATGTTCCTTGGTCCTGGTAGACCCTGCTGGCGTGCGCTAAAGGTTCCCTAGTGTGTTTTAACATTGTACTGAGGCCAGATCTACAGAATTACTTTGCTATAACTACGGAAAAATCCACACCACTGACCTAACCACCACCCAGCACCACCCTGCCCCCATGTAGACAGCTCTATGTCGGCGAGAGGACTTCTCCCGCTGACACAGCTATCGCCTCTCAGGAAGGTGGATTAACTACACAAATGGGAGAGCTCTCTCCCATTAGCATAGAGCATCCTCACTTAAGCACTACAGCTGCGCTGATGGAGTGTTTTACGTGTAGATGCGCTCTGAGACTTTTCCTAGTTGGGCCTCTATGTCTCGCACAGCCTCATTCCACAGACACTCGCCATAGACTGTACAAACGTTTCCAAAACACTTATTGTTTTTTTCCTATTTTTTCAAGGGGGTAAAATGCTTTGACTACTGCAAATCCCTGAGTCTGCTGGTTACCGGAGGAGTGGATCACGCTGTGCAACTCTGGAACCAATATGTCCCGAGCTGGCCAGTTGCTACCTTTCAGGGACATTGTACTACCATTCTGGCAGTTGCCATCCATGAGCCCCGAGGACACGTATTCAGCTATTCCAAGGACTCGGTTTGTCATATTTGTGCTAGGTTTTAGCCAGCACTCCTCCTTTAATAGCAATGTTCATCCCTCCTTCGCTTGTTCAATATGCACCATGCCAGAGGGACGTTTGATACGTTACTGGATCAGTGTTTGGGTAGAAGACCTCCAAAGAGCATTGAGGTGGTGTGGGGATTCAGTAGGGGGTGCTCTTCCATCCGAGTCATGGCTGACAAAACGCCTGACTCAGCACAAAGTTAATGCCAGAGGGGCCGGCTTTTGACTGGGTGGTAAAACGAAGGCAATTCGCATCCATTTTGTGGTCCTGAGAGATTCTAAGACACTTTTCATAAGAACAGGCATTTTGACACCAGTGCTCCTGTCGCGTTTCAACTCATTCTGCCTCCCAAAATTCCTCCAGCCGTTTCAATTGGATACTGAAGTGTACGGCTCCAGTATGCCGTTCTTTATTTCCTATGCTACAAAGCTGCCAGTTTCACTCCATAGGTGGATGAAGCAATTTCCATGTATTCCTCACCTACCTTAGCAGGGCCTTGTGAGGCTTCATTAACTAATCGTTCTTTGTAATGTGATTTGAGATCCTGGGCTGAAGGACATGATGGGCATTCACAGTATTCTGATGCCAGTGCCAAACCCTATGGAAAGCCTACGTGTAGCTCTGGGCAAGGAACGAATGTGCAGCTGTTTCTGAGGCACCAGGAGTTTCTTTTATCTCCTCTTGCCTTTTGAAGAGGTTGTTATTACAGTAGTTTGAATTTTTTTTTTTTAATTTTCCAGGCAATTAAAAGAGGGGGAGAAATTTCTCAGCAATTATAGCAATTAATCATTTTAAGCCAAATAAGTGCTTAAAAAGAATACATGTGTCTTCACTGCAGGTTGGTAGTTGGACTAGATAAAAGCAAATATGATTACATTCTGCCATTTCCCTAAGAATCAGTGCTAGCAAGGAAGTCCTTTTTTAGTGGTAAGTGTATGGGACTATGAAACAGAGAATATAATATCTGTCTCCCCTTCTAGAGGCATCATTTGGATAAAAGCATTAATCCAGCATTAGCGCTGTGTGACATTTTTCGGCCAAATCTTTTTTTTTAAATGCAAATTCTGTGACTCTGAAACATTTGGCGACGTGGTGCTGGTTTCATGGAATTGTTTGTTTTGAAAAAAAAATCAGAAAAAAATTAAAATGCTTCACTTTGACATTTTCAAAATGAAACGTTTGAATGTTTGGGGTTTGAAATACCTTTGTGTTTCAAAATGCTCTTTCATTTTGTTTTTAAAAAATCCCCAAACATTTTTAAATGGTCATAAGACAAACAAAATGTCAAAAAGTTTTGTTTGACCCAAAATCTTTTTCTTTTCTTTTTTTTACATTTTGATTTGTTGAAAATTGCAAAACTTTTACTTTTCAGTTCAACCTGGAACAATTTTTTTTTTTTACTTTTGAAATTGCCAACAAACCAAAAACCATTACTCGCCCTGCTCTACTAATGATTATGAAGCACTTTGAAAAGCTCAGATGAAAGTCTCAATGTTTGTGCAATATATTGTAACTGGCCTTGCTTCAGCAATGCCCTTAACTCTGCCGGAAGATGGAGTGTGAAAGGAAATACATAAGGTGATGAGCTAAAACATCACAAAGTACGAGCACATCACTCCATGGAAAATAGAAAAGATTTTCCTGAGCCACAAAATTCGGGAGTATGCAGAGCCACTAGTAGCCACCTCTAGCAAACACGTAAATAAATCCCGGCTTCTCTCTCTCCCTTTCTCAGGTCCTGAAAGTCTGGGATATTTTCTCACAGGCTTGTCTGCAGACCCTGGCACTCAAGTTCCCATGTGTCCAGCCAGAACAAACACTAGAACAGGGGGATTTTCCCTTCTTGCTCATCCAGCAGTCTCCCCACCTCCTCTTAGTCTCCTGTGCTGATTACATTGGATTGTTGAAGCTCGCGCATGTCAGTCCTGAGGAAGAAATGCTGGCTACCCATGATGCACCATTATGCGGTGCTCTGTACAACACCTTCTTCCACCAGGTCAGCACTTCCGATAACTTTATTGATCAGCGCTTTCTGGTCGGGTTGGACTTAAACCACAACATTTGGATATGAATGCAGAATTTAAACCCCTTTGTGTGTTTGCATATAAGATACTCGTTTGGCCCACTGTAGATATGGGGGCAACTGAGAAAATCAGATATAGATTTTGAATAGTTTTGGGGGTGTTTGGACCTGGGAGTTTGGTTCAAACCCATCTCTAGTTTCTATGCTAGATTTGCAAGAGAAACCAGTTCCAGGAAAGTGATTGTAAAAACATCATTATGGACCTCTGTATTTCTTCTCTCCATGTGACTTTCCCAGTCCAGTTTATGAAATTACAAGTAAAAAGCTGGCTTTTCCACTTACCAGAGACACATGCTCCACCGGCCATTTGAAAATCCAGTTGGGACACATTTTTAGATGTGCTCATGCACCGTTTCACGCTTTCTACCTGGGCTGCACAAATCCTAATGCAAGCACACAAACTCTGATTTGCACATCCGTAGAAGTGTGTGTGTGCGTGTGTGCGTGTGTGCGCTGCACATGCATATAGGTTCCTGGGTGTCAGTTAAGAGTCTGCAAGCGCAAAAAGGAAGCGGGGGAAAGTACACAAGCACTTTTGCAAATTTGATCCATCGCCTCAAGTGTCATCGCCAACGACTACAGATCTGCAGTTACAGTGTGCGAATCAGAAAAGAACCCAGCTTCCCATCTTTCAAATGCACTGGCCAGAGTGGTGCGGGCAGCCCTGTTCCTACAACAGTGGCTGAGTAGCGTGTGTAACCCACACACCTTCTGGGTGTGGTGTTCTGTCCCATCTAGTGGCACTGAGACTACTTAGAGAGAGAGATAAAATGACTCTGCTCTACAGCCTTAGCTACCAGCCAGTTGGCTTTTAGCTCACACTGTAGAGGCTCATGCACTACGCTCCGGAGGTCCCCGGTTTGATCCTGCCTGCCAACAACCGGGGTCTGTCAGCATTACACAAGCAGCTCTGGTTGCTCCCCAGCCTAATGGGGGGATTCCTTTCCATTAATCCCCACACAGATCTCCACCCTCTCAGGCTGCATGCTGATCCCAGGATTTTAAAGTGCTCGTTGAAGGCTGAAATCCTTATTTGGTTTTCACTCAGGCAAAGCTCCCAGTGCAGTGACTGGGTCTCAGCCTCAATTGGCTCCTAGAGAACTTAGGCATAGATTAAATGCCTAAGAAATTCTATAGGACTTTTACCTCAGGGCTTAGTTGCGAGCTGGGACTGTCCCAAAGTGGGAAGAGCTGGGGACCAGGCTCCCGCTGGAACGGTGCCGCTCTGAAATGCCCATAAGGCAGGGCTGTGCTTTACAGAGACAATTGAGGAATTAGGTGTGCAAGGCGCTTTAATATAGGTCAACACATCCAGTCCCTGCACCGGACAGGGATTCCTCCGCCACCCCATTACCCTCTGGGGAGGTGTATTTGTGATGACCAGACTCTTCGGCGCTTGATTGAGATGTGCTATAAGGTCTCGAATTAAAATGAAAGCACAGTGAGGGAGTCACATTCTTCTCCTCCTTGCTGAGATCAGCAGAAGAGCCATACGAAGCTCCCCCAGCTCTAGAAATTTCTCCAGTGAGTTGCTATGGAAGGAAAAAGCAAGAACTTGGGCTTGCTCTTGTTCTATAATAAAATCTCTCTATTTTATTGCCGGAGAAGCAAACTGTGCACCGTTTGCTGGTTTCTTTGTCTGTTTCCTCGACCCGGAGCAGGCAGGTGATGGGCTTATGCACTTGTCTTCCTTCCGTCCAGCCCTCGGTGTTAATCACTAAGTGCAAATAAGGCAAAGCAGAGCTCTTCACCCAGGGCAGCTTGTGCAGATTCGTCGCTCACTTGTTTTGACTGCATCCCAAACCAACTGGAAAAGCACAGTCGAGGGTTGTGTGCCTGGAACGCGTGCGGCTGAATCGCTGTCGGAAGCCACAAGAAAAGAGTTCCCTTGTTTCAGAGATGCATTCCTTCTGCAATAAACAGGGAGGACAAGGTTAGAACAACAAACTCCAGCCGTTAACCCACCCAGAAAACAAGTCCAGGAGCCTTTTAAATCTCCTCCACCGTCACGGAACCCTGAGTTCATGTTGTGGTTTGGCTTGGGTTGTGTCCTGTCTGGCTCCAACATCTGTTTCCGTGTCATATTTTGGGAGCTCGGAGGGGAGGAGAGCAGCTGCCAGGAAATGCAGGAAAGGACGGGGAAACCAAGTACATTCAACTCTTTTTAGCCAGGGTCTTTGACTATTAAACCGATCCTCAGTAAGTACTAACTAATGTATCGTGTAGTACGATAACCGCTTTCTGTAGCTTTGCCTTAATCAAAAGTTTCAAAGAGAAATCTGATTGGCTCCAGAAAGCATGACTTCGGTGACATCTCCAGCACCTCCCAAGCTGAGCTCAGCATTGGGGTTTGCAGCTTTGACATCTTTACTCTCATGCATGAGGCTAGGAACAAATTGCTATCACTGTATGTGTTTCATTGTCAGCCATTGCACCACACAGCTAGTTGTGTGGCGCCCAGCTGCCTTGTTCTATAAATTCCCCTCCATACCCATCCTCTGCCACAATCCCTTGCATCTTCTTCCTCTTGTTTTGCCGGTCAGCCTGACTTCTTTCAATTTGTCAAGATTCGCTTCTTAATATTCTCCAGCCCCAAAGCTGCCCCTCTTCAGCTCTGTCCTCTGCTCCCTTTGGTCTCCAAATTTCACACCCATTCCAAGCAGTGCTAATGCCAAATGAGAGCTCACTAGCAGCCTGACACATGCCTGCCCTTGGAAATCTTTCTAAATCACAGCAGTATGGAACCGGCCAACACGAGTCTTTTCTGCGTATTTTTGGAATGCTCACCTCTTTCACACTCGGCATTGTCCCATGTTTCACCTCCTCATTACTGATTGTTGTTCTTCAATAATAGGTCTTGTATGTCCTATAGAATGCCTAGGTCCAGGACATAAACACCAAGCAAGGAGAATTGTTTAGGATGCTCCATAGCAGTATAACAAGACAAAATCAAATGGAAATGAGCAAAGGAGAATTGACATTAAGATCTATAAAGACTATGGAGTAGTCTTCCAAGGGATGTGATGGATGCACCTTCTTTTTTTCATACATTCATAGATTTTAAGGCCAAAAGGGACCATGTGATCATGTGACCATGTGAGCGTCTAGTCAACACAGGCCCTAGGACTTCACTGTATTAATTCCTGCTTCAAGTCCAATAGTTGTAGTTGAACTACAGCAGATCTTTAAGAATAATATCCAATCTTCATTTAAAAATGTCCAATGATGGAGAATGCACCACACCCCTGGGGAAGCTGTTTCAGTGATTAATTATCCTCACTGTTTAAAAATTGCACCGTATTTCTACTCTGAATTTGCCTAGCTTCAACTTCCAGACCTTGACTCTTGTTACACCTTTGTCAGCTAGACTAAAAAACCCTCTATCGTCAAATGTCTTTCATGCAGTTTGCGGTGTTGTTGTAGCCCTGTCCATCCAAAGATATTAGAGACAAGGTGGGTGAGGTAATATTTTTATTAGCCCAGCTTCTGTTGGTGAAAGAGACACGCTTTTGAGCTACCCAGAACTCTGACCTGAAGAAGGTCTCTGTCTAGCTCCAAAGTGGGTCTCTTTCACCAACAGAAGTTGGTCTAATAAAAGACATCACCTCACTCACCTTGTCTCCCTGCTCCCCATGTGCGTATTTATAGACTGTGAACAAGTCACCCTTTAACTTCTTCTTTGATAAGCTAAACAGACTAAGCTCCTTAACTCTTTCACTAAGGCATGTTTTCCAATCCTTCAATCATTCTCATGGCTCTTCTCTGAACCCTCTTCACATTTCTCAACATCCTTCAGCATGAAGTCATTTCAAATGAGACTGGACATAGCACTGGAGAGGATAAATTGCAGAGAACAATCCTACATCGGCCCCTGTTGACCTCACAAATGTTTATCCACAGTGATTTCATAGATTCAGTTCAATGGATATACATGAATCAGTCTATAGCTGCCTTGAACCAGCCACTGCCTGTGTTATAGATGGGTTGAAGTGGGGAAATTGGCTTTTCTGCACAAACTGGTGGACTGATGCACCATCCAGGGAAGGTGCAGTCCTGCTCCAAACGGATACACTGCTCCCTACTGCTCCTCGGGGCTTTCCTTCTTAGCAAAAGGTAAAGCAACTCAAAACCAGAACATTTCAAACCATGCTTTCTCTGCTGACAGGTGGTGACAGGAGGTGGTGACGCCACTGTTGCTGTGTGGGATGTGGAGACGGGGGCCAAACGCCTCCTCATAAACAATGCCCATGGGAAGGAAGAGATTACATGCATGGCCCTTGACAACTCCCAGCACAGGCTCATTACGGCAGCAAGGAATGGGACCATAAAGGTTTGTTCACTGAAACAGAATAGAGCTGCTCTTCCGACAAAATTCCTTTGACGCTTTCTTCATTTCCAGAATACAGAGTTGGGAGCGGGTGATTCCCCCACCTTGCCTGAAGTACAGCCCGCACAAGCTGTAGCAGGTCAAAATGTAGCCCCTTTTCTGGTGTCTGGCTGTATTCACAAAAACAACTCAGCACAAAATCTCTGAGCTTTGGCTGTTCACAGGGTTCCTCCCCTAAGTATGCTCAGTTCACAGCTGAGGTCCTCTCTCTAGAGTGACATTCCCACCTCCCTCAAGTCATCTGCCCCGGTGAGTCAGCAGAACACACTTAACGAGCTCACCATTTGCTATCAGAGTGGGATTTTCAGTCAGACACTGTCAGTTCACTACAGTGGCTTTAGATATGGATAGACATAAAGTACCATGGTGCTTGTACTGTGTATATTAAAAGCCTTTATAACAATCATTGCAAAGCTCCGATGACTCTACATAGTGTGACAATTAGCATATAGCCCAAGCTGCAATATTCTGCTCTGGAATTGGATAGGAACTTCTCTGAAGTTTTCAGTTGTGATCAGAACTTAGTTTTGGTTCAGCTCATCTTTAGTCTGCTCTTTGAGACCGAGACTTCATTTATCATCTTTTTGTGCCTTTCCTTGCCCTTCTGACACCAGGCACCATAGCTGAGGGGCCGGACAAGATAAGGCTAACATTGTGGGTGGATAAAAGTAAATATATTTTCTTTTGAGCAGGTCTGGCATATTCAGACTGGCCACAACTTGCACCAACTGGAGGTAGTGGAAGAAGCTGAAGTCACGGGACTTGTAGCTTTGCGGGATCAATCATTGCTTACAGTGGGATGGAATCAGAAAATCGTCCTTTATGATTTCTGTGAACCCGAGGTGCGTAAAGAAGGAGGAATGGAATGGGAATAGCCACCTGTTAAAAAGCAAGGTACTTGTTGTTGATTGTGTTTAAACGAACAAGACGGTTCCTTCTGTTACACCCATAGAAGTGACATTAGAGTAAGTGGGTAAAAACCATTGAAGTCAGAGGAAACCACATCTGCTTACATCAACACTGAATTTGCCCCTGTACGTCTTATTAATCAAATTAGTAAAACCTGAGCTTTATTCTGTTCTCCGCTGTTTGTAGGCCCTGTATGTTACTGCGCATCCTTCTTGGAAGGGCGGGCAGCTGCACAAAGAGGACATCCTGACTGTGGACTATTGTCCTTCTCTTGGGCTCCTTGCTTCAGCCAGCTTCGATGGAGAAATTATCATGTGGGATGTGGAATCCCAGAGTGTGTATCTCTACCTCAGACAGGCTCAGCCCGAAAGGTACAATTTTCTTGTAATGACTTATGGTGAGTTATTCATTAAACTGTGGGCGGGGGAAGTAATGTGCTTCGCTCAGGCGTTACAGAGTTGCTTCGTTTCCAAGTTACACCTTTTTTTTTTCCTTCTAACAAACAGCATGAAAAGGAGAGGGCATTTTTATTAGAGCCTTGCTGCTTAAAATATTGGTGTCTCATTTCCCTGCAACATGCTGCTTGATTATCTTCCTTATCATGATTAAGCTGCTGGGTTTGGGTGGTGGTGGAGGTGGTGGTGGTGGTATTATTATTTATTTATTAATAAATTTAAAAACCAGGCGCTTGACACTAAAGAATCTGCATTGCTGTCTCTATTTGAGATCATCTCAGCATGCTGGGCAAACTGTGAAGATGTCTCACAAAATGTAAGCACCATCCTAAGCACTATTAATGTTTGCAAGGTGCTTTGAAGATGACAGGTGGCTATAGCCGTGATGAGCATTAGCATAACTGCATGGGGCCTGCAGGTTTGAATGGTGAACGCACACGGGCCGCTGGCATGTTTAAATCCCTTGGAGCAGCTGCTCAGCAGGTTAGAGTGTCTTAGCACCGCTGACTGCAATGGAGCTGTGACCGTTCACACCATCAGAGGATCTGCCCCACGGAGGGGAAATGGGGCCCAATCCTGCGTGACATGGATGTTGACAAGAATTTTGAGAGTAGATGGTTTGCAGGATTGGGTCCATTAAATTTAAGCCAGTCTTTATGGGGTTGGTCAACACTGTATAGGGTTAAAAGGCACCGTGCATCCACGGGAGTAACAACCTCCTTTCTACCCCTCCATTGGCTAGACCCAGACCTCGTGCACCCACTTCCTGCCCCCTGAGCAGCACCTGATTGAGAAGGGGTGGGGAATGGCTGAAGCCCTAGTTCCAGCCTCAATGTAGCAGCTGAGCCAGAGCGGGGCGGGTGTTGCAATTTGCTGCAAATATAGACCGGCACTGTGCGGAGATCAGCAGGACCCAGCCTCAACAGGGAATGCGGAATCTGACCCTTAATAAACACACAGGGCCTGCCTCTCCACGCAGTTACAGCAGTGGGACTTCATCTTCCATTCCTGCCCTGGCGCAGTGTAAAAATCTGCCAATGGGCCAGGTCCAAAGCTCCCTGACGTCGGTGGGGAGACATGTATCTGCTTCAATGGCCCGGTGTTTCCAGTGGTGTGGGATAATGAACTATTACTGGGCTGATAGGGACACCGAGGAGAATTACACCCTTTGCAAAGGTTTTGAACAGGAGCCAAATGCAGTTCTTCCCCCGGGTTTAGGAATATCAGCCCCGTGAGACGAAACGCCCCACCAGAGCCCCCAGCTGTGGAGACATTTGCCACTGAGCAAAAAATGGCAAACGTCTTTGAAATATATACCAGCTAGACCTCAGTCCTGCCATGAGCTCCAGGTGGGCAGGCCCCTGAGATGGTACAGAGTCTCGCTGACTTCAGTCAGGCTCTTCACGGGCACAGCAGTTCATCCACATGCCGCCCTTTGCAGGTTCAGGACCTGTTGGTTGGTTCAGATCAACTTTGACTTCTTGCTCTCAGCACTCTGATGCCTGTAGATCAAGCTTTGAAGACAATGCAGAGCTTTGTTGGATGTTTGGCAGCCAATACATACAGTCAGTTATTTAGTTGGGGGTTCTCCTATAGAAATTGGCATGAATAGTTAAATAAAAACAATTAAATGTGGGGGGGGGGGCGTTAGTTTATGTCTGTGTGAAGAAAGCAACCACAGGAAAAGCTTAGTATTCACAAATGCAACCTTATTTATAGTCCCGGGCCTTTCCCCTCCTTTCCAATGGGAATAACTAGCCTTCAAAAAAAAGTTGGGTGTTTTGACCTGCCAGGTGGACTTTAAAGAAAATAAAGGGTTAGGGATGGTCTGAACATCTTCTTCACTGAATTTTAGGTCACATCCTCCAGTGGATAAACTACTCTTTCTCCAGCATCGATCCCTGGATGGTGTTTCAAAAGACAGTGCAATCCTTGTGAGCTCTGATGCTGGGAACCTTCGCTGGTGGAGCGTCCTTGCAGAACAACGGGAATTTGGTAAGATTTACCTGTGAAAGTCATGGTAACTTCAGCTAGATGTTCAGATCCTGGCGGCCTGTGGAGAAGGCTCACTGAAGTCAGTGGGAGTTTTGCTATTAATTTCAATAGGGAGCAGGTGTTAAGGGCTTGTTACTGCTTAACTAGCGACCTGGAGGTGTGAGTGTCTCCTCCAGCCCCCTTGGTCCATGGGCCAATAAACCATGAGGATGTGGCAGAAACAGCTTGGTTTGGTGCTAGAGAAACAAGGGAGACATCTCCATCTAACCTGACGTAATTAGTCCTGGATTGTACGCTGTTTCTTTTCCTTCCCAGCCTCTCCGTGTCTCATGCCCAACCCATGTTAGAGAAGGGCATTTGTCTTCTGGCTAGCTGTTCTTTTCCTGCAGCCCACAGTCAGGAATCCAGGAGTACGGAGTCTTCTAGCTAGCTGGCTTCTTCTGCAGCCTGTACTCCATAAATGGGCTTCTGGAGCGCGGGGGTCTGGTGGTCTCTTCCTGCAGGCGAATTCATCCCCTAGTGTTTGGAGCCCGAATGTTTCCCCTGAAATGCTTTGGTTGGTGACCTATCCAACCTATTCCTAAAGCTGATGCTAATTCCTAAAGCTTCTCCCCTGGGTGTAGGTACTCCACTTCCCCGAGAGGCAGTAGCTATGTCAGCGAGAGAAGGGAGTTCGCTCGGTATAACTGCGTTGCTCAGGGGTGTAGATTTTCCACAAGCTGGACCAACGTAGTTATACCGACATAAGTTTGTCGTGTAGACCAGGGCTAAGGCCATGTCTACACTAGACAGCTTACAGCGGCACAGCTGTCCCGATGCCGCTGTAAGATCTCCCATGTAGCTGCTCTGTGCCGAGATGAGAGCTCTCTCCCACTGACATAGCCCTGTCCACACCAGTGCTTCTGTCGGTGTCACTTGTGTCACTCAGGGGTGTTTTTTCACACCCCCGAGTGACATAAGTTATACCGACAAAAGTGCTAGTGTAGACACAGCTTAGTGTTAAAGGCCTTGCAGCTAGCATCTGACTGTGAAATCTGGATTGTAATTAAACTGATCTGTATTCATTGGTGTGTGCTGATCTTTAACATGGGAGACTTTAATCACCCTGATATCTGCTGGGAGAGCAATACAGCGGTGCATAGGCAATCCAGGAAATTTTTGGAAAGTGTAGGGGACAATTTCCTGGTGCAAGTGCTGGAGGAACCAACTAGGGGCAAAGCTTTTCTTGACCTGCTGCTCACAAACAGGGAAGAACTAGTAGGGGAAGCAAAAGTGGATGGGAACCTGGGAGGCAGTGACCATGAGATGGTCGAGTTCAGGATCCTGACACAAGGAAGAAAGGAGAGCAGCAGAATACGGACCCTGGACTTCAGAAAAGCAGACTTTGACTCCCTCAGGGAACAGATGGGCAGGATCCCCTGGGAGAATAACATGAAGGGCAAAGGGGTCCAGGAGAGCTGGCTGTATTTTAAAGAATCCTTATTGAGGTTGCAGGAACAAACCATCCCGATGTGTAGAAAGAATAGTAAATATGGCAGGCGACCAGCTTGGCTAAACAGTGAAATCCTTGCTGATCTTAAACGCAAAAAAGAGGCTTATAAGGAGTGGAAGATTGGACAAATGACCAGGGAGGAGTATAAAAATATTGCTCAGGCGTGCAGGAGTGAAATCAGGAAGGCCAAATCACACTTGGAGTTGCAGTTAGCAAGAGATGTTAAGAGTAACAAGAAGGGTTTCTTCAGGTATGTTAGCAACAAGAAGAAAATCAAGGAAAGTGTGGGCCCCTTACTGAATGAGGGAGGCAACCTAGTGACCGAGGATGTGGAAAAAGCTAATGTACTCAATGATTTTTTTGCCTCTGTCTTCACGCACAAGGTCAGCTCCCAGATTGCTGCACTGGGCAGTACAGCATGGGAAGAAGGTGACCAACCCTCTGTGGAGAAAGAAGTGGTTCGGGACTATTTAGAAAAACTGGACGTGCACAAGTCCATGGGGCCGGATGCGCTGCATCCGAGGGTGCTAAAGGAGTTGGCGGGTGAGATTGCAGAGCCATTAGCCATTATTTTTGAAAACTCATGGCGATCGGGGGAGGTCCCAGATGACTGGAAAAAGGCTAATGTAGTGCCCATCTTTAAAAAAGGGAAGAAGGAGGATCCGGGGAACTACAGGCCAGTCAGCCTCACCTCAGTCCCTGGAAAAATCATGGAGCAGGTCCTCAAGGAATCAATTATGAAACATTTAGAGGAGAGGAAAGTGATCAGGAACAGTCAGCATGGATTCACAAAGGGGAAGTCGTGCCTGACTAACCTAATTGCCTTCTATGATGAGATAACTGGCTCTGTGGATGAGGGGAAAGCAGTGGATGTGTTATTTCTTGACTTTAGCAAAGCTTTTGATACTGTCTCCCACAGTATTCTTGCCACCAAGTTAAAGAAGTATGGGCTGGATGAATGGACTGTAAGGTGGATAGAAAGCTGGCTAGATCGTCGGGCTCAACGGGTAGTGATCAATGGCTCCATGTCTAGTTGGCAGCCAGTTTCAAGTGGAGTGCCCCAAGGGTCGGTCCTGGGGCCGGTTTTGTTTAATATCTTTATTAATGATCTGGAGGATGGTGTGGACTGCACTCTCAGCAAGTTTGCAGATGACACTAAACTAGGAGGCGTGGTAGATACACTAGAGGGTAGGGATCGGATACAGAGGGACCTAGACAAATTAGAGGATTGGGCAGAAAAAAACCTGATGAGGTTCAACAAGGACAAGTGCAGAGTCCTGCACTTAGGACGGAAGAATCCCATGCACTGCTACAGACTAGGGACCGAATGGCTAGGTAGCAGTTCTGCTGAAAAGGACCTAGGGGTCACAGTGGATATGAAGCTGGATATGAGTCAACAGTGTGCTCTTGTTGCCAAGAAGGCTAACGGCATTTTGGGCTGTATAAGTAGGGGCATTGCCAGCAGATCGAGGAACGTGATCGTTCCCCTTTATTCGACATTGGTGAGGCCTCATCTGGAATACTGTGTCCAGTTTTGGTCCCCACACTACAAGAAGGATGTGGAAAAATTGGAAAGAGTCCAGCGGAGGGCAACAAAAATGATTAGGGGTCTGGAGCACATGACTTATGAGGAGAGGCTGAGAGAACTGGGATTGTTTAGTCTCCAGAAGAGAAGAATGAGGGGGGATTTGATAGCAGCCTTCAACTACCTGAAGGGGGGTTCCAAAGAGGATGGAGCTCGGCTGTTCTCAGTGGTGGCAGATGACAGAACAAGGAGCAATGGTCTCAAGTTGCAGTGGGGGAGGTCCAGGTTGGATATCAGGAAAAACTATTTCACTAGGAGGGTGGTGAAACACTGGAATGCGTTACCTAGGGAGGTGGTGGAGTCTCCTTCCTTGGAGGTTTTTAAGGCCCGGCTTGACAAAGCCCTGGCTGGGATGATTTAGCTGGGAATTGGTCCTGCTTTGAGCAGGGGGTTGGACTAGATGACCTCTTGAGGTCCCTTCCAACTCTGATATTCTATGATTCTATGATTAACTGATCTGTTGTTCCAGAAATTCTCTCTCAACGGGATTCTGGCAACATATGCTATAACCATAGTCCTACTGAGAGACATAAGATGTTATTGGACCAAATTGTGATCCCTTTAGAATTAAAAGCACATCCATCAACTTCATTGGAATGAGGATTTGGCCCAAAGAGCCAAACTCTTCCCTGGTCTAACTGCAGGGATGTATCTGATGCTTATTTATTCTCTCTCCTCCCTATCGTACCAATATTCCAGTTATTGGAACTTCAGATACTGGCACTAAGAACAATTGGAAAATGTATGTTATTTACAAAAACCAAAATGCTAGCTAAATAGAAACGCTTCCAAACATGACACGAGAAAAGCTTTAAAAACAGGATATTCAAACCCTTTCTCGTGGGAAATGTATTTTCCCAGTGACTAGGGTTGGGTTTTGTTTTGTTTTGTTTTTTTCAGTGCCCCACTTCAGTATCCCTGTGGGGGGGGGGAAAAAAACTACAAAACCGAAAATCAAAGAGCAAGCCTTAAGCTAACTCCAGGAAACGTGCAAGAAATTACCATGCAAAAAGACACAGAAGTGCTATTCAATGCCCAGCCACACTCACTAAAACAGATCATTTTAGCTAAGCATCAAAGGGAGGAGAGTTCATGGGTGGGAAACGGCAATCCAGGCACAGCAATTGTACGTGGGGAGCTCTTACCGAAAATGAAACCCAGTGCAGCTGGGGAATTTCCATCCGTGTTGACTACCAGTAACAGTGAGTCAAACAGACACGCAGAGGGCAAAATTCTGGCCCCATTGAAGTCAATGGCTAAACTCCCATTAATTTCAGGAGGATCAGGATTTTGCACAGAGACACTAAGGATACGTCTACATAGCTTCTGGGAGGTGTGATTCCTGGGGCGGGTAGACATACACGTGCCAGCTTTGCTCAATCCAGCACCTAACAGTAGTGTGGCTACAGAGGCACAGGGAGTCACTCGGGCTAGCTGCCCAAGTACTGTCCTGCCCAATCTCCTGGGTACATCCTCAGGCTAAGCCCCGCCCCCGCAGTGCGATTTTTAGGTACTATCTCAAGCAGAAATGGTGCATGTTATGTCCACCTGCACTGGGAATCGCACCTCCCAGCTGCTCGGGCCAATATTTTCTAAAGTAGCCCTTGATTTTGGGGTACAGCCATGAGAGGCCGTACAAGATGCTGAGCTTCCGTTCCATGAAAAACGTTGAGGTTTCACAATTTGTTTTTGTTCCACTGTCACGGAGTGTGGGGGAGTCAGGGCCCTGCATCCCCCACTTCCTGCGATTCACCGTGACTCTCAGCCAGCCAGTAAAACAGAAGGTTTATTAGACGACAGGAACACAGTCCCAAGCAGGGCTTGTAGGTACAACCAGGGCCCCTCAGCCAGGTCCCTCTGTGGGGCAAGGATCTTAGACCCCAGACTTGGGGTTCCCTGCCTCTTCCCAGCTAGCCCAAAACTGAAACCAAAAACCCCTCCAGCAGGCTCTCTCCCCCTCCTTCTCTCCTCCTCTCCCTTTGTCCAGTTTCCCGGGCAAAGGTGTTGACTCGCCCCACCCCCCTTCCTGACTCAGGTTCAGGTACGGTCCCTCACCTAAAGTCATCCCCTGCTCTCCCACCCCCCATGCAGACAGTCCCAGTAAAACTAAATGACATTCCCAGGTCAATCCACCCCGCTCCCTACTGCGTCACATCCACATCAGGACAAAACTGAGAGCTTTCAAAATTTCCCACACAAAAACAAGAGAGAGAGAGAGAGAATCCCCAGAATAGCCAACCGCCCAGTGGTTCAGACACTCACCTGGATCTCCTACATACCAGGCGTGTGTCCCAACCACACTAGAGAGTCCTTCTGTCTATAGATAACTCCTGCTAGAGCTGCTCCGCTTTGTATAAATAACTAAATATTTATTGGGACAAAGAGAGAGAGAATCTATAGCCCAGTGGTTCAGATGCTCACCTGGCATGTTGGAGACCTCGATTCAAGTCTCTGCTCCAAAGCCACGTGTCTCACATCCCAGGTGAGTATCCCACCATACTGGTCATTCTGGAGTGGGTCCCATGCTCTCTGCCAAATGCCAATGTGAATAACTGTCCAAAAAAACTCCAACATTTCAACTGAAGGAAATATTACTCTCTTTAAGGGGAAACAAGAAGAACTGTTACTCAGTGGTGTTGGCACAGAGTGGCTGCCAGATTCCAGCCCAGAGATGGCTGCATTTCAGTAGTGGGTGACTAATTTTATATATGCAAGCACATTGGTATTCTTCTAGCTAACAGGTGTGTCTATAGATATAAGGTATTAAATATAGCATCTGTTTATTATAACAGATGTGATACAGTGTGCGGAGGCTTGTGCTGCCAATGTGACTCTAATGGTGCAGAAGAGAGGCCTTTTCCTGTGTTAAAAATAGCTGCCGTGTGACAGAGTTAGAAGGGGAACAAAGAATTTTCATCCTCTCTTCAGTGAAGTGCTGCTGAAGGGCTACCTAATGAAGCCACTTTCCACAGTGTCAGTGTAATAGGCTGCTCTAAGGACCATGTTATTTCTCTGTTTCTTTATTTAGCTAAAGGATGTCAGGTCCATTTAGGCCCAAAATTTAGGAGTTTTTTTTTTTCACACAAAAAATGAAGATCAGTAGAAATGTGGCCATGGTTTTTAATTCAGTCCGTGAAATTGAATGGGGGCTGTTTGGGAGCATTGTATATAACATTCCCCTGCCGTCTTTGCAACCCAAGCATTGTAGCATTTTACCTGTACACGAGACCCAAAAAGTGAAGCTAACAGCAACCACCAGAAAGGTAAGTGAAACTAACTAGTCTGCTTCATTGTTCAAGCTGAATGAAGTTCAAGAATAAAAATGAACAGTATTGTGCTGATAATGGAAGCAGATTTCAATAACTCTTGCTGTTTTGATTATTTTAAGTGATACTAATAACACAGAGGAGGAACTTTTAAAAAAATACGGTAGCATATGCTCTTTGAACCTGACAGAGTTCCTGGAAGGTTTAGGGTAAGATTTTCAAAAATGCCTATGTCCTATTTTCATGAGTGACAGAGGACTTAGGAAATCAATGGGAGTTAGGTGCCGAAATACCTTTGGGGATATGGGGCTTAGGCACTTATTATTTATTTGTATTACCTTAGTGCCCAGGAGCCCGAGTCATGGTCCAGGATCTCACTGTGCCAGGTGCTGTGCAAACACAGAACAAAAAGATGCTCCCTGACCCTGGGGGTTTACAGTCTAAGGGCAGGTCTACACTACCTGGTGGATCAGCGGGTAACGATCACTCTATCAGGGGTCGATTTATCGCGTCTAGTCTAGATGTGATAAATCAATCCCCGAGCGCTCTCCCGTCAACTCCGGTACTCCACCATCGCAAGAGGCGCAAGCGGAGTCGACGGAGGAGTGTCAGCAGTCGACTCAGTGCCGTGAAGACGCCACGGTAAGTAGACCTAAATACATCGACTTCAGCTATGCTATTCTCGTAGCTGAAGTTGCATAACTTAGGTCGATTCCCGCCTCCCCCCAGTGTAGACCAGGGCTAAGTAGACATTTGAGTCTCATTGAAATCAATGGAGCTTAGGTTCCTAAGTGCCAATGTCGCT
Organism: Malaclemys terrapin pileata; assembly: GCF_027887155.1. Classification (NCBI taxonomy): domain Eukaryota; kingdom Metazoa; phylum Chordata; order Testudines; family Emydidae; genus Malaclemys; species Malaclemys terrapin. Next base: position 6,136,834 of record NC_071517.1, read on the forward strand.
TTTAAAAATGGGATGTCGGCTCCTAAGTCACTTCAGCACTTTTGAAAATGTTACCCTCCATCCTCTCTTGTTGTTTCAGGTTTTTATTATGCCCCAGCTAAAGAGGATGCGTCTGTGACTGGATTGTCAGCCAATCAAATGAACAGTGTTCTTGTATCTGGAGACACATGTGGATTCATCCAGGTTTGGGACATTTCAGATTATGGGCTGTCCCCTAGAACTCAGGTAAATCTTGATGCTTCATTCTCAGTATATGGAAAGGGCCTTGGCATGTAGGGACAAAGCAATTCACCGGGTTACCATGTTCATGTGCGTTGTTAGTTCTTTCCTAATTATCCCCAGTGAGTTCATGTCCATGGGGCTTCACTTGCCAAGGGCATTGCTTACTTCCTTGAGCAAGAGAACATCAGGCATCTTTTTAATGTCTCTGGCAGGCATTAGGCAAACTTGAATAGGTACTTCCAAAGTCTCCATTATCCATCTTAGGGCTTTCTTCCACGCCACCCTTTATTCCTGGAGCTGTCATTCTCTCCTGGTGAGCCAAATGACCTCCAAACGTGTCTTCAAAACTAGCAATGGGCCTGAAATCACTGAATCCAAACCCCAGTGCCCTAGACTGGGGCAAAATCCATAGATGATGGAACGAGCGGTGCTGGGGGTGCCACCGCACCCCCCGGCTTGAAGTGGCTTCCATTATATACAGGGTTTACAGTTTGGTTCAATGGCTCTCAGCACCCCCACTATACAAATTGTTCCAGCACCCCGGCAGAATCCAGATCCAAATTTTATGACTTGGTTCAATCCCTATTTTCTCGTTTTCTGCCCAGGTCATTCAATGATAACTCAACAAGCATAGTTTAGGTTTTTATGAACTGGGGTGTGTGTGGGTGTGGGTGTGTGGGTGGGTGGGATCAGAACTTCCCAGCTGTTTGTCATAGGAACTACACTGCTCACAGTTTGCAGAGATTTACATGTACATCAGCTGGCAAAGACCCGAACTTTTAATTTCAGGAAAACAGATATTCTGTTGCCACTAGCGCAGATGCCATGAAGTTCTGAGTAGCCCTGGTGTGCAGCAGAATGACAAATGTTTTTGGTGCTCGTGGAATTGTTACAATATATTTGCTAAAATATCCGCATCCTTGAAAGTTTAGCCATCTGTCTGACAGGTGTGCTGTATTTTCTGTCTGATTTAGGCTGTCAGATCCTTAGGGCAGGGAACACTTTTTCCTCTGGTTTTGCTCAGCCTCATCATCCCAACAAGACATTGTCAGTTCACAATAAACAATAATATTTAAGTAAAGAGCCTGCCTACGACTAGATGTGATTCACTGAGTTACCAGAGGCTCCCTTTGAGGAAATGTGATCATAGAATATCAGAGTTGGAAGGGACCTCAGGAGGTCATCTACTTTGTGTTTAAGATCCCTCAGATCTTAACACATGCACACTTTCAAGCACATACATGCCCAGCCCATCCGGCTACTACCACCATTTCATGTGGCTAAGCCCTTCCCACAGGTCAGGACACGGATATTTTTGTGCCGTGGTGTCTGAATAAGAGAAGCCTGACCGTGAGTTGGTGACTTCACAGAAGTCTGGAAGAAAAGTTCCAGAAGTTTCAGTGACAACCAATAGTAGCTACAGTAGCTTGAGAATTATCCATTGGTTTGGAATCACGAGACCAGACTCTGAAGTGAAGTAAGCTGCTGCCAGGAGCTTCATGGGAAGGGTTTAGTTACAGTTACCCCGTCATTTATCAGTCCTATTGTTCAGCAAGCCTCTGGACCATCTAGCCATCACCCAGAAAGCCTGGTAGGAGCTATTGTTTGTTAGTGGTGAGAGTCATTCACAATTTACCAAGGATGGTGGTGAATTCTCCATCACTGACCATTTTAAAATCAAGATTAGGTGTTTTTCCTTTGAGATCTGCTCTAGGAATTACTTTGAGGAAGTTCTCTGGCCTGCATTAGACTGGAGGTCAGACTAGATGATCACAATGGTTCCTTCTGGCCTTGGACTCTATGAATCTACTCAAACGTTTCACCAGGTGGTTAATGTTCCCAAACCACCGAGATGTTCTCAGCATGTTCTAACCCTTCATCACCCATGAATAACGTAAGGAACACATTACTATTCACATTTCAAGGCCTCAGCGCTCTGTGGTTGCTGTTCTTCCCCAATTAGCTTGTCAGTCCTACTGACTATTGATACAGAACTGCAGATTAGAGGCCTCTCTCTATATATATATATATGTATGTAAATATCTGAGATCAGGACAGCTCTACTGGCCAAAGGGATCGGTGGGGAAAGCTCAGTACATCTAAGCCATATGGCTCCCGTTACCAGAGAACCATTTTACAGAGGGGGAACTGAGACACAGAGAGACTTGCCCAGGCTCCCACAGGAAGACATTGTTGAAGCAGGGAATTGGTCCTGAGGCCCAAGCTAATGCTCTAACCACCAGTCCATTCTTCCTGAACAGGAACTCTTGGGGTTTCCCTGAACTTCTAGTTTGTAAGCATGAACTTTGGCCATGGTAGTTTGTAGCATCACCATCTTAAATATGGCCTTCAGGCATCCCCCCAAATATGTCTGCTACATTCACTCTACGTCTCTGGCAGGAAAGCAAAGACCGTTGATTTCTTTGGATGGACTCCATGATTTAAAAAAACCTTTATGGAGAAAATCGGAGAGACAAAAGGCCATGTTGCCTGCAAAAAAATAAAATTAGTTCAGCTCAGCCTCTAATGTGCTCCTTTCTTGCTGACTCAGCTAATAATATGAGCTAAGCACCAGGATTGCTTCCCTTACAAATCTCCAATGCTGGGGCTTATAGACACAGCACGTGCAGAAAGCAAGTGATACAATTATCCAGCCTGCTAAGTAAACAAGTTACTTGGAGCAATAAGCATCTTACTAACACCACAGCTGGAGTATTCCACGGAGCCAGTCACATAGTGTTATTAACAATGATCTATACAGTACATACAATACATACAGTGCGCTAGGTGTTTTACAGAACAAATTCCTGATCCCATATGTGAAGTCAACTAATAGCAGAGAGGAGAAAGGTGGGAAGGGCAGTTGGAGGGTTATCATGCTGAGATCATAGTTACTTCAGGTTCACTGCGTACATGTCCCAGTGGTGCGGCTGTCCATGTGTTCGCTTTTTAACTTCACCCTTGTCTCCCTCACTCATCCTAATTAAGCCCAAGGCAGTCTCGCCTGAATAAGGACAAAAGATTGGGCTCATTATTCTCCATTTTCAAAGGTAATGAGGAGATTCATTCTGGAAGCAGGGACTGGTCACTGCTTTGAAAATTCATATTAGCCGCTGGGAGCATTCCGTTTTTCCTGTCTTCCTTTTCTAATTAGATGATGAGATTGGGTGTGAAATGTTTCGTTAATCCATGCCAAGTGTATCGGACACAAGGGCAAAGGCTGAATCTCTTCCGGATAATTAGCCAGGAATGAATACAGGATGGTTTTTGTGCTGATGGTTTTAGGATGATAAAATACAGAAAAAAATCTGTTATACAACTCCTCCCCCTTTATCTAAGATAGGTCAGACCCAAGGAAATTCATCACTCACATGAATAACCCCACTTCTTACCTGAAGCCTTATTGACCTGGATCAATCCCACAGCCTAGGTTCCATTCCTGTGACGTGGATTCTGCTTTCTCTGTTGGGATTTTTTTATGGTTGTGATTAGTGGCCAACTACCTGAGTCTCTTTCTCTTGTGTCCATTGTTCCAGGGCTCTCTGGAAAAGCCTCCCTTACTGTGTAGCTGGAGAGCCCATAACAGCACTGTGGTGAGTGTCGAGCACTTCATGTTCGGTTCAGATTCATTCATTCTGAGCGGCTCCTCGGACAGAAGCGCCAGACTGTGGACCCCAGACGGGAAATTTGTGGGAACCTTTGGGCAGGAAAAGAGATGGGACTTGAAAAATCCATCAACATTTGCCCACCCCAAGTAAGTTTCCAGACCTGGATCACTTCTAAAGCTACTTCTGGGATGAATTTCTGAGAACATGTTACCCCTCCTCTGCCCCCAGGGCATCTCATTGTCACGACCAATGCTTGCCTAGCAAGAAATTCAAATCGATACTGACCTGGACAGTCTGAAGGGCAAGGCTGGCCCTGGGATTTGTGGAGTCTGTACTAAGTCATATGTGTGGGGGAACTCAGTTGGCCTTGGCTAACGGGCACAATGCCGATTGTGGGAGGGGCTGGTTTGTCAGCTGGGCAGGTCTGGCTGGGGTGCTTCCCATTAAGGGATTGAAGGAGAGCTTGGGCAGCTACAGGGGATGAAGGTGCAAGTTGCTAAGAGCCTTTTTGCTTCTATTATATGTAAATTCTTATGTAATCTCATCCCCGTGGGTGCCTGGGGTGACATTAGGGCTCATCCTTTTTGGCTCCAGATGATCCTTCCCATCTTTTGGGATCTTCTCCCCAGCACCCTTCCTGTATCATAGATGCAAAATGATAAAGTTCTCTCCTCCCTTCTTCATCACTGTTGACCTGTAACCGCTGGCCTGGTGCAAGATTAAATTATATATCATGTGCGAAGGCGTATGAAAATGCTTTAATTTTAATGTTAAGGCTGTTCGAGCTGTGATGCACATAGAGTCTGTATAACAGCTATGGTAGGCTTGGCAAGTGTGGGATAGTTTTGATATTAGAGAGACAAGGTGGGTGAGGTAATATTTTTTATTGGACTAATTTCTGTTGGTGAAAGAGACGAGCTTCCAAGCTACACTCAGCTCTTCCTCAGGTCTGGGGAAGGGACTCAGAGTGTCAGAGCTGACTGAATACAAGATGGAACAGATTGTTTCGCATAAGTGGTTAACACATATTCTAAAGGAGTTGTTCAAGGTGACATGGCCCATTACCACCGTGCAGTCATCTGACCAAAAGGAGTGTCAGAATAAGCCATAAATCCAGTGTCTTTATTACAACTGATTTTTAGCATCTAACGAAGATTGAATTTAAGCTCCCCGGCTCATCTTTTGAAGGCGTTGTGTAGGTTTCCTTTGAGGACAAGGACTGAGGTCAGAGAGGGATTGCTCATTTTGAGGGAAGCGTTGGCCCATGGGCGACAGGATGTTTTTGTCTTTTATCATTTTTCTGTGTGAGTTCATTCGAGAGCGTTGTGATTGTCTGGGTTCACCCACATAGTTGTTACTGGGGCATTTGTGCACTGGATGAGTACGCCATGTATTGTGATAGGCAAGTGTAGGACCCAGGAATCCGGAAAGGTGTGTTGTGGGGGAATGTCGATCATTGCAGCAGTGGGTTTTGCATCTGTTGTTCTGGCAGGGTCCGGTGCCCCTTTGCGTTGGTGGGTCTGTGGGGAGTTTGCTTCTGATGATGAGCTTGGTGAGGTTGGGGGATTGTTTGAAGGCCAGAAGAAAGGGTTCCGGAAATATTTCTTTCCAGATGGGGTCCCTATTGAGAAAGGATTGTAATTGTTTAATGATACCCCGTATGGGTTTCAGTGTGGGGTGGTAGGTGACAATTAGGGGTGTGCAGTAGGAGTGGGGGTTAACAATAGTTTTGTTAATTAGCCTACGTATCAAAGGTGTTAGAATGCCTGCCTAACTAAGGTTCTAGGATGTAGCCACAGCACATCCTGGGGGGTGTGGGAGAGCTATGAGAAGATTAATACAGAAAATCTCCTGCTTAAATAAGCCGGAAAATGAGAGGATGCTCTGCAGATGTGATGACCTGCTGAGGAGAGCTCTACTAGGGTAGGTGAGAAAATCCTCTTTCATCAGCTTGATCCCACAGTGTCAGTTAAACTCAGTTGAGTTAATCTTACTCTCCCCTCTCTCTCTCCAATCATGAGCTTGACATAAAAACCTTGAGATTATTAAAATGATACATTCGGGGTTCTTTCAATTTGCCTTTTTGTACTGGCACCTTTAAAGGTTCACATTTTCAACCTTTTCTCCTCAACCACGAGGACTAGAAACTTACTGTTTTTTAATGGAAGATGAGATTATTATGTAATCATATGACTCCAGGAGCTGGTGCTTTGGGGGAAACAAAGAAAAATCATGAAATCAACCATGAGCATTGGCAACACTTGTCCCCCTGAAAGCATCTCCCTGACACCCTTTACTCTTCTCCTACTGCTGCTGATGCTCAAGAGTCATCTACACAAAGGGTTTTGTGGGGGCAAAAATTTCCCACTGTTGCTCACATCCGTGCCATTCCCCTCGTGTTAACTGAAGTGGAAGCACTGGCAAGGTGGTATTTTTAACAAGAAGTCTGCTCTCAGAGCAAGTCAAAATGACACTGCATTCAAAACACCAATGGCTGTGGGGGCCATGCACATAGTAAGGCTCTCTACAAGAAAGGAGCTGCAGCTGTGTTAGCTGCAGAGGGAAATGTTTGCCGGAGAAGCTCAGTACAGACACACCCACGGGCTGCATGCTGGCTGAAAGGCACCTGAGTCCAGAATGGGGAAAAAGCCATCATTGCGAAGCTTTACGGATTTGTGCTTTTGATTTAAAATTCTCTCTGGAATTCCCATACTCCCATACTGAGTCACCTCAGTAATTCTTGTTTCAACTGCATGCCCCCTGCCGGCCTTGCCCAAGAAACTATGGCCCCCTACAGTATTTCTGTTGCTGATTCCTGGAATAATCTACATTCAGAGTCTTCTCCAAAGGCAAGGCAGATGCTCTATAAATCTAGTCCTTGTACAGGGTATGTTCAGTAAACCAGCAACTGGGAGGAACATGCGAGGAAGTAGCAAAAGTAAATCTTTTTTGAAAATTTTGCATGTGCAAGCAACAGACCCGTACCTTTCAAATGTGCTCCCAACTAAAGTCGCTGAAGATTTGTCAACTAATTACACTGGGCTAGAACTAGAGGTGAAGCGAATAAACACTGTTCATTTGAAGCAGACGGGAGCTCTGAAAAGGTTATCAGATGCTTTGTAAATTACTTGAGTCCAGCTTTTCTTAATAGCCACAGTTCTAAACAGTGTTTCGTAAAGTTCCAGATTTTTCAATCTCCCTCCAGTCCCCGAAAGCAGCAGAGGATTCAGATCAACAATGTTCACCAAAGTCAGGCCTATTGTACTAAGTTCTCCCAGTTTCTTTCCACAAATCCAATTGTTTCACCCAGAAGCAAAAGCATTGTGTTCACAAAGGAAAAGTCAGATAGAAAAAATGATACCAAAGAAGCTTTGGACAAACCTACCCTGTGAGTTGGGATTCATTCTTTCATAGCCAAACAAAATTAATTTCCACTCACAGCAAAAGAGTAAATAAAGATCTGTGTCTAGCTGATATTAAGAAGGCCTAATTATTCTACAGATACTATAATTTTTGGAAGACAATCATCTCACTGATATTATTGATAAACATCCATGACCTTTCCAGATGACTAATCAAATATTAATTAACCCGAGAGGAAAACTAGCGATATTAAGGTTTTACAAGGAAGCATTAGTTGACCAAAGAGGGTTAATTGGAAATTTAACAGAAGTCCTTTTTCTTCCATTTTAAAGAACTAATGGGTAAAGAGAATATCACATGGGATGCACTTATTAGACAAGTCAGTATGTACTTTGGGACTAGGAAAAAGGAAATTGTAATGTTTGTGTGTTTTGAGACGTTCAGATCAGAGACTACCTGAGAGTCAATAGTTAGTAAGTGCTTGAACCTGGCAAGTAAAGAATGTGCATCTCTTATAACGGTGTCACCTCTGATCAAGAGAGATTTGTCCAGCATCTGAGCGCAAACTTCTGCAGCCATAAGAATATCTCCTTCAGGAAACTGTCACACAGCATGGCAGTGCTACTGGGAGAATGAAGCGTAATTATTTATTTCTCTTACAAAATCTGATGGAGTGACTGTTTCTCTCTAAGTTTTGTCTGTGACCTGAAAACTGTGGCCCAAACACTACTCTCAGTTACCCTGATGTAAATCCAGAGTGATCCGACTGAAATTAGCAGAGTCACTCTGGATTTTCACACCCGTGTAACTGAGCCCACAACTTGAGCCGTTGACTGTTACTGTTAGAGAAGATAGTGTTTAATTGTCCGATGCTGGGAGAAAGAAACAGAAAGAAGTGAAATAATTCTTGACTTACTGGACTGACATTGAGTCAACACCGTCTACGCTACTGCGGTAAGTCAACCTAAGTTACGCTACTCCAGCTACGGGAATAACGTAGCTGGAGTCGACGTAGCTTAGGTCGACTTACTGTGGTGTCTACACCATGCTGGGTCGACAGGAGATGCTTTCCCATCAATCTACCTTCCTCCTCTCGTTCCTGTTGGAGTACTGGAGTCTGCCGTCGATTTAGCGGGTCTTCACTAAACCCGCTAAATTGACCCCCGGTGCATCGATCGCAGCAGTGTCGATCCTGCGGTAGTGTAGACATAGCCTGAATCAGGAAGAATAAGAATCACAGCAATTGTCCTAGGATAGATTAGGAGTATGCTGGGCACTAATAGGGACAGAAACAGAGAGGTCAAAAGCCGCTTAACCCTTGATGCTAGTGAATAGGATTCTCTTCTGAGCATGCAGGATTTAGTGGGACTCCTTAGTGCTGCTGATGAGGTTCAAAGTATAACTAGATACCCACAAGAATTGAATTTGGTGCAACAGTTACTAAAACTTATATGGTGACCATCAGAGCACAGCATATTGGATCAACACTGCTCTATGAGTTTGAGAGTTCAATGAATTCAGCAGAGAGTTCTTTGTGTGGACCTTGATCTCAACCTTGAAACAATCCAACCTGAGCCCACCAGAAGGTTTAGCTGACTCTTGTACAAACCCACACTCCCCGTGGTCACACAGTACAAGATACAAGCTAACATAAATCAGGAAATGCATAATGAAGTATGAAATACATTCTTTGGGATCTCAGCTCAAGAGGAGCGTGCTTCAGTTGTTTTCCCATATATATTTCATTGCGTTTTGGTATTGCATGTCCACATCCTCAAAATCTACAGCAAATTTGAGCTCTTTTTAAAAAAACAAAACAAGTGGTTGCACATGCAATGAGCACTTTTCTAAACTCGATAACCAGGCCATTTTTAACTTTGTTTTTTTTCCCCAAAATACCCTCTGCTTTACTACCCACACGTACCCACACTGAAGAGAAATAGCCCTGCAAAATGTAAGGGTGTCTAAATAATAACAAAAACCCAGAGCCTCATCAACTCCCACCCAGGAATGCCAAATGGCTTCAGAAACCACAAACATCTATTTTTTAGCCTTTTGTAATCTTGCATCTTAAAAATGACATGAATGTACTTTTCCCTCCCCACCCTCCTCAACTGTATTCAGAAAACATTTCTCTCTGGCCATGTACGAGTACGTTTCAGGCCAAAGCAAAAGTTGGGGGAGATGGGAGGGAAGGTATGGTTACCCTAGAAAAATAGACATCTAATGGAAACACTGATTTTAAAAAGTTTTCCCTGATTGTAACCCCTAATGATGATCTCCACATTAATCACAGAAATTAGAGATTCAACACTCATCTCACTTGTCCAGTGTCTCTCCTGCTGGTGTAGACCTATTTCCTAGATTAAAATTGCCTGCCACTTGATGAGGCCTCTGCCACACCCAATGAAAGACTCTTTCACTATTTCATAAATCTCACTGCCAGAAAGACTCCCCTGATATCGTCAATGCTCCTTTTCTTACCTTCATCCCATTACCCATAATTATGCCCTCCATTCGTCTCCATCCTTTGCACACCTCTGATACTATAGATGATTATCTCATCCCCCATAAACCAGCCCCTCCAATCCAGCAATCATTTTGCTGTTGTTCTTTCCTCTACATCTTTCTGTTACTGAGGTGCCGGAGCTGAGTGCAGTGTTCCAAGTGCAGGCTTGCCAGTGCTTTGAGATCCTCGGTTGGCAAGCTCTATAGAAGTATCATTTATTATAGTGATAGAGACTATCACTGCTCCTTGGCTGTTGGTCTGCTGTGGAGGAGGGGGTGGGCAGAAAGAGAGAGATGCTCGCCTACTCAAGCTCCCTGCAGATGGTCAAACCACAAAGTACCAAAGAGAAGCCACATACTTCCTTCCAATTTCATTGCTTTGGCCGGGGACCAAGCTAACCACCCATGGAGTCATGCTGGGCCCAGGAGCATTATGCCAACTTGCCTCTCCCAGCAAGCATAGTCATTTAGCCGGCTGTGTATGACTATTAGATGGAGAATCTGAATTCTTTCAGAGCCGTGGGAATGGATGAAGTGTCTGATCCTGTCATGGCTTCCAGGCGGTCAGGAAGCTTTGGACTCTGGGCTGACTTAAGTTGGCTCAACGCAATGGCCTTCAGTGGAGCTGTGCCTGCTTATGCCACTGTAATGAATCTGGCCCGAGGAATTTCCTTTTCAGAAGAGAAACGAGTGGCCATACATTACCTTAGTCTATTTTATTTGCTACCTATAATCGCAGTGGACAGCTTCGGACAGAAGTGAATATTACATAGCGAGAACAGTCTGGTTTAAGCTTATTCTCTCACGAAGACGTTCTTAGTAGAAGTTACCCATCTTCTCAACAGAACAAACTCCAGAAAGTCTAGCTTGTTCAGCTCCCCTTGAATTGGCCCACTTCCTGTGGGAAAGCACTTCTGTTTTGTTCTCGCCTTGCCGTTAGTTGCGACTGGGTGGCGTGGGGGATGGCAGGTAAGTCACCTCTACTGGCGTTGCAGCCACAAACTGAGACAAAAGTGCAATATAAAGAAAAGGCATTTGGTAAACTTAGGTATAAACCAAGTATCACACCATTCCAGTTAATAGGCCGGTTTTAAAACTACTGTCAGGTCAAGGTTGGACTCCGCAGCTCAAGCATTGCTACTGTTGTTCAAAGGCATCGTTATCTGACTAGTGTCCATAAAATTCAACCAATAAATCCAATTTATTATTGAGCTGGGACTGTCTTCTGTCGTGGCTTTAACCTCTTCCGAGCTAACACTGTTGAATTTCTACTTCTGTAGTGTTCCTATGTTGGCCACAGGGCTACGTACGGCCATGTGATATATTTGCAGTGACATTCGCAATATTTGAGGTTTTCACATTCGGTTTTGATTTCATGGAACTGGTCCAGATGGGGAGCGGGGGGAAATGTCGTGGATTTCTGCGCAATAGTATCTTTGAGCAAACCCACTGGTTTTGGACATGTGAAGTTTCATTCTAGTGAAGATGAATTTTTGTGTCAAACTGCGCTGACTTTTCCAAGTTTCAATGCGTTTAATGAAAAGTGAACTTTTCAGGCTGGGAAATGACCTGGGCTGATATAGCAGGTGGGGTGATACTTTTCCCCTTTTCACACAGCTCTGCCTTTACGGATCCCTGCCAATATGGCCAGATATCTTATTACCATATGGAATAACACGTGAGGCAGTTCTTTCTATGTTCTTTATGGCATCTACCACTACTTAAGTCAACCAGAGCATTGTCTTTTCCTTCTATAGAAACAGGGTTAATATGACCGTGGTGTGAATCAGAGAAAGCATAGCTGGAAAAGGCCATCAAGTAAAGTGGTGTAATCCAACCCCCTTCGCAATCCAAGATTATTCTCAACAGTAGCTTCCTGTTCCCAACACCTCCTGTAATGGAGCTCCCCACATCCTTTGTAGGTCAGATGAGTCTGATCCATTAGGGTTTGGGTTTCACGTTTTCTCTGGCTGCCTGTGATGATCAGTCCCAGGTTTGGTTACAGATATTTAACCCACTCTAGCAATAGCATCTTTTTATTTTCCCTTTTTTTTCTTTTTTCTTTTTTATCAGGGACCCCTGGAGTGAGAGAAAAGAAATCAGGAAAAAACGAACGCCAATCAAGCAGCCGGCATATACTGATGGGCGGCTCTTCAGTTCAGGGGAGCTTGTCAGAAATGTGGAGGGAGAGACAGAAGAGAAGGTAAACCAGGAGATCAATGGGGGAAGCACAATGGAGGAGAAAGAGCAACTGCAGGGTAAGTGTTTGCCCGCAATGGGGCCCGCCTTAAGAATCAGGAGCATATTCTCAAGAGTTAGCCCTTAACTTCAGCTCTTCTGGGAGGACAGTGAGACCTCACACCATACTCTCTGTGCAACTGACAGAGCAGGGGGCAAAGATGGCTGCAATACACCTTCCCCATTCCTGGGGGCAGCCAGGGGTGAAACCAGCCCCCAGTACAAGTTAGAACAGCCTAAGGGCCACTCTTGGACAGGCTGGTTTGTTCTGAGCCCTTACGGCCATTGCACAGGTGAGGATCAGCTGGAACGCAGTACACTCCACTCTTGGTCCTCCTCCCATCTGTTCCCCATTCCCGCTATGTTGCCTTTTCCCCATGCTAGCATATCTCAGACTTTTGAAGGATAATTCCCTCCCCTTTCAGGAAAAAATGTAATCCACTGATCCCCTTGTACCCATGCCATGCGTTGTTACAACCTACCCAGGTCACTCCATACACTTTCATGGCTCTCCACCCCCAGTTAGTCCAGCACAACCTGCACTTTGGGAGATGCTGTTGTATACCTTGGGAATCCCCCACTGCCGTCTAGACCAGGTTCCTGGCTGTTCTGTGCCGTCTGTGCAGCCCAAAGTAGCCAGATGGAAAGTTTAGGATCTGGCCCCAAATGTGTCTCTTTTAAAATAAGTTAACATTTATGTAATTATAAAATAGAGTGACTCATTGTTTGTCATCCCGCTTCACAAAAGGTGCTGAAAGATGGATATTAAAGTATTTTAATTAGGTTCCAGGGAGAAATGTAGACCTAGTGAGGCTGTGAAGAGCTGAATTCATTACTTCAGCCAAATCCCAGTCTGCTGCTTGTTTGCCTCCTCTTTAAAATGATCTGAATGTTCTGCAATTGCTGAGTAAAAAAAAAATTGTCATTTTCAAAGCGTCAGAAGTGCTCCTAAGGCTCCAATCTTGAAGTCTTCGCACAGTCAAAACTCAGTGAAGCCAATTGGCAAATATTGGAAATGGAGGGGTGGAGGTTTTCTGGAGTCAGGACTTCAGGGCAGGACCCAGAATAAGTGAGCAACAAATTGTTCTAACAGTCAGACAGTTTTGCGCGGCTGCCAAGCTGTTCCATAGATTGCACAGGCTTGACTTATTGCTAAGAAACAGACTGGAACCGGACTGCACTTTTCACTGAAGGAATGCACAGCTGTGAGGTTTCCGTTCACTTTGCACAATATGTGTTCCAGGAATTTGTGTAAATCATTAGGGGCCATGCAGTAAACAGAGTCGCATTCATAACTGTGATAAATAATAATAAAATATTCTCATGATGTGGTGCCAACACCCAAAGGTCTTTGGGTACAACAAAAAAAGCTAACTAAAAACATACTAAGGGAAAAAATCAACACTGCCCAGAAAATTCCTAGCCAAGGAGTGGAGGGGGGACACACAGTGACCCCTAGAACACATTAAACTGAACAAATGCCCACCATGGAAATACTTTCAGATCTTCCCAAATGAACAGAAATATATTCACTGTGAACTCTGCGTTTCTGGAGCAGAAAGTCAAATAGTGTGGCTGCATTTTTAAAAGGCTAGATAATTGGATTACCATTATTGCCATATGCATGATCAGATCAGGGAAGTTAAATCTCATGCTTCATGCCACCTGATCACCATGGGGCTCAGGAAGGAAATCCCAGATCTATGGATAGTATTACATAATAGGTCAGATGCCTGAAGGTGCCAGCTCAGCAAAGCACGTAAGCAGCTGTTTAAAACCCACTGAAGTCAAGGGAACTGAAGTCTGTTCTTAAAGTTAAGCACATGTTTCAGTGCAGAATAGAGATGGACTTAAGAACATGCTTAGCATGAAGCAAGCGCTTAAGTGCTTTGCTGGGTGAGGACCTAAAAGGGTCGATTTGCCTTGCTCTGAAGTTTCAGGCACTGTGCTGCATGAAGATGGTAATAACTGTGCAGTTATCTAACTGGGAGGGGTGTGCAGAACAGCACCCACATCATTGTTTGGGGTCTGAATTGAAATGGCCCTATAGAAATCAACCAGCAAGACTGCAAATTCTGACCACCTGGAGCTACTGGTCGGTCAACGGCTTCCGAGATTCAAGGCTGAACGGGTCCATGTGCTCAGATTTGTTTAGCCTGGACACAGATTTTCTGCACTTTTCCGTCCAAGTTAGGAGCAACTTGCAGCCAACTCTTAGTGGGCTGGCCGCAAACCCTGCCTTCATGAACATGTTTGTTAAAACACACACAAGCGCTTTGTCCAGAGTGCTGTTTGGAAGCCCATAGATCAGACTTTTTTTTGTCAAATGTAAAATCTGTTCCAGCTGTCTGGGAGGACAGAGAAATCTGCCATCTTGCTGCTTTGGAGAGCTCACAATACACTGCAGCATTTTATATCTGGATGTGTTTCCCTATCCAAATCCACAAGCCGCTCGAGCAGTGAGCAATTAGAGCCTCTTTCCTTTGCCTCCTGTGCTCACGATCAAGCCGTTAAGTACCAGGTGACAGGCTGGATAGGCGCTAGCGCGGGAAACGTGGAGCCAGGATTCCCGGGTTCTGCCACAGATTTCCTGCATGACTTACACACTGTGCCTCTGCATCCCCATGTGGAAAACCCACCTTGCGGGGGAAACTGAATTAATGAGACTGGTTTCAGCTCATTAGATGGAAGGTGCTGTGGAATGGAAGGCAATAGGATTATTGCCTTTCTGCTTAGCAGGTGCACCTTCCGCCTTCTTTGTATTAGATGGGCTTAGGCCACTTAAGTGTTTGCTGGTCGGTTCCCATTTGCTGAATGTTTTAATTACCGTTCGGTGTCCTGCCATTAGATGAACACACCCTTCATATTCACGCGTGACCTTTGTTTTTTTTTTTAAAGCTACAGCTCAAGCAGACACATTATCTATCACACACGGTCAAATCTACATCAGACAGTCGGAGTCCTAACGTGGAGCTTTTCATTGATTTGTGTTACTTTTCTAGCCTATCAGATTAGAGCTGCCAGCTGCCGGCTCAGAGCTGTGGGGCTGGAATCAGCTCCATCGTGATCAAACACCTGAGAAATTGTCTCTGCTGAGTGTGTTTTTCTCTGGGTCAAAATTTTGGAGGGTTGGGGCTTCAAGTTTATAAAGTGAGTGGTGATTCTGGCTGCCTCCATTTGGGGCTGCCTGGTTTCATGTACCTTAAAGGGACCTGGTTTCTAGAAAGCGCTGAACACCTACCTTCTGGAAATCAGGCCCCTTTAAGGGGTGTCAAGTTAGGCACCCAAAAATTGAGACACTCAAAATCTCTAGTCACTTCTGAAAATAATCACAGGACACTCCATGGCAACTGACACCTTGAGCTCCAAAAACATAAGCCTCTGTTACATGAGCTAAATGACCTGTAGTGTTAGTTTTGCTTCTATCCCTCCTAGGGGCATGTCACTAGAGGGAAGAAGGGCCTCGCAATTAGCGTTTTGGACTAAGACTCAAAAGAAATAGGTTCAATTCCTGGTTCAGCTACAGGCTCACGGTGTCATATGGGGCAAGTCACTCAACCCACTGCGTGCCTCAGTTCCCCGTTTCTAAAACGGAGGCTATTATTTCCCTGCCTTACAGAGTGTAGTGAGATAACAGCCATTAATAACCGTAAAGTCCTATGAGGGCTATAAAGTACCTAAGATAGCCAGAGGGTGAAATGATCTGATACTGAAGCAGGTCTGACAGTCCATCCAGTAGAGAACAGCGGTGAGGCAAACCCATTCGCCAGCACATAACCAAAGCCTGCCAGGGGTTGGATGTGTCATGGACCTGACGCACGCTGTAGGGGTAACAAGAGGCAATTGGAAAATGCCTCCTATCAGCACTAACGGGTCCAGGCTGAGTCACATCATGAGGAATGCAGAGAGGGCCTGACTGGGGTAGAAACAGGGTTTTAAGGAGTTACTTAGATCGTGGGGTTAGGCAAACCCTGTGCCTTCTCCTTATAAACTCTCTTCACTTGGACTGCACTCAGAGACAGCCAGGTCCCATTCTTTGTGATGAAAACCCACAGAGTCAAAGGCTAATGTGAGAAACTCTACCCTAAACTAAACAAACACCTCAGTACATGAGAAATCTAAACTCACTTAAGGGTAACCAGATTTGTAGAACCACACATCCCTCAACATACCGATAAGAAGTTGGAAAGGACATAAGCAAGAAAGAGCAGGTTATTTAGGGCAGCTACGACCTCGGGTCTCTGGACATAGCTGGTTTTATAGAAAAGAGGACATGCTTCCAAGCTACGAGAGGTATCTCCTTTCTGACAGGATTTAGACATCAATTTGCCCTGACAGTAATACGCCAGTAGAAAGCTTACCCCCGTAGCGTAATTATTAGGAAGCCGTCCCTCCAGGAACGGCCTGCTCCAAGCTCCTCTCTCTCTCTCCGTCAGCCTGAAGGGAGATGCTGTCATTCCATAATGGGAAGTGAAGGCTGAATTTTTCGGATGGATGTGGTTTTGGAAATGAACTTTGCTAACACCTGCTGTAAGTTCAGCAGGACCAATTGCCAGATGCTACAGGAACTAGGGGCTCGTTAGCATGATTGAGACTTTGGCAAAGCGAAGGGCTCTCAGCTTCCATGTCTAGGAAACGTTGAGAGAGGCAGTGGCAGGAGTTCAAGGAAGGGTGTGCACTGTTGTGTTTCGAAGTCTAGACAGCACTGAGCCCCGGCGATGCTGAAGAATGCCTTTTCCCGGCCTAGCATATTGTTTAAAACTCACAGGTATTGGAGGCGAGGAACGAAATGGGGAAATAGCAAATTCCCTCGTTCAAACAGACACGGCTGCATAATTCTCTTTCCAGATCCTACCTTGCCTGGCTGATCAGAGGCTGCCAGTGTTTTACATGCTCTGCTGTACGAATTCTCTCTGACCTCCCTGGGCATCCTCTGAAGTCACCTTGCTGTGTCTGCCTCTTTGTCTGCTTCTCAGCCCTTACGGGTCGGAGAGGGAAACAAAAGCAAAAGCTACCCATGCTAGAAACCTGCTCCTGCAAACCTGCCAGTGACAGCAGTGGGCTCCCTGTCGCCTTCATGGGTCTCAAGCTCTGTCTACCCTGGAGCTGTTAACCAGGACTCTGAGTCCCTGAAGTGGACGGGCATCTGTGGGCTTTGGATCAGGCCCTGTGTTTGGGAGCCACCTTCAAATGCACTTGCAGCCTAATGCTAGGGTGACTAGAGCCCTGATTTTATAGGGACAGTCCCAATATTTGAGGTTTTTCTTTTATATAGGCACCTATTACCCCCCCACCCTCATCCTGATTTGTCACACTTCCGATCTGGTCACCCTACCTAGTGGATTGGTGCAGGGCTAGCGTCCACGCCCTGTTACAAACTACGTTACAAGCATGCTGAAGCCTAGCGAGGGATGCAGGCTGCATAGAGTAGGGATCCATAAGAAAGGGGTTTAAGCCAAGAATGTAAAACTGCAGGCCAGGAAGGAGGGGAGGAAGTGAACCAATCCCCATCCCCTGGAAGGGAAGGGACAGATCTAGAACCATATCCAACAAGCGGGGTGGGGAGGAGGAAAAAAGCCGCACCAGAGGATTGGACCTAACGTCTCATGAGGCAAGGTGAGGGGGCCTAGGGGCAGTCAGGGGAGGGGAGAAGAGAAGCTCTCTCCTCTCAGGGACTCCACCCTATATGGAAAGGGCAGGTGAATGTCTGTCCCACAGCGATGCAGAGATGGTCTCTCTCCCTACCACACTCCAAATGTTTGAACTTTAGTGACTGTTCGATACCTCACTTAGTCTCTGTCAGTCTGGGGCATCCCGAAGGAGGCTTGGCAGAGTCCGAAGATATTTGTCTTTGTATCGTCATCTTTAATAAAACTAATTAATGTCTTGCACTTATTTGGCACGTTTCATCCTAAAGGACTTCAGAAGCTTAAAGGGGCACTGCCAGGCGAAATAGCAGGTGCTTGGGGAAAACAAATACCCTTCCCTATGTTCTAATAAACCGTTGATTGTTAAAGGTGAAGGAATGTTAACAATTTCATGCACTTTTCCAACTTATTAGACATGAGTCTGATTCTTTCCCCCCACCCCTCCAAGCCCCTCATGAACTTTAAGGCAGTTCAGGTTTATATTCAAATTTCAAATCTCTAGCCCTATTTCTGTAATGGGCTGACCTAGGATCCTGGCCCTGTGAACCCTTGAGCAGAGGGTCAGGGTTTGTGGGCTGGGCTGTTGGCTGTTTGCCTGGGCTGAGGAGAGCGTCCAATGAATACAGACCGGTGTGATTTTCATTTGTGTTTCTAACCATCTCACACGAGCTGGCTGGAGGAGGCCGATTCAGTTTCATGACAACTTTTGAGGTTTCAAAATGTGTTTTTGTGAAACAGAATCGTGGATAGAAAAGGTCAGGTTTTTCCAGTCAAGTTGCTCGCTCCCTCAATTTAGTCAGATGGGACCAGAGAGCCCTGGACCTCTGAAGCCTTCCTGTCAAACATGTAGTTGAAATCAATGTATCTCCATGAAACGATTTGGCGTTGACATTTTTGTCAAAAATATTTGTGCCAGTTGTATTTGCCATGCTCTACCCAGCTGTAAACAGGCGATGGGGGTTGTTTTAAATGTATCCCTGAGGGTGGGGGGGGAATTCAAACTGGAATTTGCATAATTCATGGAAACATTTCTTTTGGACCGGACCTTAACTATCCGTTATTGTCCCTTTCGAAAGCAGACGGACAAATTGCACGGGAATCCCTTCAAGCATTACTGAAGTGCAGCCAGCTCTGGGTTGAAATGCAGCATCTGTTTCACAGCAAACAGCACCTTGCATGGTTTGGGACAGGAAAGGAAGCAGCATGCTTCCCAGTTGCAACAGCTGTTTAAATAGACAGAAAGCAATTGTCAGACTACAGAGGCCAAAACCCTGCCTCTGTCAAAGACTGAAATGGAATTGTTGCTGACCTCTGTCCGCACAGTGATCCCAAACCATGCTGGAGTGTTGGATGAGCATCACCTCAGAAAGATCAGACACGCTTACTGAATCATTTCATCACTGCTTCCTGTGGCACCTGCATTCCTTGGTCTCCCAGCTGAGCGCTGGCTCTGCCCATCACGCCTCAGCAGCTGCTCATGCAAAGGTGCTGTGCGCTGAGCTCCAAAGAGGTCTCATCACACCGCAGCCTGGCTGCAGCAACAAACCTTTCCATTTGTAAATGCCCACAAAGGCTTTCAAACCAGCAAACTTTTTCAAATCCAGGAAGGATGCTGAGATGGGAGGGGGCAGCTGTTGATAATGAAGCTACGATTTGGCTCGAATGCAAAGAACTAACAGGCCCAAGTCATTTTTGACCGAGCCCGGCCGAGTGTGACTCCACGTTCGACAGTCTGGTTCTTTTTTTAGGTAGGTTGATAAGTGCTTCAAGCAATATTAACACGCACAGAGTCTTCGCACCTATGGCAATTACACAGGTGTTCCAGAAGCCAGTGAGTCAAATGGGAAAACGAAGGTCTGGTGATGCTTATCAGGCCGTGACAGTGTTAGGAAGCTAAATCCACATAATAAAGAGGTGTGATTCCTCTCCTGAGTCATGTGGTATTTAGCACTTGGTGTGTGTGGTCCCTGCTCCGTTTTAGGCCATTGCCTTGTTTTGCTGGGATTCCACTAAAGAAGAAGCTGACAGAACTGCCCATGCCTTTAAGAAATACTATACATGTTCTACCATACAGTGCCACCTGCTGACCCTATTCTCTCTCTACAGAGTTCCAATTACCAAGAGTGGATGGTGCCCATCCATCCACATCCCCCAGCCAGATTTCTGCCGAGGATGCAGTGCAAAGCCGCCTGACTACGCCACAATCTTTCACCGGTACCTCAAATCAAAGAAAACACGAGGTGAGTCTGTGAGATCTTTCGCCTATCTCTGACCTTGACACTCTGCCATTCCATTGAAGGGTAAAACCCAGCAGCTTAAGATAAGAGAATCTGCCATGAGCTCAGGTTAATTAAAAGACACACAAAGCGATAAAGCATTGGGGATTGCTTCAGATAGGCAAGCCAAAAAAAGTCATGCACAGGGAACGGTTTGCGGATTATGCAGAGCAATCCAATCTATTGCAAACACAAGAGCAAATAGACTGTTGAATGGTGGTTTTTTTTAAATAATAATAATAATAATGGATGGTTTCTTAAAGTAATAGCCAGTAGGTTTTATTCCTGCGTGTGGCAGCAAAGCTGAACTATATTTAATAAGGAAATGCAGATAACAGTAATCTCCAAGGTCTGATAACAAATGCTCCATTCTTATTTATTCTTCTGTACCTCTTCTTCAGGTGGTTAATGCCATTGTAAAATGTGAATTTTTGGGTGGCACAGAGGGTTGGTGATTCATAGATTTTAAGGCCAGAAGGGACCATTCGATCATTTGATTTGATGTCCCGTATATCCGAGGTCAATAACTTCCATTTGACTAATGCATATTTTGCAGAAAGGCAGCCAGTCTTCATATGAAGACTGGAAGAGATGGAGAATCCACCACTTCCCTTGCATCCGAAGAAGTGGGCTGTAGTCCACGAAAGCTTATGCTCTAATAAGTTTGTTAGTCTCTAAGGTGCCACAAGTACTCCTGTTCTCTTTTCACTTCCCTTGGTAGTTTGTTCCAACTGTAATGGATTGCAAGCAGTGGAATTAGCCCACATCCATAATGACTGAAATTACTCCCATCCAAAGCCTGTTCTGTAGCCTTTGTGAAATGAGATGGGTCAATTCGGTCCATTTTCCAGTGGACATATCTCCACTAGCACTAATTTGCAATCTTCTTGGCATTCTCATTAAAAAGGCCAGGGATTACATGGGCCAAGGAGACTGAGAGCTGTCCTTTCACTCCTGGAGGTCTGCTCTCTCCAGGCCATGGCTGAAGCGCCAGGGTGGGGGAAGCTTGTATCGCTTCTTCTATAGCTGTTCTGTGGATATAGAGAAATGACCATCTCCAGGGCGATCAGTCCAGAACTGCCAATCACTAAAAGTCACACCACCAGAAAGAAAGAAAGAAAACTGCGTAATTTCTCTAAAGTCAGCAACCACCACCATGTGTCTCTTCCTTCTTCAATGCGTCCCCTGAACCTGGGAACACCCTCCCAAAACCAGGTCACCTTGCCACATCCCTCACCAGGTTCAATTCCCTCCTCAAATTTCACTTCTGCTGGGAAGGATGTGAGAAGTGAGCAGGGAAAAGAACAATAAACAGAACCAAAAACACGTGGTGGAACCTTTGAGATATCCCATGCCTTACTGAGCAACTCAGATGGTGTGTGATATATAGGAGATCAGAATAGATGATCACAATGAATCCTTCTGGCTTTATAATCCCATGAATCCTGTTGTCTCCTTGTCCCTCCTCTCCAATCTCATCTATCATCTTCGCTTGGTGGATCCTACAATGAGCTCCATGCAGATGTCCACCAGGAACCCATGGGACTCTATATGAGCATAGGAGTGTAAACTCTTTGGGGCATGGGCCAGGCCTTGTGTTTATTTCTCTCCAGTGCCTGGCATATATTGGAGTTTTGGGGACACAATCATACATAGAATAGTGTGTCCGTTTTACACTTTAGCCACTGAAGTTGAGCCGTAATTAGCATTCCTTTGGGAAGGGGATCTATTGATGTTATAAAACCATTGTCATGCGTTTCCATTAAGTGGTATTGATGCCCTCTGCTTCTGAGCTTTAGGAAGAGGGCAGCTCTGGGGGTGGATTTAGTTGTTTCCAACGTGAATCAATGTTCCCTCATTCTGAAAAGGGAGATAGGCTTTAAATTAGTGTGATGGCATCATTGCCGTTGCAACCCAGGTTTTTTTTTCCCTTTTCAGTGCCAGAGCCTTTTCAGACACCATCTGGAAAATGACCTGGTGAAAAGAATTACAGGAAGGAAAGCCCGTCGGCGTGTGTTTGGGGCTATCAATGCTAACAAATTCAACCGGTTTGGGACACTCTGTTCACCTTTTCATGCACTAGCAACCCCGGTAAGTGTCCTTCCCTCCAGGTAGTTTTACATTAAATACAAACCAGCCCCCCAGTGGCCAAGGCCCCTCCTGCCAATAGCCATTCCAACAGCATTTTCAGAATCAGCCAGTCAATGACTCCTGGCTGTTTTCATTATATTTTCCTTGCGGCTTTTCCTGTAAGGTTTAATAGTTTCTTCACAAACTTCACTACAAAAGGAGTAAGGAAGTAAGTAAATCACCCAGCTGTTTGTTAATGGGTTAACATCAACTTAAAAATCATAATCTGTAGCAGAGTCACGCTACCTACCTTTCTAACAACACCATAGATTAAAATGAAAAGAATTTTAAAAATCTATTTTTTTATTTTATTTATTTATTTTCTGTTTGTTTACGTCTTGGAAAATGAAAATGAATGGCCTCACTTTCGCTTTTGTTTAGCATCGCTTCCAGGCTTCTCTTTGCAAGCTAGGCCTGGGTGATATTGATTTCTTAAAAATAATCGTTTATATTTGAATTTGTTTAAAAGAAAATATCGTAGGAACGTTTTTCTTGATCCTTGCTTGGGTTAAAAACTTGCTTGTACAAAAATTAAATGTGGAGTCAAATTTGAGTTGGCTGCACTCCTTTCAAAGAGAATCTTCATTCCTTCAGAGATTTCTTACAATACTTGTTTAATTTAGATAAATTTTTTCATGTTTGAAATCTCTCTCTGTCTGGCCCCCATTATCATGCTATCTGAGCACCTCCCGATCTTTAATATATTTATGATATAATTATACTCTGCAAATATGAACAGTGTGTACATGCTAAGTGGTGTATAAATGTCAAGTAGTTAATCCACAAAATAACCCTCCGAGGCACACAGATAAATAATGTAGTTCCCATTTTTACGGATAGGAAAGTTGAAGCACAAAGAGGTTAAGTGATTTGCCCAAGGCCACATAGTGAGTTAGCGACAGAGCGAATATTAGAAATCTTAATTCCCAACCAGGAGTTTCATCACCTAATACATTTGTATGTATTATAACAGAAATACTTGTCATTACAGATATGAAATATGCATTTTTCAAAACACATGTATCACACAGTTTTTTGTCAGTACATGTGCAAGGCAGATGTAAAACCTGGCACCTAGAAATGCAATATTCTGGCCCTTAGCCAGAATATTTAGAAATTCATCTCTACAGTTATTAAAGGCCACACATTATCCTGACAGCATCAACACAGGCGTAAATGGAGCTGCTAGGTTCTATGGGCACTTGTAAGCGGAGGGAAGACTCCATGGCCAGGGAGAACGTTACTTCTCACCCCAAATACCTCTGTGTTTAAGATATACAGGTTTGGGGTTTCCAGATGTGGAAATGGTGAGGAGAGGAGCCATTTGGGCTCATCTATATTCATCCCTACAAAATGCACTGGAGGAATCTGGTTGTATCAACTTTTGTTGTTTCTCTCCCGTTCTGTAGAGTCCCCAGAGAGGAAGGGGGGGAGGGGTGTTTAATTGAATGAGTTTTAAAAATACACCAAGTACAATGTCTCTGGGTGCTTGTACATAGATTATTGGAACCACAGAAATAATTTCACTAGTCTCAAACTAAATCCAGAGAGATTCAACCCTGAAATTGGCTGTAATTAGAGAACCACCCATCATCAGGCCCTCAGACAAAATCCTGACACATACACGCCCAGGCTGAAATGATGGACGCTATAGAAATGCATGCGATAGAATGTATTTCTCGAGGTTGGCCTGTGTGTTCATTATGCATTTTTATGAACTATTTCTGTCTTAGGAGATGCAGAAATTAACTTTACCTCAAGACTTACCCATGACCCCTCGGATGCTGAGGCAGGGCATAGTCTGCAGCACCGAGATGGACTTAAGGTCTTTACCATTAACCTTCCCAGACCTGGACGCCGAGAAAACAGAAGAGCCCAGCCTGAGTGAGAGAAAGAAGTCATCAGTCCACATGAAAACCCCTCTGCTTCCCCCATTAGTTAAACCTACCAGAGCTAGCCTCTCCCACAGTAAAAAGGCTAAAAGTTTCCAGTTTCCCTCCCAGTTCCCACAGTAGCTGTCTCTATTAGCCTGTAACAGATGCTAAGTATTGGCACCTTCTGAAAGAGAATACCTGGATTCCATTTCTAGAGCAATATGCTTTGTCTTTTTTGTATTAGACCCTGGAGCATTGTTTTAAGCAATCCCTTTGACACCTAAATTCCTCTTTGGTACACATATAAAGTAATTGCAAAAGAGTATTTTTGTACTTTGGTTTGAAAATGGTGAAATTTCTACACTGGATAATGAAAATAAAGCAACTAACATGGGATTTTGTGAGGGGCAAAAGGCAAATCATCTCTCCAACGTTTGACAGTCTTCGGACGTTCAGTTCAGTTGTGGCTCAAATCTCTATCCCTCCCAATTTTGAAAAACTCAAACTGCTGAGATCAAACCAAACCACATCATTTGTGCATCTCAAGTGCCTCCTGAAGCCTCCTTTAGCTCTTGAAATGAGGTCTTGAATTTAATGGGAGAAATCAAAGCCAGGCAAAGAAAGATTCAGCGTCACTTTATTTGCAGGGAATTTTTGCATTCTTTCGTAATTCTCTCTGATAGTTACTATGTAATTTAGAAGTTACTTGGTTAATTATGTCTCCAATTAAGGCTAAATATTGCCATATGAGCAAAAAAAATTCCCTGTAGTTTATAAAATGTTGATACTTAGTTATCTAGTTAAATCATAGTATCTTCAACTATAATTATCCTATAATCTTCATGTCAGAAATAACTATGTAATTGAGCAATAGCTGCAATGATGGAAGATGATTATTTTCTCCTCACTATTAAAAAAAAAGAAAAAAGTGGGGGAAGGTGAACAGCAGTCGAAAGCTGTTTGCAGACACTCAGTAAATCATCAATGTGACCTTAGACACTGCAGTCTCGCTGTACAGTTTGCATCAGTAAGCTTTCCAGAGGCTGGGAGCAAACCAGAATAATATAAACAAAGCAACATGACTCAAAGCATTATTCAAAAAGAGATCCTTTCTCTGGAGGATACAGCAGTTGCTTGGTTTAAAGGTGTTTATGACTGCATTCAGAGTGAGGGCCATCAGATCATCGCAACTAGAGTCAAGTCAATCCCATCCTCTACGAAATTCTGATATTTTGAGATGTGTTTTCAGCCTGAAGTGGGACCAAAAAAATCCAAATATTGACATTTTTCATGGACTTAAAAGTTGTGAAAAAATCCCAGTTTGGAAAAGTTGCAAGTGGAGATCAAAATGGGCGATATAAGTCTGACCCAGGAGCCCAGCCCATAGTTAGCGACCAGTACGGAGCTCCTGGGCTACAACTGTCATGGAGCATTGCAGCACCTTAGGTTGCAGCAAGTTAATGGAAAATTGAAAAAATTGGGCAAACTTAAAATTTTTCCACAGAAAATTTTGATTTTGTGGAAACTGAATTTTCCATTGGGGGAAAAAAAACATTTCAGTGGAAAATTCCTAACCAGCTCTGATACAAACCATGTGATGGGTGTGGCCTAATGATTACCCAGCATGCAATTTGCCATTTTTCTTTAAAACTGCAATCTGGTGCCAGGCTGCTTCATTACAAAGTGGGATTGGTAAATGCAAATCAAGATTTATTCCCCACAAAGGCATCTTGGTTCTGTAGCTCAAAGGAATGTAAGTTATATTACCTACAATTCAAATATTCACCCCCAAGATACCACCAGGACAGGCATCTTAGAAACACTGGAAATGGACAGATTAGATATAGATATGTACGAGAGCTATCATAGCTAGTTCTCTCCAGACATGCAGAACTCATATATTTGTAGATGGACAGATCTTGGCATTATAATTTAAGGCAGTGGTGTTTAACTATGTATAAGGCTGGAGGCAGAACTGGAAAAGTTATTTCAGTGAATCAAACTTCTTTAAAATGGTCTACACTTTCCCCCAGAGTTTCTCATGTTGATGATGTTATGTAGAAAAAGAAGCCACTTTTTTTGGAGGAATTCAGCCTTGCAGAGAGAAGAAATGTGATAAAGACCAAGTGCCTATAAATGAGCCTATAAGAACTTGTTGCAAACTGCAGAGATTTCATTTACCCAGGAAGTAAGTTTTCGTTTCATAAAGCATAAGCCGGCTCTGTGGCTAAGTCACTGAAATCAGATGGCAATTTTACTGTGGTGTCCTAAAAACACCTCCATCTCAAGTGGAACCGGGAAGTTCATGAGGTTGGTGAGGTTAGTGGTTTCAGAGAAAAAGCAAATTAGCAATTCCAAAGTATTTTTGTCTTGTAAAAACCTTGAGGCAGTTTGGGAGGGATGGGGGTGGGGAGGAAGAAGCTTTAGGTCATTTGCTAGGGAAATCTTGGTTTGTGAGTAACCCCAAACAGCCCCTCTTGTAGCAATGAAGAGTCACATGGGCATTGTACAGCACTGTGCAGTGAATGAATTGATCCAGGGGGTTAGGCAGGCAGAGAGCTGTACACTGCCAGCCATTATGCAGGGAATAAAAATAAATGTCCACCAGGAAACTGCATATACTTGTTGTCTCACGCAAACTCCCACACTACAGCCACGCACGGCAGAGCCTGAAAGGCAGCTAACCATACAGATCCTCCGAGAAGATCATGGGAGTAGATGCACAGGGCGGGCGCAACCCATTTGGCGACCTAGGCGGTCGCCTAGGACACTAACATTTGGGAGGCGACAACCGTGGTGGCCGGACATTCCGCCGCCTCCGTCGGGGGCGGTATTTCAGGGGTGGGACCTTCCGCCGCCTCCGTCGGGGGCGGTATTTCAGGGGTGGGACCTTCCGCCGCCTTCGTCGGGGGCGGTATTTCAGGGGTGGGACCTTCCGCCGCCTTCGTCGGGGGCGGTATTTCAGGGGTGGGACCTTCCGCCACCTCCGTCGGGGGCGGTATTTCAGGGGTGGGACCTTCCGCCACCTCCGTCGGGGGCGGTATTTCAGGGGTGGGACCTTCCGCCACCTTCGTCGGGGGCGGTATTTCAGGGGCGGGACCTTCCGCCACCTCCATCGGGGGCGGTATTTCAGGGGCAGGACCTTCCGCCACCTCCATCGGGGGCGGTATTTCAGGGGCAGGACCTTCCGCCGCCTCTGTCGGGGGCGGTATTTCAGGGGTGGGACCTTCCGCCGCCTCCGTCGGGGGCGGTATTTCAGGGGTGGGACCTTCCGCCACCTTCGTCGGGGGCGGTATTTCAGGGGTGGGACCTTCCGCCGCCTCTGTCGGGGGCGGTATTTCA
Organism: Malaclemys terrapin pileata; assembly: GCF_027887155.1. NCBI lineage: Eukaryota > Metazoa > Chordata > Testudines > Emydidae > Malaclemys > Malaclemys terrapin. Next base: position 6,164,043 of record NC_071517.1, read on the forward strand.
GGGGTGGGACCTTCCGCCGCCTTCGTCGGGGGTGGTATTTCAGGGGCGGGACCTTCCGCCACCTTCGTCGGGGGCGGTATTTCAGGGGTGGGACCTTCCGCCGCCTCTGTCGGGGGCGGTATTTCAGGGGTGGGACCTTCCGCCACCTTCGTCGGGGGCGGTATTTCAGGGGTGGGACCTTCCGCCGCCTCTGTCGGGGGCGGTATTTCAGGGGCGGGACCTTCCGCCGCCTCCGTCGGGGGCGGTATTTCAGGGGTGGGACCTTCCGCCACCTTCGTCGGGGGCGGTATTTCAGGGGTGGGACCTTCCGCCACCTCTGTCGTGGGCGGCGTTTCGGGGGTGGGACCTTCCGCCACCTCCGTCGGGGGCGGTATTTCAGGGGTGGGACCTTCCGCCACCTCCGTCGGGGGCGGTATTTCAGGGGTGGGACCTTCCGCCGCCTCTGTCGTGGGCGGCGTTTCGGGGGTGGGACCTTCCGCCACCTAGGGCGGCAAAAAAGCTGGCGGCGCTCCTGTAGATGCATGTAGCCTTCAGAAAAATGAAAAGGGAGCCAGTTGGTGAAAGTGCACGAGAATTATCCATTGAGATAATCCTTAGAAGAGCTGCTCTCAAGAAAACGATCAGCATTTGTTTTCCACAAGCCACTTTTTCCCTCCCCCGTTCAAAGGGCACCTGGAATATGACTTATGGGTTCTGTAAGCCACAAAAAGAAATGTTGAATCAGCATGCAATTCCTAACAGGAAAACTACGGTGAGTTAATAGAAACAGGCAATTTACACACTGCAGAAACAGCTAGGGCTTCTCTAGATGCCAGTTAAACTTGTTCTCTGACCAGTTTTCATAGACAGATTAGACGTTTATATGAATAAGAAGAGCCTCGACCATTGCACTAGCTGGGATGCAAATTACAAGGGCTTTCAAGCCTCATGCTTCAGAGGATACACTGAAGACCACGGAGGTCAGGAAGAAATGTTCCCTGCAGAGTGGCATTGAACAGGGTGAGTGAACGAGTCCATTTCAGAACCACCCATATGCGTGACACAGGTGGAATTAGGGTGGAAGGGATGGCATGAAAGATCCCCAGCAAAATCTCACGTAGCATGGGGATGGGCGAGATCACCAGTGACATATTGTGATATGCAATTATCCGCGGTGAATTAGTGTGAGTTTGTATTCTTAAATGGAAACGTTCATTGCACACTGACTTACACTACCAGACCCTAAGATTCAGATTCACGAGCTAAGCCACGCTTCTCTTTTTAAAGGAACTCAAATTACTATAATGTTCTACCTCTCTCCTATGATGCTGTACCTAGCTATACTGAAATTCCCCCGTGGGACTTTAATGAACAGCTTAGCCTGGGATATAATTTACTAAGATTTCAATGACGCTCCCTGCATATCAACAAGATCTATTTCTGCTGCAGCTACTTGTGTGGAAGGTGGTATTACATCCCTCCTTACATTATACTAGAAAAGCCTTTTATAGCAATAGCTCAGTAATGCAGGGCATTCTACTTGGGTGTCTAAGCTCGCACAGACAGCAATTGCCTTGAGGAGACGGATGCAGACCAGGTGGAAAATGTTTTACAATTCTTGAGGATATAAGTGAAGTGCCAATGCTTCAGTTCTGTGCCCACAAGTCTCGAACAGACAGCATGTTTAGCCAGACTGTATCCAGGTCTCCCCAGCACCAGAAACCTCAAAAGCAAACTTTGGACTCTGCTGAGTTGGAAATATAACAGAATTCGCCTCTTTGGTGCTATTTTAACTCTTGTATTTCCACATCCAGTTCCCACTGAAATGTGTGAGCTGGAACCAAAACCTCCAAAAAGGGTCAGCGTTTTGGGTGAAAGTTCATGTCAGGTATTCCTGTCACCAGATCGGTTGCCCACAGCCCTTACTCTCCGTATTGCCAAACATAAACACAGCCCAAGCTTTTCTCTTCTCGCAGAATATTTAATATATATTTAATATATGTATAAAGAATATGCTTCTTTGTTCATCATGCACCATGCCACCGTGCCTGCCCAAGGTGCGCGGAAGAGTGCATTGCAAGAGAACAAGGATGGTCTTGAGACTAAAGCGCAAAGGAGATCTGGGCTCTAGCTCCCAGGTCTGCTGTAGACTTCCTATGTGAGCTAGGGTAAGTCACTTAATCTTTCTGTGTCTCAGTTCCACATCTGTACAATGAGAATAGTCATACTTCCTATGCCCGGTCAAGCTCTTTGGGGAAAAGGCTTTCTCTGTTATGTGTTTGTACAGCTCCAAGCACAATAGAGCTCCAGTCTTGAGTGGGGGCCTGTTGGTGCTATTGAAATATAACAAGAAAATTAGCTATTGTTCATAAGAGATTTTGAGCTCCTCACTGGAAGGTGCTGTAGAAAGGTCACATGTTGTGGCTTTTTGATTGCACAGCACTGAAGTGAGGTGTAGAGGAGTCACATGTCAGTGCAGAGCCAGATACGTGCTCCTTACAGCATACAAGCTTGGACTTGGGGCACTAGCCAGGTTCCATCATTTAGCTGCTCTCTGCAGAAAAATGACCTCGAGTGAATCATGTCATTTGAAAAGAAGCTTGTGAACAACAAAAGCCACATCCCTTTGCCCACGTACTCCACTTCGTTTTGTTTTGTTTTGTTTCATCCTGCTGTGGATTTTGACCTTTCTGCAACCACAGGACCAAAGAACTCTCCAGGAAAACAATAAGAAGGCAGCACGTAAACCTTTGCCCAGTTTCCTCTGCCTGGAAGAGCGTTCATTTCTTCCTTTTCTCTGCTGATGGACATGCTGCTGGTTTGGGTCTCGGGGGGCTACATTCCGTTTGACACGCTGTTGATTTAAGAGAAAAACTAAAACTGCCATTGCCTAGAAAAGACAGAGCAATGATCCCTGCCAGGCCACTTTTCTGAACTTTGTTGCTGGCCAGCGTATGAAAGGTCAGAGCTGCTCTCATTTAATCTTGCTGCGGGCTATTTGTTTTGTCAGGTCTAAGGGACTTTTTAGACTTTAGCTGTTCGTTAGCAGAGCGGGTCAGCCCACGCCAGCCTCTGCTTTGCTTGAACTACTTTTCTCCGGGGTTCTGGAGGGAGCTTGTTATTTGACTGTGCCACAACCAGAATCTTAATGCAGCTGTAAGAGATTCAGCCCTGGTCTATGCTAGAAAATTAGGTCGATTTAAATACGTCGGTCAAGAGTGTGAAATATCCGCACCCCTGAGCACCGTTATTAAGCTGACCTAAGTCCCCGGGTAGGTCGACAGAAGAATTCTTCCATCAACCCAGCTACTGCCTTTCAGGGAGGTGAAGTACCCACGCCCACGGGAGACCCCCTCCCATTAGCGTAGGTCATGTCTACTCTGAAGTGCTGCAGTGGTGTAGCTGTGGTGTTTTATGTGTAGACAAGCCCATAGACTAGTGGTCCCCAAACTTTTTAAGTCACAACACCCTAACCCGTAATGGCATCTGTCCGCACCTGCCCCCAGGAGCCACGGTCGGGAGCCAGGGCTGGGAGCGAGACCGGAGCCAAGATCATCTCTCAGTTAAAGTGCCTGTGTAGAGAATCAAGAAGCAGGGATGAAAATTGAAGTGAATAAGAATTTTCACAGACAGACATTTAAGAGGAGTTACGGCTTTAATCCCTTTAGTAGGTTGCACTAAAGACATTAAAACCACAATTCTACCTTTAATTGGCTGCCCCTCATCTGATCCAAAAACATGCGCGTATGATTTTAGAGTATAGTGGTACATGCACCTTCCAAACTAATGCAAAGATGCAAAAAATGCAGTTGGTGTGTGGCAGCATGCTCCCGTTCTGTTAGTACAATATAGGTATTGTATCTCTTCCCTAGTTACTTTTCCACCTTGTTGATGTTAGGAGCAAGTCACTGCCTTTACCTGTCTTTTCAGTGTGTACTGCTGCAGACCCTGGCACGTGGCATCCACTCTGGCATGCCAGGACGGTTACTCTCCTTTAACAGTGAGTTCCCATGTTCAAAGTATTTCCTGATTTTTTTTCTCATGGCATCACACGCACACACACAAGGTTAGTTACTGACAGCTCCGCTTGCCAAAGGGAGAAAATATTTGTCAACCGCACTGGTGACATCCAACAAGGGAAGTAAACAAAGAGCACAGTGGAAAAAAAGTTAAAGTCTGAATTCTTCAAGCCCTTTTGATGGCAGCAAAGTGAAAGGTGCCCGTAGGCAGCTGTGGTGGATTTTGATTACACGGGGACATGACACTTGTGTACCTGGGAAATTGACTGGGATAGCGGTTGCAGAATAAACCATTCTGGAATAGCTCCCAGTATGTGCACTCTAGTCCAGAATAAAAGTCCCTTTTATTCCAGAATAGAGTGTCCACAGAGGGAGCTATTGCAGAATGGCCTGCTGCAAGAATGACGCTGGTCGGTTTCCCCATGGAGGCAGGGTCAGTTAGGTCATGGCCCAAAGAGCGGGTTATTGTTGACTTTCTGCTAAAGTTAAGGTGACCCTGGCTTTCTGTGACCATGGCAGAGAAAAAGATTGAGTGTATGTGTGAGAAAGGAGTGAATGTCCTCAATAAACCTCACAAAGCAACTGGAATCAGGGAGAAGCAGAACATGCATCGGCAGGCAGGGGGGCATTTCCAGGGAAGGTTTGGAGGCGGGGGGATTTAACTCAACATTTGGATGCCTTGCTCATGCCCTGAACCTCCTTCCGTAGAACCAGGCTGGATAGCAACCTTTGTTTGAAGTTCCAAAATGTTTAGTTCCGGACCCCAAAAATCTCCCTTCCCTGAGCCCACTGTCTAGGAAACAAGGCAGGTCTGACAATTCGCCAACCCTGGTCATCTTGGCTGGCGGGGCCCAACGGTGCTCTTCCATAAGAACACACAAGTCCCCTACCACCTTTCTGTGGTGGTTATGGTCGGCTTCCAGGTCTGTTCTCCATCTTACCTTTTTTGGAGCGTGACCAGTAGGCCAACTCTTGACCTCCACCCCTTACGCTCATTTGCCATCTGTTGAGGGGCAGACACCTGGCCTGCTGTATAATTGTATGCAGTCAGGGTTACGGTCTCTCTTCTTGGTTCCAGTAATAACATCTGAAGGGCTCCAAGGCCACTATGTGTCAGATTGCGCTGGGCTATTCTCAAATAAGGAAAGGAAGTTCCCACTCTCAACCAAGACCATCCATCATTACCTGGTTCGATAGGCTTGCTTTAGCTTGCTGCTAACATTTACAAATGTATACTGTGCATGGTTCTCACCAGAACGAGATGTGCAACCACAATAACAAACAACATCCATCACAGTCCAGTTTCCTCTTTGTAATTCAGAGCACCGTTCTTGCTCGCAGAATGGAGTCAACCAGTGTGGCCCAGCATATATGGGACCCTTCCACATGACATGCTGTTGATTTTCTACTGCTAAGATGCCGTTTGGCTCATAAGGATATACTGTATGTTTCTAGTTTGGGCAGAGGTGTCTTGTTTGCTTTCAAAGCCACTAATAGAAGCAGCAAGAACAGCCACCTGAAGTGCAGGGATCCTTGAGAAGAGAGTTGTGGTCCAGTGGGTGGTGAGTAGGCTGAGAGAAGACTGCAATTCTATTCCCGGCACTGACATAAGACAAGGCCTTTCATCTTCTTCCTCTGTTAAATAATGCTCATCCTTTGAGTAAAGTGCTTTGACATCCCTGTACTAGCCCTCAGCATTCTCATTAAGGAAATGATTGATATACAAGCTCTTATTAGTAGGTTCTGAGCACTGCAAACTCCTAGTGACTTCAGTGGGAGTTTCTCTTGCCCGCTTCCTCCCGGGATCCGGTTTATCGTCTAGTTACAAAGCTACATGTGCTCTCTACACCACTGACGTTACCAGTTTCTTTTTACTACAGTGTCTCATAGCAACCCAAAATAATAATAATAAATAAATGGGGCTTCTCTTACTATTTAAAAGTAACTAAAAAACACTCTACAAACAATTAGCATTTTATCTTGTTAATGATTCTGAAGCCTTCCACTTGCATCCAAAAATAATTGCACTCAGCAAGAGTTGAGGCATATTTTTTTTTCTAATCACGGAACAGATGTTCTACTAAGACCGTAAGGTGGTTAACTGCCAATAAAAGTAATTAACAAACTAAATACTGATTAAAGAAATCATATACTCAAACCAACGCCATTTTGAGAGAGAAGGCTGCCCTTATTCTATCTTTAAAATACAAATCGATTTTTCCTTCCTCTTTCGCACATGTTCTAGTAGCTAAAGGCTATTTTTTGCTATCTTCTAAGTCAGCTCTTCATAAATGAAATGCAAGTTGAGCCAGTCTCCAGCTTGGATATTAGGAAAAACTTTTTTTGGATATTGGGAAAAACTTTTTCACTAGGAGGGTGGTGAAGCACTGGAATGGGTTACCTAGGGAGGTGGTGGAATCTCCTTCCTTAGAGGGTTTTAAGGTCAGGCTTGACAAAGCCCTGGCTGGGATGATTTAGTTGGGGATTGGTCCTGCTTTGAGCAGGGGTTTGGACTAGATGACCTCCTGAGATCCCTTCCAACCCTGATATTCTATGATTGTTGCTCAAGAGGTCAATGACATTTCAAATCCACCCCATCCCATGCAAGTCAAACAAACGGATCTTCTATCTTTCCCTTTGTAGATAGTGTGTACGTGGCAGACGGAGACCAGAAAATATGTCCACCAAACCCAGCAATAAGTGATTGCTCTTCATCTTCATTCATAAGTCATGATCTTCAAAGGCTCAGATGATAGATCTCAACTCATCAGGCGGTTTCTCTTTATAATACCAAGATCATATGCCTGTTTTATAAATTCTAAGGGCTCTGTCGTTGCTGATGGGGGTTATGAGGGATGGTGTGCTATCATGTGAACTCACATTACATTTTAAATGGGAGAATGGATGTATCGACTGCATGGTATTGAGCAAGTAGAACATTCCAAAAAATGTGCCTGGGCATCAACATCTTAATGGATCTTGGACAAGACTCATGCATTGAGTGTGGATTTCAGTGCGGCCATTCAGTCATGTCCTTGACACAGCCTCCATCAGAATTTTGGGGACCAGAATTGCTTAGTTTCAGAGACAATCTAAGAGACTTGGGTGGAAGGGTCAGGGCCAGAGTGCAAGGTGAACAGATGCTAATAGAACACAGACAAATGAAAGCTGTATTCAATACCTGTTCCTGCCTAAAACCATGTACTGGGCTTTTTTCCCTACCTTACTCGTGCTTTACAAGGCAACTTTTTCCAGTGAAAGCTATGCAGTAAGGGAAGTTTACCACAGCTTGATTTCACTGATCATATTTATAATCTCTTACTTTTTTAGCATGTGTTTTAATTAAATTTCATGCACGCATGCACACACAAATAACAAAACCAGAAATACCTGGTTTCCACTCCCCCCAGTTTTCATCTCTGACAGTAAATGACTAACAAATAGCTGATTGTCCTATAATATAACCTGTTTAATTATTTAGTGTGGGGTTTGTTTATTTATTTATTTATTATTTAGTGCTAGTGGAAAGTGCTAGATTGACAGCGACTGAATTCCTGTTTCTCCAGAGAAGCAGGCACAGCACAGACAAGGAAGAGTGACAATGTTGCCTAGCGATAGAGCAGGACTGGCCTTGAATGGGAGTCCAGAGACCTAGGTTCTATGTCTAGTTCTACCAGTGACGTGTTGTGTGATGTCGGGCAAGTCACGTCTCCGCTCTGTGCCTCAGTTTCCCCATCTGTCACAATGATAATGACCCATTTTTGTCAAGCGCTGTGAGCTCTATGAATGGGCATTGCTATAAAAGCTAACCAACAGCAATACTGCAGCTTCTCCCACATACTGCTCTGATGATAGGCCTCAAATCCCCGTCCACCCAACCCCCCACCTCCATACTACCCTGGTGTAAGAGGAGGGCTTAGGCTCCTTGGCCCAATAAATCCTCAGTCTGTCTTCTTAGACAGGCAACCCGGGGGCCAATTGGGTTGAATATGATGCTTTTTGGGGGGGGAGGGAGATGGGCACCTGGCCCCTAGGAACTGGACTGAGAACGTGGCATGTGACTGATTCATTCTGACGGCTGCAGTTTAGTTTAAATTAGTTTTGCAGATCCATCACTTTGTTGTGTGGCTGTACAACGCTCCATGACATAGGCTCTTGCCCACTACTGCCATACAAATAATAATATTTCATTGCACACCAGTTAAAAGTTAAAAGTGGGACTTTTTAAAACAAAAAATAATGACACCTTCTTCCCAACAGCATCTGCTATGAAATCTTTGCAGAGAAGAGTGGCACCTCTCTCCGTTTTGATTGTAGATTAACAAGGTTCTACCACAATAATAATTTCCAGCGGTAAGGCGTGAGTGACAGAGCTAGTGGGATCAATATCTATTCAACAGCATTATTTTTTAGGGCTCTTGACTAGATGAAAGAGACGTCAGAATTCACTTTCTGATTCAAGAGCACCCCGGTAACTGGGTTTGCCATGGGGACCAGAGGCCAATGAAGTGTTTAGAAAGGGGCCGGAGTTGTTGTGTTATATATAAATAGCCGTTTTGATGTTCTGGTACATTTTGTTTTCCCTTTGAAGGTTAGTTTCTTTAGAAAGATTTTACTGCTTGTTTCAGCAAAGCTGGTGCACATCCAATGGTGTTAAAACTGGGCTGGAGATATATCAATTTGTAAAACACTTGGTTGGATGTGAAGGCCTGGTTCTGCTTGAATTTTTTTAAAATGCATTAAACTCAGTCCCTAGCTTCAAGAGGAGGATAAAGTTCCTACTCAAGGCACAACCTGGTTCTCTTAACACCAGGAAAATCAGGTGCAACAATCAGGGCCAATTTTTCTGATGTAATGGCCTCCCTTTGCCAGGGGTAATTTGAACCTACAAAATTTGTTCCCACAAATTTGCATGCAAACAGTTATGCCAGACCTCCGCCCTTCTTTGCCCTTTAACAATGGTTGCACGTGCAGGCGGGAGACATGGCAACACCTTAGGAAAACTGCAAAGGTCATGTGATTTCAGTGCAAAACTAAATAAACCGTCCCAGGTTCTCCCATAACTAAGCCCAGTTCTTTCAAAAGGCGGGGGGACCTTAGCAAAGCCACTTGAACCCAGGGTGTGAGTTTTGCATTTGTGACAAAACACAGAAGCAGATGAATTTCATATTTTGCTGCAAAAATTGTGCACAGATCTCCCTCTGTCACTTGGGCACCCGCTGGCTATTCCCACACCACAGCCCTTCTCTGGTCAGAGAGAGTTTGCAGTATGCAGAAGTTAAAGGAGCAGCTTCTTTTAGGATTCTGGAGTGTGAAATGGGAATACGGGTTCTAGTCTCCTGTCAGATTTAAGATCTCTCCTTCAAGCACGGCTACCAAGCCTGAGGAGCCAGCTATCAAAACTAGAGGAAGGGGGGAAAAAAATTGTTTATAACCCGGCATCAGCTTGTCAGAACTCCAACACAATACAAAACAGGGTCACTTTTTAATAAAACCAGATGTCCAGACTAGGCATTCTGAGAGTTTCCCTGTAGAAACGTTTATGGTGAGTCAGGTCGAAATCCAAAACAAAACTCCCCTTGTTACATTCCCTGTGGCAGCTTGTGGGCACAGTTAGATTACACAGCTCCAGTGGACACTTTTAGCCCACTTGCCCATATAAGGACGGATCACATGTTCGCAGCTGCTATTCGTTTAGAGTCAAAATCCTATCTCACTGCTCCCAAACCATCCGCAACAGGGTCTTAGCCGGTGCCGTAGCCTGACCTCTCCTTCCGCTGAAGTCAACACCAAAGAATAGGGTTACGGTGCCCAGCCCAAATCTGGCTGTAGCAGCCACATGGGCATTGATCCACCACATTCTGCCCATGTTTCCACAGTATAAACCAGTTCCAGCTATAATAATAAATGGAGATATCCCATCTCCTAGAACTGGAAGGGACCTTGAAAGGTCATCGAGTCCAGCCCCCTGCCTTCACTAGCAGGACCAAGTACTGATTTTTGTCCTAGATCCCCAAGTGGCCCCCTCAAGGATTGAACTCACAACCCTGGGTTTAGCAGGCCAATGCTCAAACCACTGAGCTATTGACAGAGGAGTTCCACAGTACATTCAGTCCTTGCTGCCTCTGGTGAGTCTGCCAACTACTACCAGTTTGGGTGGGCTTTGTGGCATAGAAATTTGCTCCTAAAGACCAGCTTTCCTTGGATAACTATGATCTTGGTGAAGGATGTCATGTTTTACCACTATAGTTATACTGGCACAACCCCTAGTGTGGATGTTTTTTCCCCCTCCCATACTGGAATGACTATATAGGTAAGCACAAAAATACCAGTATAATAATAATTAACTAATTAATAACACCTAGCTGTTACATGGTGCTTTTCAGCAATAGATCTCGAAGCATTTTAAAAAGGAGGTCAGTGTCGTCTCCCTGTTTTAGAGATGGGGAAAACGAGGCACAAAGTGGGTTGTATTGCTTTAAATATACAAGTATAGTTAGAATAGTACAAATCTAGTGTGTAGACAAAGCCTTAGACTATCAAACAACTATTTCAGGTTGATCCCAAAAAACTGAAATTTTTGGCAAATTGAAAAGACCAACAAAAATCATGTCAGGTTGAATGAAACATTTTGTTTGACCTGGAACAAAATGTTTCATTTGGATTTTGAGCAATTGTTTGCATTTTACATTTTTCTAAAAAAAAAAAGGAAGTTGCTAAATAAAAAGTTATTTTGAACCCAAAAAATCAATGTTTTGTTTGGAAAATGTCAGAACAACGTTTCAATATTTTCAGAGGGTTTTTTTTCCCAACTGAAATAATTTGGCAAAAATTTAGACAAATTTGTGCATTGTTTTGGTGTCACCAAATCTGCATTTTTCGCTGAAAAAAGTTTCAGCCAAAAAATTTGCCCAGCTCCAGGAGTCACTTCCAGCCATTATCAACCTGGGATGGGTGGCAACTGGGGATGCATGCAGCTAAAACCCATAGTTTGTCTGCATCAGGAAAACAGAAGTTTGGGTTTGTAAATCAGGACTGCCCTTTCCAGGGGATCAAGTCACAGACAACTGAGGAGTTGCAGGGAATGCCCAATTTATTAAGAAGTAGGGGAAGCCCTAGGGATAGCTGTGTTTATTGGCTAATAGGTAGTTTTATAGCAATGGCTACATCTGCAGAACCTGGAGAATCCTGTAATTTCATGATGCTTATATTACGCAAAATGATGTACCTCTCAGTAGAGCTTAAATATAGCCCACCAAAACATCATCTATTAAAAGCAGAAAAAAGGGTAGCTCATCTCTTCCAGAGCACGTTGCCTCCTCCGGCTTTCCAAAAATTGTTGTCATTTCGAAGTGCGTGGCACAAGCTATAGGACTCCTGCAAATCAAAAGAGTAGCGAAGAAATCAGAAAAGTGACAGATGATCTGGTTGCATGCATATTTATGAATCCTCCAGTTACAAGGCACAACTCTGAACACAGTCAGTTTTGTCATTCCACGTTCCCAGGCTTTGCAGCCTTGGACCCAGACCTTTGACTATTCAACTTTGATCAGTGTAAATCATCTACGTGGGCAGGGTTAAAATAGCCACATAAATATATTGTTCCAGGCAAAAGGTTTTCTTTGCTTGAGGTCATCACACAGGGCCAGCTAATAGAACCCTCCCACCGCATGTACCTTTGAACAATGCTTGTTAACGGAGGCAAATTTTCCTCCGCTTAAATCTAACCCCGAATACTAAGAGCTACCTGAATGTGCAATGTTATGATAATTAGTGCTGTGGTGATAACCGCTAGCGTTCCGCTCTGCTGGCACACGGATGCTTGGTTATGCTCTCAAAACTGTGACATATCACGTGTCCCATAACACGGTGTGCGGATGCTGCTCAACTCTCCCACAAACCCTCCAAAGAAGGAAGAAAATAAAGGAGAAGAGAGGAGGGGAAGTATTTTAAGCCCAATTCTGCTCCTGTTTTAAAGAATGGCTCGATTCCCTGTGTCCTCATTGGGAAAACGATAGGGCCCTTATTGCTCATGAAAGATGCCTGATTGTCAGCCCTAGAAAACGGACTGTAGGTGTAGGACAGACAGCAGCAGGGCCACTTCTGCCCTCCCCAGCCCAAGATGCTTCTACTCTGACCTGCAGTGGGACAGTAGCTCAGTCTCCTGGATCCTTCCAATCCTTAGTCTCTCAACTGATCCTGCCAAGGAGGTGTCAGTTAGTCTGGATGGTGGTGGCTTTTGTGAACTGGGTATTCGTCCTCTGAGCCAGGAGAGAGATCCACCAGCTCCTTTTGCCACCTGCCTGCTGTCCTAGGTAACAGTTTGCTGTCCTTGCAGACCTGGCCAGGAACGGAAAGGCTGACTTATTCCATTACCAATCCCCTGTGCCAGCCACGTATCCATGGAGCAGCAATGACTACCCATATTGAACATGAAATCTTGAAACAGCTGATTCAGTGCAGCATAGCCCTGCCCACCAAGCCTATCAAATGTTCAGTTGTTTGCAACTGAAATTCCAGAGGAAACTTGCGGTATTCTGGAGGGTACCATACAATGTCTATCTTTTGCAAAGAAAGTCAGGGGAACTGTCTGTCTGTCCAGGGAAGGTGTCCACTTGTCCCAAGGCAGGAGATAAAGTTGCAAGACAACTTCCCAAAACAACCAAGCGTGGAGCACGCATACAGGCTGTAAATCTGACTTTTCCTGGTGCTTGACTTTGCAAACTGAGTAACTTTATTTGAATAGCGTTTTTGCGGGTGTAAATACTATTGACAAATGTTGGTTTGTAGAGGTGCCTATGACTCTAGGGAATAGTCTAGATTTGAAAAAGTGATCGAGGTTAGGTAGGGGTTGGTTAAATCACGTTAGCTAACTCCAATCCAACCTCAACCACTTTTTCTACCCAACACAAACCTGGTGAGCAGATGTAAAGATGATACTGAACGCCTCAAAGCACTTTGTAAACATCATCTAAACGAACCGTACAGCCCTTTCCTGCAAGGATGTGCAAGGAATCAGTGTCCTATCCTGGCTTACAACTCAGGATTTCTTGTCTCCTAGTTTTGTACTCCAACCACACCTCTTTCTCTCTGATGCATAACCAATCCTAATTAGTGCAGAGGAACAGCCCAACACCCCCCTCCAGCCAAGAACACCGAAATCTCTGTATAACAGCTCAGAAAGCAACAGGAACTAAGGGCTTGTCCGCACTTAAAATGCTGCGGCTGCTCCATAATAACACTTCAGCGAAGACACTACCTGTGCGGACAGGAGAGGTCCTGCCATAGGCGAAGGTAATCCACCTCCCCAAGAGGTCGGTGGAAGAATTCTTCTGTCAACCTAGCGCTGTCCACACCGGGAGTTAGATCAGCAGAGCTGCGTCTCTCAGGGGTGTGGATTTCACAGCCCTGAGGGACTGCGCTAGGCCAGTGTAAGTTTTCAGTGTAGCCCAGCCCTAAGGCTTCGTCTACACTCACACGTTGTACTGCTTGGACTACATCACCGTAGCTAAAACAGTACACAGTATAAATGCGCCAGTATAAATATTGGTGTAGCTTAGTCCAGTATGGGAAGGGAAAACAGCTCTAAAGCACCACGTGGCGTCTGCGCTAGAGGTTGGGCCAGTATAACTGTGTCTGTAAAAATCACGCCCCTCTCTGCCATAGTTATGCTGGTCAAAAACTGTGGGTAGACCAGGCCTTAAACGGGAGAAAATATCTTGCACGTCCACTCTGATCGCTCCGGGCACCCTGGCAAACAGTGAGGAATAATAAGGAAGGAGCCGTGCCTCCTGCCCTCCCTGCGTTATCAGAACCAGAGACGGCTAGCAATCCCAGCACCACGGATCTGTTTACCACACAGTTTATAGGGCAGCAGCTGGCTGGTTATACACTATTGAAAGCTTTTAAGTATTAGCTTTTGGATCACACTCGTCGAAGAACGAGATGATTTTAGAAAGCAACACAACGAAGAGACGCTCCTCGCTAATACACCCAGCCTGTTGCATTCTTTTTCTAGGTCAGTGGTAAAATGTGCTTTCTTCCCAGGAAGAGGTGGTGATGTGTGATTATCTGTCCTTCTCCTTAAAGGAGGGCAGGTGATGAGAATGACCCTTTACCAAAGTGGTCAAAAAGGAGCAGCGGACACATCTGTGCTAAATCTGCTTTCCCCCTAGCTGCCAAATACCTTGGTTGGAGGCAGTTGTTTAGTATCTGATGTCACAGGCGGAACCCACGCCAGCAGTTTTATTTCCTGACCTCTAATTACAGTCTAAAAGGTCACTCCAAAGGAAGAATGGCAAAGAGGAGCCCAGCCCAACACTGAAGAGGAGTTTCAGGAACCTCCTGGGAAGCTGAGAGCCCGTGCAAGCCAAGTTCCCCAAAGCCATCAGACTCACTCAAATCACGTTGAGAACACGAGGGGTGTGGCAAGAACTATTATGACAGTGGATGAAAACTTGGCTGCGTGCTCATTTGAATGAGAAAAGCATTGAAAGCAGACAAAAATCTACATCATAGACCCAGGGAAACAGGGAATGATTTAACCCTTTGAGCTGCATGTTGGGAATGCCTTTGGAAATGCTTGGTCTGTCCCAGTCAGGTTTGAACTGCTGTTTTTTGGCCTATGTTTTAACATATTTCCTCTGTTTTTTGCCAGTCCTTACAGGCTGAATCAAGCACATGATCTTCATTTCACAGTTTTATTTTGTTCTGGAATATTTTCTTTTTTCAACAGTGTTACATTTTACCAGCTAGTGCAGCTGTTAGAGCAAGGGGACCGGAAGTCAGCACTCCTAGGTTCTCTTGTCTGTGTGGCCTTGAGTGACTCACTTCGCCTCTCTGTGCCTCAATTTCCCCATCTGCACCTACTTCCCAGAGATGACGGGCGGGTTAATGGACCTGCTCCTGCTAAAATCAGGAGCAAAACTCCCACTGACATCAGTGGCCGCAGAATGGGGTTCAGTGCTTTGAAAAGGGAAGGTCCTGTGTAAATGCTATACGTCGGTGTCAAGGTCAGTCCCACTCTCATGCCTTTTTCTCCCTTGCTTGGCTATGCCCCCAAGACTCCATCAGCTGCTTTCTATTGCTGTGTCTGCACCTTTCCTGGGCCACATCTCTGGCTGACTGGGAAAGCAAAGGGGCCAAGGAAACAACCTGGGGTGGAAGAGCCACTGACCCCGGCAGAAAATGCAGCCATGACATTGACATTACTCATTCATTTTATAGTCCAAGATTCAGAAGAAGAATCAGGCTTTGACCTCCAAGGCTATGCACTAAAACATCTTAATGAAACACAGCAGTTGACTCCAGCAAACAGCTTAGCCCCTGGGGAAGGATGAGAGTGCTGAGTGGATTTCCTTCCTCTGGTTTGCACCAGCTCCAGGCAGGGATGAGAATTTTTCTGTAAGTGAAATAGCCTAAAATCACATTTGGAGCCAAATTTACTACTGGAGTAAGTGGCTGCCACTCCCAGCTCTCAGTGTTTAAAGTGGTCAAATCTCCTCTGGCTTGTAGGGAAGGAAAAGTCAAAGCCCTGCATGATTGCAAAGGGAAAAGGTATTGTGTAGGGGAAGGACATAGGGGTTTGACAGTGGAAGATAGAATCCACCCCTCCGTCTACAAACTGGGGGCAGAACATGTTGGAAAAGCAGTTCAGGTTCCTAGCAGTTTGTTTGGATGATTAAGCAGGGAAAGCTGATTTGGATGGTGGTTGTTAGATAGTTTATTGACCATAAAGTGTGTCCTGCTTAGATAGATTATGATCGTTAAACGGCAAATGCAGAACTGTGTCCCTTGATTTCCCATTTATATTTGCTTTGTAATGCTGATATGGTGGCCCTGGGGTTTTATCCCAGGTATGAATGATGCAGACAGATAGAAGAGGGATCGTTACCGTTTCTTTCTTCTTTTTACAAACTCGATAATCTACTCGCTCAGACCTGTGTAATTTTTATACCATTCCTAATAAAGAGGAAAAAGAAGAAAACTGGTGTGTTGGGTGCATTTCTTCCAGAAGCATTTGCATTTTGGCAAACATGTGCCATCTCGGAAGAAGGTGATTTTTCAACCGATAGTGCATAAAATAATTCAAATTGCATATTTATAGCTCCCAAGTATTTTGTTTTGAGTTATGTATCTGGGGTGGGGGGGGGGAGAGGGAGGAAAAGGTTTTTTTACTATGACTTTAGCAATGACTTGTTAGTTGCTCTCTGAAATACCGAAGAGAGGCCATCTCAGCGCAAGACGTTATTTACAATGGCTTTAAAGCTGGTTAGAGACGTCATCTGAATGGGGATGTTTCCCCAAAGCAGTGGTCTGTAGCGGGGGGAGCCTTTTTCTGGCTTGAAATAGAAATAAGGCCAATTAACTGCTAATTCTAAAGGATACTGGGATTTTTGTAAAGATCTGTCACTTTCCTATAAAATCAGGCTTTACCGTTTAATTTTAGGAACACGACCAGCCATTTTGAGCACTTAAGTTTAAGTTTAAGTTTAATGGAGATATCCCATCTCCTAGAACTGGAAGGGACCTTGAAAGGTCATCGAGTCCAGCCCCCTGCCTTCACTAGCAGGACCAAGTACTGATTTTGCCCCAGATCCCTAAGTGGCCCCCTCAAGGATTGAACTCACAACCCTGGGTTTAGTAGGCCAATGCTCAAACCACTGAGCTAAATGGAAGGATGGTACATGCAGCTTCACTTGAAGACAAGGTGATCTAAGTTCATGCTTAAAGTTAAGCGTGTGCTTAGGTGCTTTCCTAAGTAGAGTTGGACATAAAACTCTGCTTTCCACCCTGGGAGCCATGTCTCGCAGTCCTGGCAGTTACTTAAGCAAATCTCCCATTGTCTTCAGGTCATGTTGAACTATTTTATATAATACAGCACATGAGAGAGAAGGGAAGGGCCTGATCCTGATTCCATTAAAGTCAATGGCAAAATTCCCACCAAGTTGGATAGATGTAGGATTGGGCCAAGATATAGCGACACGGAAGTCAATGGACAGTTTTGCCTGAGTAAGCTCTGTTGCATGTGCCCTGGCTTCCTTTGAGTGGGGTGTTACTGTTTGGTGTGGAACATGGAGGCGATAAGATAAACATTATTATAACGTTTGCCCAACCCCTCCACCCTTATACACGTGCTTTACTTTAAGCATGTGAATGGCCATCCTGAAGTTAAGCCTAAGTGTCTGCAGGGGTGGGGCCTTAGTAGACAAGTTCATTGAAATGTAGCTAGAAACCAGCTTTTGTACATTCTACTTCCTGAGCACAACGATCTCTACAGAGCCTGTATAACAGGGACAGGGCCAGTGCAACCTATTGCACTAGCATTTTCTTTGGCGGAGACCGCCGCGGCCAGATCTTTCATTTAGGCATTTAGGCGGAGGGAGCTGGGGTTGGGTGACGCGGGGAGGGCTGCCTGCAGCAAGAAAGGGGAGGGAGCGGCACGCAGGGAAACTCCCCGCCCCAGCTCACCTCTGCTCCGTCTCCTCCCCTGAGCACACCGCCCCGCTCTGCTTCTCTCCCTCCCAGGCTTGCAGCGCCAAACAGCTGATTGGCGCCACAAGCCTGGGAGGTGGGAGAAGTGGAGCAGCGACCGCGCGCT
Source organism: Malaclemys terrapin pileata (assembly GCF_027887155.1). Lineage (NCBI taxonomy): Eukaryota > Metazoa > Chordata > Testudines > Emydidae > Malaclemys > Malaclemys terrapin. Next base: position 6,181,641 of record NC_071517.1, read on the forward strand.
CGGAGAGGAGGCGGAGCAGAGCTGAGCTGGGGTGGGGAGCTGTCGCACGGCTCCCCGGGCGGAGGGGAGCTGCCACGGGGGGGGGCCTCAGGGCGGAGGGGGGAGGGAGCTGCCGCGTGGGGGGGGGGTTCCTCAGGGCGGGGAGCTGCCTCAGGGCTCAGGGAGGAGGGAGGGTGCAAGGTTGCAGTTTCGCCTAGGGCGCGAAACATCCTTGCACCGGCCCTGAACAGGCAAGGGAAAAGAGTAGCGACTCCATGAAATTCAGTGGGGACTTTGTTTCATGGATTTAATTTCCCCAGGAATTGCTTAGATACTATGGTGATGGGTGCTGTAAAAAACCTATAGCTAGGTAATGCCTGCTGTTTTTTTATTTGCATTCATCTGCTAAGGCAATGCATATGCAGATGTATGCTAAACATATTGGTCTTTACAGCTTACCAGGCAAACAATGCTGAACAAAAGGCTTTGTTTGCAAAAATCCAGGTAAAGCTAGTATTATGCGTGCATTGTTGAAATGTTCTGAACAATAGCCTGAACAGTAATTTTGCATTCCAGGGTTTTACTGATTGGCAATATCTAAATGGCAGAGGAAGCGCTGAGAGAGACTGCAGTGTGTTGGTTTACTCCAGCTTAATAGGGACTGAGATTTTTGTTGTTGTTCATTTTTAATTAGACTAATTACAAAAATATGATCTCCACCTTGAGGATAAAAAAAGCTAAAAACGCGACCCCAGCTAATGTTCTGCTGATGTAATTGTTTAGAATTAGTGCGTGAAAGAGAAAAGATTTAACACTGGGCCCATGGAGAGATTAGTAATGGGGCAATAGCACTGAGAATTAAAAATGAATCCATTGTTAACTCTGGTGTTTGGATGGCATTTAGTCACAAGTTGCTCCTTAGATCAGAGTGAGTCAGTAAGTGCCTTTTAAATACCGTAAATCCCCGAGCCATGTTTTGCTGTTGAGACTCATTCAGGTTTTCTGGAATCCAGCTTGTCCTGGAATGGTTTGATTAAGCCCTTCTTTTACAATACCTCTTGGGAATCGCAGAAACTTACAGCTGGCTTAGTATGAAATCAATTTAGGGAAATAAGAAACTGGCAGAGGGGCTGATCTTGGGAGGTGGTGATCCCCTCATCTTCTACTGATGTCAACAGACTCGGCATGACCAGAACACTCTGAGTAGCCAATGATACTTGGACAGATTTGTACACTACAGGCTACTTCAGCTGTTGTTCTAGAGTTACCATCAATCTGTTCTCTGCCTATGTGATTCCCTTTTAATTTGTCTAGGCTAGAGAAGCCTCCATAACGTACCCCTGGCCCCATCATAGACTGTCCTTATGATCTAGAAAATATAAATCAAGGTCTTCTACACCACTGCCAGGTTCTCTTTCCTTGGAAACACTAAAGGCCTGATCCAAAGCTCACTGAAGTCAATGAGTCTTTCCGTTGATGTTAGCAAGCTTTGAAGCAGACCCTACACCAACACCTTCGAAAGCAGGGCCCCCTCTCAGTCAATCACTCTGCAAGTGTTAATTTAGCATGGCAAGACACAGGGGCCTGGATAGAAGCAGTGACTGACAATCTTTAAAATAGAGATGAAAACCCAACTATTGTGCCTGTGGTTACCTGGGGTCAAAACTAGTTTAGATCATAAGTGAAACCGAGTTTAATGGTTTCATCTTACTCCCAAGAGGGCCCAAGGCTGCTGCATGCTCAGGGCCAGCTGATGGTCTCACTGTAGTCACGAGGAGTCCGGTGGCACCTTAAAGACTAACAGATTTATTTGGGCATAAGCTTTCGTGGATAAAAAACCTACTTCCTCAGATGCATGGAGACTAACAGATACAGACTAACTTGGCTACCTCTCTGATACTTGGTCTCAGTGTAAGAGGACCAGGATTGTGGCAGATCACACACAAGTTGTTTTGTCAGTGCCATTAGATTGTATAGCCCAGTGTTTCTCAAACTGGGGTCGCCGCTTGTGTAGGGAAAGCCCCTGGCGGGCCGGGCCGGTTTCTTTACCTGCCCCGTCCGCAGGTCCGGCCAATCGCGGCTCCCACTGGCCGCAGTTCGCACGTCCCTCGGCCCGCGCCACTTCAGCAGTTCCCATTGGCCCGGAGCAGCGAACCGCAGCCAGTGGGAGCTGCGATCGGCCTGACCTGCGGATGGGGCAGGTAAACAAACCGGCCCGGCCCACTAGTGGCTTTCCCTACACAAGCGGTGACCCCAGTTTGAGAAACACTGCTATAGCCTTTACCTCCACTGTGACTAGCACTAGCAATCCTGTGTTTTCACAAGAACTAATTTCACTCCTAGTTGGTGCCCTTGCTTGACAATATTCTTCAAAATCTGTATATAGCTTTTCCTGAAGAAAATGCTGAATTCTAGAAAAAATATTTGATAATCACAGAACTTTAAAGCAAATCCTCTTCAAATAACTCGAACCTCTTTAGATCGTGAATAAAAGAGAGAGCAGAGCAAAGGATCTCTTCTTTGGAAAGAGTGTAAAATGGCCCAGGTCTTCCAAAGAACAAGAGAATAGAGGAGAAATGGAAGCTTTGTGTGTGGAATGTTCATTTCACTTATGCCTGTTTCCAAAGCAGAAAGTGCTCTATGCTGTGTAGGAGACCGAGGGTTGTGCATCTCCCCACAGCATGCTGGGGGACAGACAGCCTCTGGTAACTGTATGAATGGATCACGTTTGATGGAGTAGTTAGGAAATAGGTGTCAGGATAAATCAGGGCACACGTCTTGAGTATAAATCTTCCCAGAAGCGTAGAAGGAAAAAATAGAAAGGACCAGAATTTCCTCCACTACCTGCATACAAATAAAGGGTGTTTTTATTGGGATGGGAGGCCTGGGGCTGCATTTTCATTCCATGTACAGTGTGTGGAGTGGATTCTGACAGCTATAACACTGGTGTAGATCCTCAGTAACTCTGTCAAAGTCAGTGGAGTTACACCAGTGTCACTGAGATCACAATCTGGCCTCCCAATTTTGAATTACCAGCCTTAGTTCGGTGATACACCACCTGAGTAACACAGCACAGTACAGGTGAAGTGAAGAGATAGACAGCTTTGTGCCCTCTGAATTCCTAGCCCAGGCACAACTTAGAGCAGTCAAGGGGTTACTCTAAATTACACCAGCCTTGAATAGCTGTCTATGGGCCACTTTTCCAGTACAGCACAGCCAGAACATATAGCGTTCCAACTTCTATCCCCAGAATGCTGGGGCAGCACATGAAGGCAGTGTAAGGTTGCACTAGGACCCCTACATTGGTAGATTCCCCATTCCTCCTCCCCATCTGGGTTTTGACAGCATATAGGGCTAGGGTAGAGAATCAGAGCTTTCAGGTACAACACACCCTAAAACCCAGGCATGGAAAATCTGAGATGAGAATTCCTGAAGCCTCTTTGCAATGTATCTTTCCCCTCTATATGGTAGAGTAGGGGTTAAAAATTATGATGCAGATTCTCATGTGGTAGCTCCATTGACAGCAGTGTCTCCCACCTGTGGACCAGGCCAATGCACACATAAAACAAAAATCCCTTAGCTTTGTGAAAAATAAAACTTGTCAGTTTGTCTGCTCAAAAAATATAATGTTCCCTTCCCCCTTTCTGCTGTTAATTTTTTGTTCATTCAGCTGGAACAATGAAAGTAGCTCGGCCTTGTCACTCGCCCTTTTGTTTATATTCAGTCCCTCGTCTAGTTCACTTCTGTGGCCTCAGGGTTAAGTAAGGTGCTTCTCAACCATAGTGGACTCACTAGCCAGGTTCCAGCAGGGCCCTCTCCTCATTTAGCCTTATGGAGACGGGCACAGCTTCTGCTCTTGTCAATTGCTGCACCTTTTGGCTTCTGCAGGCTGCAGAGGTAACGTTAAATCCAAACAACAAATTGTTTTGTTTATTGAACGGTTTGAATTTAGAGTTATAGCAAAATCCTTTAAAGTAACCCCAAACCTACCTTCTGAGCAGCACGTAATGCCCAAGCCTGACTAAGTGTGACCCTTGCCTTCTGCTTACCTAAATTCCACCTGCAGCTTCAGCTGAATGGGGTGACTCCGATTCCCTGACCTCACCTACTCCAATGTCAGGGCCTGACCCAAAAACCAAGCCCTAGCCAGGAAGAGCAATTACACCTGTGATTACCTATAAGCACCTGTTACAGCCCTATTGAAACAAGTCCCTTTACATAAACGATTATGTGCTTTTCTGAACCAGGGCCAAAATCAGGAGTAACCAGGATGAAGCTAGTGGAATTACAACCCGTCCAAGTCCAAGCCCCTTTTTATACCCGTGCAGCAGTCTGCATGGGTAAATTTCCCTAATGTAGACCGGTCTTAAGTGAGAGACAAATCCCTCCCAGCCTTCCTCCTCCGTGCCTAGCCTCAATACTTGTGCAGTCCTGCTGTGCGCTCTGAGGCCCCCATCCTGAAAAAAACAATTATTTGTTTAACTTCAAGCTGGGGCTTAAGTCTTTGAAGCATGAAGTACCTTAAGCAACTACCCCCTCCCGCCTCAGCGGTGGCTGCCTTATCGTGGACGATGAAATGATTCCTATAGACTGCAGGGTGTGTAAACCCTGCCAGAAAGGATGGGCAAAGGACAGCAGGTCCTGAGAGTGGCAATGCAGTGACCCCGGGAGCTGGGGCTGCAGGGACTAGTGTAGTTCGTTCCAGCCTTGAGTGGATCCCGTGGCACCTCCGGGGTGAAAGGCAGTGCCTGGAGGCCCGCTCCTACTCCTGTATGAACACGAGAGGGGCCCATCCCTGTGCTCCCGGACGCCTGGCGAGCTCATCACCTCTGACGCGCACCTCGCTCCAGGGCATTTCCGCAGCATCCCACGGAGGGGTTTGGGCTTGAGTGGGCGCTCGGGATGGGCGCGTCTGTCCTGCTGCAGTGCGAGCTGGCAGGTGATCAGGGCTGAGTGGAGGGGGTGGTTAGCGCCTAATACCTCCCCCTGGAGCGGAGCCACACGCGCTCTGGGCACCGCTGCCCGGGGGGGGCTTTGGCAAGGTGCGGGCTGCGCGGCTCCGGCAGCGGGCTGGACTCCAGCGCTCCGGCTGGTCGCGGCGGGTCCGGGTGTGAACCAGAGACACTCGCCGGGCGCTCACCTGCTGCTGCCGAGCCGCCAGCCCGGACCCCTCCATCCCAGCCTCCGAGCCGCCTCTGCGCTGCCACTCGCCCCCTTCCCGTGCGCCCTAGCCCGGTCCCTCGCTGGGCTCCGCCGGCCATGCCCTGGATCCGGCGGCACCGGCTGCTCATCCTGCTGCTGCTCGGGGCGCTGCTCAGCGCCGATCTCTACTTCCACCTCTGGCCCGAAGTGCGGCGGCAGCTGGCGGGGGCCGAGCCGGGCTGCCCCTGCCGCTGGGCGCCGCGCCCCGCGCTGCCCCCTTCGCCGGCGGCCGCCTCCCCGAGCGCCCGGGCGCGCAGCGCTGGGGGCTCCAAGCTGCGGCGGCTCTTCGCCCACCCGCTCTACCGCGCCCCGGAGCAGCCGCCGCGGGGGCCGGAGGAGTCGCTGCTCAGCCGGCAGGAGGCGGTGAGCTACTATCGCCGGAAGATGGTCCGCTGGAACAGGTGCGTCCCGCCCGGGTCCCCACCTAGCTCGTCCCGGACAGCCTCCTACCCCCCACCCCTGGGTGTCCCCCTCCCAAGCCGGGTTCCTTCCCACCCCCAGTGCCAGGCTGCTGCTTCTCCCCTGCCCCAGCTCACCCCAATCCCACCGCTCCTGGCGGCTACCCACCCGGCCCCCATTCCCTGCCTGTGTAGCTAGGCTCCCCCACACACCTACACTGTGTGTCTTGCTTCCTGGGGGCATCTGCTTTGCTCTCCGGTGGGTCTCTCCAGATCTCCAGGCTTCTCAGCTCCCTCGGTCCCTGCCACCCTGTCCCCAGTGACTGTCTGCGGGATGCCCCCATCTTCACTGCGGACCTATGTTCACCCTCCTCTCAGGCAGAGCCCACCCTCTGAGAAGTGTCAGGCCAGATGGAGACCTCCCCTGGCCCATTGCACAGCTGGCTTCACTGTTCTCTGTGATGCCGGATGGGTGGCTTCCTGCAGGACCATTCTCCAACTTTGCTGTGAGGGCATGTCCCAAGGTTTCCTTTCTCCAGGCAGCCTGTGAGATCATCTCTCTGTCTGGGTGGCTCTTCTCTAACTTCTCTGGGCTGATTTCTTGAGGCAAAAAAACCACAGTGCTGGCCCAGGCTTACTTGGGCAGGTGGGTGACAGCCAAGCGCTGTCCGTGGTGAGCGAGGCTGGGCTGAATCTGCTAGACAAGTTAACTCATTTTCAGGGCTTTTGATTTATAGGCTTGGATTGTGGTCCATACCTCATGTGGCCCCAAGGCCTGTAATGGCCCCTATCAAAGGGTGGCAGTGGGGACCGACCCTGGGATCTGCAGCACCAGAAGGACAACCACACTGGTGCTGGGTGCCTTGGCTGACCCATGGGCGGGAGCACGGTTGCTGTATACCCACCAGAAAACACCTAGCCACTAGCCAGAGTGTGGGAAAGACGTGAGCAGCCCCTCCTTTAGAGATCCTCCAGAACAGGAACAGTGGGGAAAGATTCCAGGGCAGGACGGAGGAGTCAGGCTGCATGGATGGTCCATGATGGAGGAGAGGCCTGGATGTGGCCCTAGGTGGAAAAGGGTTCCCCTCTCACAGATTCCTGTGATCCATAAGGTTGGGAGTAGGAGGAGCCTCCACATTTACAGGCAAACTCCTCCGCTTCCTTTCCCCCAGCTCCTGCCTAGGGTTTTTCCCTGGGAGGGGTGATCTGGCCCATTCATGTAGCCTCGCAACACAGCTGGGCTGGAGGAGATGAGTTTTATTATCATCATCCCTGTTTTGCAGAGGGCATGGTTGAAGCTGATTTTTCAAAGGGGCTGAATGCCTCCAGCTCCCACTAACTGCGGGTGCTCAAGGCCTTTGAAAACCAAGTCGTAAACATCTTGCCCAAGATCAGACAGGCCAGGCTGTGGCAAAGCAGGGAATGCTCTGACCCAGGTCTCCTGACTCCCAGAAGAGCTTCCCCACCCTCCTAGCCCATCAACAGTCCCAGAGAGCTGAACGCACTACAGCTGCATCCTTAGCAAGCAGGACAATTAGGTTCCTAGCTGTGCTTGAAACAAAAACGACTCTGGCTTGGACGAGGCCTAGTTCTATGAATTCCCTTTTATTTCTCTAGGACAGAGTCTGTGGAGCAGGGATCCGGATATGGCCCTAGCGATGAAAATAAGTAATTGTCTCTTCTAAAAAAACCCAGTCACCGTCCAAAACAAATGTGTGTCAGAGAGGGGGCTGTGTGCCAAAGTGCGCTGAGACGGTAACCTTTGTAAATGCGGTGATTGTGCTTGTTTAGCTACTTATCTGCAACCTTTAAACCACAGGGTCACTTTTTCTGCTTGACTTTTCTACGGGACATATGTTGGCACAGCAGCCAAAATCGTCCTCACAGACCTGCTTGCATATCTATTTGGAGCATGCGCTCTAAACCATGCAGTTTATGTGTCACAATTTCAGACTTTTTTTTTTACCAAGCAATGATCTTGGATCCAGAAGATCAGTGGGAGCTTGTGACCTTGCTCTGGCCCAGCACTGCAAACTGTACATCAATATAACCACTGGGAGGTAACAGTGGAGATAAACAAGCCTGTCACTTACCATAAGGGCCCAATCCTGCTGTCCTGCTGGAGTCACTGGCAACAGACCCATTGACTTCAGTGGGAGTGAAGCCCAGGTGCATTGTTATAACAATATTCAGCAGCAGAGAGCAAACGTATGAATGCTTGTAGCGCTCCTAGCTAGTGACAGAGCGGTGCCCGTTTCGCCCTTCCGAGTCGTCGTTTAAACAGCATCAAATAAAAATAACAGGCGGCTACACAAATTTGACTCCAGAGATTAATACAGAAAACAAACTAAGATGGTGCTTGAGCAGAATCCTAACGGTGTGATGGGACTGCTCCAGCGGAGATTCCCTACGGATCTCAAAGCACTTCAGAGACATTAGTTAACAATGCCTCCCGCTTCCCTTTGATGGTCCTTCTGCTCAGTTTACACACAGGCAAACTGAGGCAGTAAGAGGCAAAATGACCAAGTCAGTGGCAGAGCGGGAAATAATGCCCGGTAGGGTGACCAGACAACAAATGTGAAAAATCGGGACGGGGTGGGGAGTAATAGGAGCCTATATAAGAAAAAGACCCAAAAATTGGGACTATCCCTATAAAATCCGGACATCTGGTCATCCTAATGCCTGGTGTGCTCATTGATGATACTTCTCAAGAAGCACTCCCTTGTTCTAACCATTAGACCACATTCCCTCCCTCCGAGATACCCAATTCCAGCCCCAGCGGGTGCAAGTCCCAGGGAAGTTAATCGGAGGAGTGCCCACATATGTTGGCGCTGAATTTGTCCTTTTGTCCTTGCATGGCACACTTTCCTGTAATAGTGCCCCTTGCCACGGTATATGACAATACACCATGTGATGCTGCATCAACACACCTTTTCTCTCATGCTGTGTTCGTTCATGCTAGGCTCTGGGTCCCGTCTCAGAAGACTGAGGAAGCCACCTCTTTGTTATCACTGCAGCCCCAACCATTTTCCTGTGGCCCGCTGTTTTTCTGGACTATTGGAAGCTACTGCCCTCCCCCTCCACCCACCCACTTGCTGTCACAGCAAGAAAGCCTGGCCCTCGCTGGAAAGGAATTGCAGCAACGCATCCGGGCAGGCTTTCAGAAGTGACAGTTGTGCAGAGAAAGGCAGGGGGAGTAAACTGGCAGCCGTCTGCGCTGCGTGCTGTGTACAGCAGTTTGTGAGGCAGAAGAGAGGAAAGAGGGGGTGTGGGCAGGAAGAGCAAGGAATTGGGGAAGGAGAAAGTACAGGGAAGGAGTTGAGTGAGCACGTGAGGAGAGCTGGTGGGGAATTTCCCAACAAACCATTTTTACGTCGGAAAATGCTGATTCATCGACACCGAAACAGCTCCCAGGAAAGGGGCAGGTTTGCCAAAAATACAAAATTTGAAACATTGTTGGAGAGACAAAAGAGTTTTGAACTGGTTAAAATGCCCTGGTGCAACATTGTCTAAATGAAACATTTTGTTTTCTTGTTGGAAAAGACTTTTCAGTTTGAAATTTTAGTTTATTGATACTAAAACATAAAAGTTAAAAACGTTGAAAGGTCAAAACTGAGACAAAATGCTTCGAGTGGCCCAAGGGGATTTTTTTTTCCAAACTATCAGTTCTTGGAAAATGTTGAGGTTTCAATTTTGGGGCCTGCTTCAGGATGAGAAAAAATTTCAGTCTCAATATTTCTCGTGGGGCAGGAGACCAGTTTCTGGAAGCAGCTAAGGGGAGACCTGGTATTCTGGAGAACGCCAGTCAGATGGCTTAAATGGGAACCACTCAGCTGGGGAGTGAAAATCGTTCCTAGATGTTCCCTAGAGAAATGCCGCTTATTATGTCATGCTACCCAGTCCTAAGATGTTCAGCCCAAAGAAGATCAAATAAGAAAGGGGGTCAATTGCTTTAGCTAATGCTCAGTGAATGGTTATCCTTATCACAAAACCATACCCAGTTCAGTTTAATTAACAGTTCCTGTGCTGGAGACACACAGGCTCCGAAGCTGCTCATAATTCATGCTTGCTATCTAATTTATACCCAAGACCAGACCTGCTCCTCCATTACACTTTAAGAGCAAAAGCATAAACCCTTGCAACCGTGTTTTAAAAATCTTCACACACTACTACATAGATCCTAGCAAGCACCGCTTCCTTCCACCCACTAGGTCTGCTGTGAGGGGAATCCAAACCTTGGCGCTCTGGTTCCATGGGGTGTTTCGAGCTCCTGGAGCTTGAATGGCATCTAGCTGCTGCCTCATTCTTGGGGTCCCTGGCGTGCACTCTCAGGGTGTTGGAACTTGTTCTCCAACCACCTAGCCCCTCTGGGTGCAGCACTGACCTTTCAGACTCCCCAGTACTTAACCACACCCCTCGTCCAGAACTCCACCCCAACGGTGCGAAGCTTCTGGTTTACAGCTGAACTCCCTCAGGGGCAAGCAGTGGTTGTGAAGCAGTCAGCACACACACGGTTTGCCCAGTCTAACATCTTTATGCTCTTTTATATTTAAAGCACAGAAGAGTACAGGTCATACAAAACTATAAACACTAAACGCATGGCCCTGCCTCAGTTTCCTCACCACTCTTCGGGCTGGTGTCTGAGTCTCTTGGATTGGCCTCCGGGCACTCTGGCATCAGGAATAGGGCAGGAGGGCCCTGCCCATATCAGGCTGCAACCTCGCCCTTCTGGACTGGAGAATATGGACCCCCAAGTTAGCAGATCAGCCTCTACCCTTTTAAAATCTTCAGCCCCCCTACCCTCCCATGTCAGGTGACACCCTTGCCAGGTTCCCCATATGAACACAAACCCCTCTCAGGTGACTTTGTTACCAGGGTGACTTGGTCCCTGCCAAACCAGTTCTTCTGGACAGGGATCAGTCCTTTGTCAAGAGTGAACTAGTACCCAACAATTGGGTACTTAAGAGCCAAATCCCCTCTATTGTTATTCTTTTGTCACCAGCCTTTGGAATTTTCAACCCATCCTAGAGGCAACCGGTGTGCAGCCTGACCCAGAGCTATAGGGTTCATAACCTCACACAGAATTCATCAGTTGTACAGATAGAGTCCCAATCCTGCACATTACAACAACTAACTGGTCCTGGGCCAGAGATTAGAGTCACAAAAGCATTTGTTTTCTGTAGGTCAATGGGAGTAGGGTGACCAGACGTCCCGATTTTGTTCCAATATCCACCGGCAGGACTCAGATTTTTTTTTTGCTCAGCCGGCAGGTCTCTGGGGGTTTTTTTGCTCTGCTGGCGGGCACCCCTCAACCCCATGTGTCCTGATATTTCATTCCCCTCATCTGGTCACCCTAAATGGGAGTCAGGCTGAATTGGGCCCAAGATCACGCCCAGAATGACAGTTTATAGCCCCGCCTTTGAGTGGCGAGTTTGAGAGTTTCTTAGCTTCTGTGCAATCTTCCTCATCTGCTCTAGTCAGTCCAGCCCCCGGCCTCAGGTAGTTGTCAGGCCTACAGTTCCATTGCAAACACAGCCTCCTGCTGCATTAGTAGGGTTATCATATGTCCGGATTGTCCGGGAAATGTCCGGCTTTTTGATCCTCAAATCCCCGTCCGGGGGGAATTGCCAAAAAGCCAAACATGTCCAGGAAAATACTCCCAGCTTTGTTTTGCCGGTATCCCTGCCCCAGTCCCCTGCTTACCTTAGAGCGGCTCCGGCAGGCTGCGAACTGCAGGCGGATTCCCCCGCGGCGACGGCTGCTGCTCCCCCAAGGTCTGTGTAGCTGAAGAGCCGAGCTGCCCCAGCGCTACCGGCTTCACGGTTTGCCGGGCAGCCCCCAGACCTCCAGACCCTGCACCCCCGGCCGGGCGTTTCCCCAGCACAGCCGGAGCCCGGGAGGGGAAGCGCCTGGCCGGGGGCGCAGGGTCTGGAGGTCTGGGGGCTGCCCAGCAAACCGTGAAGCCGGTAGCACTCGGGTAGCTGTTTCGCGTGGCTGGGAGGGAGGAGGGGGAATGCGGGGCGCTCAGGGGAGGGGGCGGAGTTGGGGCGGGGACTTTGGGGAAGGGGCGGAGTTGGGTGGGGAAGGGGCGGGGCCAGGGCCCCTTGGAGTGTCCTCTTTTTTTTAATGTTTAAATATGGTAATCCTAGCATTAGTGATCGCATGGGTCCATAGACTAGGGTTACCATACATCCGGATTTTCCCTGATATGCCCAGCTTTTTGGTCCTCAAATCCCCGTCCGGGAGGAATTTCCAAAAAGCCAAACATGTCCGGGAAAATAGGGAGGCATGGTAAGGGGACCCCGAGTGCGAGTGGCTGCAGCAAAACTTACAACTCCCGCGATCTGCCGATCTGCCAGGCACAGAGGCGGCGGACATCATCTGAGCACACAGCCGCCTCCTCCCTGAGCTCCAACTTTCCTGGCTCCCGCCACTCTCCACTGCAGCGGGGGCCGAAGCAACTTCCCCAGCGCAGCAGCAGCCGGAGCCCGGGGGGCGGAGGGGGAATGCGGGGTACTCAGGGGAGGGGGCGGAGTTGGGGCGGGGACTTTGGGGAAGGGGTTGGAATGGGGGTGGGAAGGGGTGGAGTTGGGGCGGGGCCGGGGGCCCCGTGGAATGTCCTCTTTTTTCAGTGTTGAAATATGGTAACCCTATCATAGACCCACAGTCACAGAACCTCAGCCTAACAGATGACCCAGGTATGCACACCAGTCCTGTCACCTCCACCACTATTGACTCACCTGGGCTTGCTACCTTTGGCAAACGCACTTGGCTTGCATACATAGAGTGAAATTTTTCAAAAGCACCTATGCAATTTTGGAGCCTTAGTCCCATTTTCAAAAGTGATTTAGGCACTTAGCTTCTGAAGGCCCATTACTTTTCAATAAGATTTAGGTTCCTAAGGCCCAGATCCTCAAAGTTATTTAAGCACCCATTGATTTCAATGGGAGTTAGGCACCTAAATACGTTTGAGGACATGCCTAAGAGTGAGAACACAGCAGTACATAAATATGTTAGACACCTAACTCCTATTAAAAACCAATGGCACTTAGACACCTAACTCAGTTAGGCACATTTGACAATCCCACTAAGTCACTTTTGACAAAGGCACATAGGGTCCTAAATCAGTTAGGCTCAGATTTTGTTACTTTATTTTATTGTTGTTATATAAAATGTAAACCCATAACAAAAGAAAACATATATATAAATACATGCACAAGATGGACAGACCATATAAATAAAAACATTCAGTGTTCATTAGGTGTAAAATCAGGGGAGGGGGGAACAAACCAAAAACAAGCAAACACCTGAACCTGTAGAAGTCATGCAAGGCATCAATTGTTAAAGCGACTAACTAGATAAATAACTGAGAACACAGGCTCCGATTTTTAAAGGTATTTAGGCATTAACTAATTTAATTCAGGCATTTAGGCTCAATGTTGCAGCACCTAACGGACTTAGGAGACTAAATCTCATTTTCAAAAGGGATTTAGGCATTTAGGAGCCAATATCCCATTGACAGTAGATGATATTTAGATTCCTAAGTGGAAGTGAGATGTAGGCACCTAAATCAGGTAGGCATTGCAATGCTGAGTGCAGCAACCTCTAAAAACCTTTACAATTCTGGGAATTCACCAGTCTTGAACATTTCAAGCCCAGTCTCTTTGTGCAAATACTATCTCTTGCTTGCTTTGCAAGTAACTTTATGCCCGGTCCCAGATTCTTTCATAAGTGCCACAACAATGCTTTGAGCTAGGCAGTGTGAATGATGTTTCAAAAGATGCCAGCTTCTTAAAGAAGTCCCTCCTGTTTGCACATCAGATCTATCATACTGGGGTTGTGCTGCAGTCAGAGCTGATCAGAACATTTCAATGTTGATGAAAAATGGAACCAAAGAGTCATAGAGGTTTTTTTGAGTGTGTTTTCCAGCCAACTCTGCTGTTATGTGCAGACATCTGTAAGTCTCTGGACGTTAGTGCAGACATTAGACACTGGAATAATCACTCAGGCAGCAGAAGTCCTGCTGAATCACACTCCTATACAACAGTGCTGAGGGCCATATATGCACCTACATAGGTCTGAGACATAACATTAGACAGGACAAAGGAGTAGAAAATACCCTGTAGGGGAGAGTCTTGTGTTGGCAGAGGGATGGATCAGTTCACCTAGTGGAGCGTTCATTGCTTTCACTTTTTGTTCTAGGCTTACAGTAAGCCTTTTCCTTTTCCTGTGTTTTAAATTCCTGCATGGTGTGCAGCGCATTAGATACAAGGAGATGTCACCAGTTGGGTGAGATGCAACACAGCCTTTCACCCTGATGGCAACATGTGGCATTGAATGGCATCTCAGGTACTGTATACCCCGGAGTTCTGCTGGAGGTATAGGTCAGTGCTGACTTTGAGCCCCTTGGTCAATGATGTTGTAGCGGGGCATCTCTCCCACGGTGCTTCGGGTAATATCGGCCTTCCCCTGTGTATTGCCATCACTGTTGTCTCAGCACACGCTCACTTCAGGCAGTGATGCCTTGTGAGTGTGGGCCCTGGGCAATGCTAGGGGCTGGGGTCTGAGCTCCAGGGGAGAACTGCAGAAATCAAGAGTTAGTGCTTGGCTCCCTTCACCGGCTCTGGCCTTTTGCTGTTTCATACGCAGGCACCTTATCCTTATCCTTCCAGGCCCTGCCTAATCTCAACTATGTCTCTATCTGTGCTCATTTCCTTCTACTCCGCCTCTCCCTTCCGATGTCTTCCCCGCTCACGTCTCCATACTGCTCCGACACATCCCCATCTCACACTTGGCTTATTATTTATCATGTGTATTACCATAGGAGCCCAAGGCACGGACCAGGACCCCGTTGCGCTAGGCGCTGTACAAACACAGAACCAAAGGACAGTCCTCACATGTTCATGTTGCACCCTAGTCTCACCACCAACTCCCCAGTCCTTGTCCCCCAAGCACCCTCTTCAAATCACTGCTTTAAAAACGACGACGAGTCCTTGTGGCACCTTAGAAACTAACAAATTTATTTGGGCATCAGCTTTCGTGGGCTAGAACCCACTTCATCAGATGCATGGAGTGGAAAATACAGTAGCAGGTATATTTATACATAGTACATGAAAAGATGGGACTTGCCTTACCAAGTGGGGGGGGGTGAGTGCTAACGAGACAATTCAATTGACAGTAGGATACCAAGGGAGGAAAAATCACTTTTGTAGTGGTAATGAGGGTGGCCCATTTCAAACAGTTGACAAGAAGGTGTGAGTAACAGTAGGGGGAAATTAGTATGGGGAAATTCATTTTTGTAATGACCCATCCACTCCCAGTATTTATTCAGGCCTAATTTGATGATGTCCAGTTTGCAAATTAATTCCAGTTCTGCAGTTTCTCGTTGGAGTCTGTTTTTGAAGGGGTTTTTTTTGTCCTGGTAAGGCAACTCCCATCTTTTCATGTGCTATGTATAAACATACCTGCTACTGTATTTTCCACTCCATGCATCTGATGAAGTGGGTTATAGCCCACAAAAGCTTATGCCCAAATAAATGTGTTAGTCTCTAAGGTGCCACAAGGACGCCGCGTTCTTTTTGCTGATACAGACTAACACGGCTGCTACTCGGAAACCTGTCACCATACTTTAAAAACATTTGCCTTTCAGAAAGCCTCCAGCCCTTGCGCGCTTCTCCACCGCCTCCCAGGCCTGAGGTCTGGTGTTGGAGGCAGGGCATCTGCTCTTCTCTAGGTGTAGGTGTTGCAAACCACAGTGCATTCTCCTCAAAGAGCCATAGCGGGACACGGACACTCTTTGTAAATCAGCCTGTTGACTGAATAGATCCCCAGCCCATTATCTCCTTGACTGGCCGAGATCTTTCCAGAGTAAGGAAAAGCAAGCTGTGAAAACGGGATCAACAGCAGGTATAGTCCCACTGAAGTCATTTTACACCAGCTGAAGAGCTCACCCAAGATGCCTAGGGAGTGGGTAGGAAACGGGGGAGGGAAGGGGGTCATAAAGAAATGTGCCATGCACCGATTGCTCCCCCCGGATTCTGTTTGAGATGGAAACCTAGCCACATGTGGATTATTTTCCTGACACAGATTAAATGCTTTGAACATGAGAACAACCTTGATCACGTAACAAACCACAGCAAAACATTAGTGTAAGTAAAAAACAAAACGAGGAGTCCTTCAGGCACCTTAGAGACTAACAAATGTATTTGTGCATAAGCTTTCGTGGGCTAGAACCCACTTCATCAGATGTATGAAGTAAAAGCTACAGGAGCAGGTATAAATACATGAAAGGATGGGGGTTGCTTTACCAAGTGTTAAGTGACGTGTTGATTAGGGGATGAGGGAAGGATCCTATTTTCTCCCCCCTGGTGGATACTCAATGCATTTTCTTTTGTTGAGAAACGTTTTGGGGCGAAGGGAGGCTGGAACTGCATTGCACGCGCT
The DNA here is from genome assembly GCF_027887155.1 of Malaclemys terrapin pileata. Classification (NCBI taxonomy): domain Eukaryota; kingdom Metazoa; phylum Chordata; order Testudines; family Emydidae; genus Malaclemys; species Malaclemys terrapin. Next base: position 6,197,663 of record NC_071517.1, read on the forward strand.
TTTCCTGCAGCTGTGGACGCTGCTGGTATAAAGGACACTTCACGGAGCAGCCATGTAAACGCCAGGATGTGCAGTGTGTAGCTTGATCTTGAGGCTCTTGTACCAGGGATCACTTTGCTGTTGGATTTAAATTCACTTCAGCAGAGATCAACATATTTCTGCCCTGGTTTACTTGTAAAGCGGTTCCTGAAGTGTCAACCACCAAGTTCTGCTGAAGAGGCTTTGGGGGAAAATATGTTGCTCCTTGTGCACAGACACTGCACGAAAGGTCACAGAGCATGTCCCCTATAACACCAGGGCTGACATTGTTCTATAGTGAACTGAAATAAAAGGAACTCCCAGAGTTTCCAGTCTTTCTCCTTGGCGCTGCATACGGGTTACCACTCCATGTCATTGTATATCACTTCTTGTAAACACACACCTACGTATGTACATAGTTGTGGGCTATGTGCTGCCCTCATCCCTATCCTGGGCCTGATTCTCCACTTCAATACTTCAGCATTGCACTGATGTAACGACGGAGCATTGCATTGCAGTGGAAAATCAGGCTCGCGTTCCTCCAGATAAACACATGCAAGAGACATCGTTTGATTCCGATCTCATTCATTCCAGAATTTAACTTTGTTGAAGTCTAGGGAGTATCTTGGATTTACGCTGGTGTGAGCAACACTGGAGACTGACCACGTGTCAGTAGAGATGAGAAAATATGCTGAAGACAGCACTGGCAGAATGCTAAGCTGAGAATGGATGAGAAAGAAACTCAGGGGCAATTGGCGCAACTATTGGTGTAAAAAGAACAGGAGGACTTGTGGCACCTTAGAGACTAAGGTGCCACAAGTCCTCCTGTTCTTTTTGCGGATACAGACTAACACGGCTGCTACTCTGAAACCTGTCATTATTGGTGTAAACTAGATCTCAAGTTTAAAGAACAGAAAACAGACGTGAGAGGAAGTCTGGTCCAGTGGTTAGGGCATTAGCATCAGACTTGTGAGACCTGGGGTCAAGTCCACACACTTCCTGTGTGGCCAAGTCACTTAGGCTAGATTTCTGAAGGTGTTTAGGTGTTCCAAGGCCTAACTGATTTAGGAAGCTAAAGCTCATTTGCAAAAGAGCTTTAGCACTTTGGAGCCTAAATCCCATTGAGGGTTGATGGGATTTTGGCACAGAAGAACCTAAATCCCTTTTGAAAAGGAGATTTAGGCTCCTGAATCAGTTAGGCCTTGTAATGCTGAGCACAGCAACACCTAAATACCTTTAGAAATCTGAGCCTGAGGTGCTGTGTGCCTCAGTTTCCCCTCTATAAACTGGTGATCATGCCACTTTCCTATCACACTGGGCAAGATTGCCAGACTCCAGAGACCATGGTAATGAGGGCCAGATATGTATCTTAAGTAGAAAAAAGATTCTCAAAGAGAGGCATTAACCATGGCACAGCACAGTACTCTTCAGACTGGAAACTCGGCAGTGTGCTGGTGAGACCGTCTTTATTTTTTTCAAGTGGCAAACAACATCTGGCATATGCTAGTCACATCGCTCAGTGCCTTATTGGCAGGTGCTCAGATATCACGAGGATGAGCGTGGCAGAACCTGATTAGACTAGAGAAGCAGCCTGAAGCATTTTCTGTGCAAGTTAACAGACAAGTCCAGAGCTATGCAGGTCAGTGAACTATACTGTAGTGATATAAATAAATATTTACTTAGCAATGCTAGTTTCTAAGAGTCCCGGATTCTCCACTGCTGCCCTCGGGCATGTCACTTAAACCCACATTTTCATAAGTGGCCTCTCATTTGAATACCTCCATTATGTGATGCCCAGTTTGAGACACTTAAGACCTGATTTGCAGGGGTGTTGAGCATCTCCAGTGCCCATTGAAGTCAAGGTGTGAAGAGGCACCTTGGAAATGCTTGAGCACCGTTTAGTTTTTACCACTGACGTGCCTGGCACTTACCCTTTGCAAACAGCCTGCAGTGTTGCGATTGTGCAGAACAAACCAGGAGCTGTGCTTTTTAATACCTTTGCACAGTATGTTTACATGGCTGAGCAAACCGGGAGCTCAAGGCAGTGAGGTGGCTGTACTTAGTCACAACAAAAGCGGGAGAAATATAGTTGAGGGTAACTAAGTAAAAAGCATTTAAGCATTATCAGGTTATGCTGCCGTTCCTGTGACTGGATATTGATTTGGAATTTGCTTTGGGAATAATCTCAACCAAGACACTATCTTGTTGTATCAGCACCTTAACAGCAACAGTAGGCTGCAAGTTAGATGCTCAGAGTGAACACCAATTTAGCTATTATGGCAGATATGTGCATGTCTGAGATGTAGGGTCTATATAGGAACTATATCTAACCTGCACAGGTTCTGGAGCCATGCAAATCTCTATTGTGCTCAGCAGAGAGATTACATTTTTAAAAGCCGGGCAACGTGTCGGGAATATATTAGAAATTTGAAACTAAGATGGATGTTCCCGGAGCAAGTGCATTGTGGGAACTTTAAACAGAATCAGATCACGTAGCTGATTTGATGACACCCTACATCACCAACAAAAGCCCATAACACTAAATGCTGGCTGCTTACAGCAACACTCGCATTATTCTGGTGCCTTCTAACCCGGGGCACAGCGCCTACTATTTGGTAATAAGTCTACCCGCTTCGCTTTGCAGCTTATTTTGTTTGTGGTGAAGAAATGCTTGTAGTTTGCCTTTGGTTATGACGTTTATTTATTACCCAGCCAGGAGCGAATCCGTGCTGCCCAGGCAGTCGCTTGCCCTTGTTTGACTTAGCTTTGTCTCTTATTCTTTTGGGGGAGTGTGTATTGATTATTCCTCAGTCACTTTGAAATAAAATATATGGTTCTCATAAACATGGGACGCATTCTGAGACCATGCTCAGGCTGAATTAACTCACACCCGCCTCCCTCCTGGGGCACTAAACGGCAAATGGACTGTACATTTGGGCTCAGACCAGGCAGTTTCTGGAAAGGGGCTTTTTATACTAGGTGTGACCTGTCCATTGATTCTGTAATGCAACCAAGGTAGAGCATGTTATCCATTTAGTTTATGCCCCGGGTAGGAAGTCAGCTTATCCGTCTGGCCCCGCCTAAGCAGGGGGTGTTACAGGACTGCTCGCTAAAAGAGAGACGTCTGTATAACTGAAGTTGGTAATGGGGGGGGAAAATCTCACCTGCTAGCACATAGGAATATACAGCACTGCCTGTAAGTTAGTGGGTTCAATAAAGTTGTTGTTATGCTCTGCAAATGGCTTCCATTGTGCGGTGCCTAACCGGTGGGCAATGTCAGCATTCACCAGTCCCCTTGTCTGTTTGGTGCCACGGTTGTGTGCTCCAGAAACTTCCAAACTCCTATCGTCTGTGACCTTGTGACCGTTGGAGGGAGGCAGGGAAGGGGTGAGCCCCATACTATCATCAACCACCTCCCAAAGCAGAATTACAGGTCCCAGCCCCGTTCCAAGTGCCCTGATTTAACACTTCCTCTGTATTCGACTCTTCTAAAGTGCTGGATTGAGAGGCCGGGAAATGTTCACATTTATTCCCAGGGTGAATCGCCACCAGTTGCTCCAGAATGTCAGTCCAACTTGCTACGGAGCACGTGGGGCTTTGAGCATTGCATGGCAGAAAGCCGCACAGATGTGCCTTTGAGAAACTCCGAGCTGAATCCTGCTCCAGGAGGTACACAGAACCCAGCTGATGCGGGTGGGAAGGCTGGAGGAGAGCAGTGGAGTGATGATGTTACTGGGAGATGCGCGCACAAAAGAAGGCGGCGTGTGGTCCCGAGAATTTGCCAGGCCAGGCCAGACCATTGGTCCATCTACTCCAGCATACTCAATTCCTCAGGGCCCAGTGGAAAACACCAACCTCTTTGCACGGTGCTGCACCATGTGTATCCAGCAGTGGCCCCCTAGTGAATTCTTTAGTTACAGTTTAGGGAAAAGGAGCAGCTCCTGATGTCCCTTCTCATCCTTAATCCCCGTAATCTCCACACCTTTCGGCCACAGCTGAGGTCAGGATCAGCCTGGCTGAGCTCTGCAGGTGCCATCGAGTCTGAGTGCACAGCCGGGGGGCCGCACAGTGGTTGCCAGGTGTAGATCAGTGAGTGCAGCCCCACATACAGCGAGAGCCTTCTGGGTTCCCTCTCCCACGGCGTGTCCTTTGTTCCAATCAGTTTGAACAATGCCAACTCCGGCATTCGACCTCCGTTGCTTCGATGCTTTTAATTTTCTTTACCTTGGGCATCCAGAAAATAAAGCTCCTTGTCAGAGGCAAGTTTCTTTTCAGCTTTTGTGTTGCCCAACAGTGTGTGTTTTGTTAAAGGCCTGGATTAACTTGGCGCTTTCCTCTTGTAGAGTGTTCAGTCCCAGCCGGTCCCCTTCTCTGTTAATGAACCACTTGTTATCAGCAGCTTCTTTCATTGATCTACCCTGGCACTTCAATGCAAACTGGGCCGGGGAGGCTGCGTTCCCTTTATCAGGACTCTTATATGCTGTCCGGGGCTCTGCTGAACCGCCAGTGCTCCCTCTTCCAATGGATATGTGCTGAATGTCCCTCCACTAGCCAGTTAATTTCACTGCAGTTTAGCAAGGATTGGCCCAAAGCTGCAAATGTTGCAAACGGTTTGCAAAATGCTAATGAAAGAGAGCGATTCCCCCCCCCCCGACCCCCTCCCCCCAAGTTTTGCTATGGAACCAGGAGTGCTGTTCCGCTCTACTTACCAAGGAGGGTCCAGGTTCCGGTAATTGTCTTTTATACCATTAAATCAATGTAGTGCTGTCAAATTGCTTCATAGAGTCACCATGTATCGGGCAGAAATAATGTGAAAGCTGGTACTGTCACGGTCTTTCACAGCACTACATTAACACTTTACATTGATATGAACTTTTCTACTATCTAGGACCTTAAACACCGTGAAAAAAAAAAACGGTGGTGGTTCACATGGAATAAAAGAGACAGGGTTTGATTGTAATTAATATAAAAAGATTCTTTCACTGCGGCTTCTGGACTCAGACATGACCCAGTTTGGTTGATATCTCTAGACTGGGCTGCCTACCATCACCTCTCAGGGTCTCCCTAAGTCCTGACCTGGAGTCCACCGTCATGGAAGGCCCCGATCTTATGTTATTTTGGCCTCCTAAATGCCTTCTCATCCTTTAAAAAGCATGCAACCAACACGAAAACAAACACCAATTACCCAAGCCCTGAGGTACAGATCTGGCCCTTAAGAAAGTTTCATACAGAGCTCTGTGTAACTCATCCGAAATCCCGCTGCGTTCCAGGGGAAATTGTAAGGCCTAGCATTGTGTAGTAGGGCCCTAGGGCCAGATCCTGAGATCTGTCTGAGCTACGTTTAACACAGCACCCCAACTACCTTTGCACTCCCCCAATCCTGGAGCAGCCAGGCTGGGTTTGGTCCCAGTTCAGGCAGTAATAAGCGTTAGTTACTGCAAATACATGTCACCACTTCTCCTTTGTCTGGGTTAATAACAGCTTTAAATCAGCTGATCGGTGCAGGTAATTTCTGACACTGCACCATTCAGATCCCAGGGCACAGCGCAGACACCAGCCCCAAGGAGCGAGGGCGTGACTGACTGCATTTGGTCTCCTTAGAGAAGGGCTCGCTCTCCTCTGCAATAACAATGGAGCTTGGTGGGGCTGCCTCCGTTTCTGGTGCCATTGGAACACATTTTCTTGGGGGCACCTCTGTGGTACCAGCCAAGCCAACAGCCTCTGTTACATCTGAGTCCAGCTGCCTGTCCAGTTACCGAATGACCCCAAGAGCAGCCTCTGGGACCTTCCCACTTGGACCCTCCTCACCAGGCAAGGTCAAGTACTTGAGACCGTCTCATTCCAGGCCAGAGCTTCAGCGGGTTTAACCAGCCCTGCAGCGAGGGGAACGATCCTGATTGACCTCAGCTGCTCACAATCTGGCCCTGTATCTCCAACTTTCTCTGACTAACCAGCCTTTGTGAAAGAGCAACCATCTCACTGGCACATTGGGGAGCTCTTGTGTGACGTAATCACCCCCCTGCAGGCAACGCTTCCAGACAAGCTGCAGCAGAAACATCTGCCAATTGGGTGAAAAGGATGCTAGGACTGCAGGTCTAAAATGAGATGAAGAGCACTTGCGTCATTTTTCCAGCACACCAGCACATATTCATCACCATCATTTGGCCTCTTTCTGGGCTTGCACAGTGCCAGAACAGACTGACTGCCACACACTTTATCCTGTTGTTCTTCACTTGACTTAGAAATAGACTCCATTAATAATATGTCACTGTGATAGGGGGTGTTCCAGCTGAGGGCCTTGAAAGACTTTACTAACCTGGCAGCATTCAGCTTCACAACACCCCTGAGAGGGAGGAACAATTACCCCCATTTTATAGATGGGAAAATTGAGCCACAAATTGCCTATGGTGTTTGGGGGATTCAGAGACTATGGTGCTGGTGAACAGTATAAAACCCTAAGATTAGATGGCTAGATGAGCTGGAATCACAGAGCAGAAAGGTAGAAATAGAAGGCAGGCATCCAAACTAATCGTCCCTTGTACATTCGTACCCTCCTTTGCCAAGCACTTGAGCCCTGTCGATGAAAATACTAACCAGAAACAAAGCACCACACTCCAGGACTTTTCCCTTTGCCCCCACCCACCTTGGCTAGTTCCCCATTGACTCTAGTTAAAGGCCCCTCATATTCCTGAGCCTGGCTGCTGTAAGAGGGACCCATTTGGGGTTTTTCACCAGCCTACTTTTCCCCTTCTCTCCTCACTTGTTTACTTAGCAAAGGTTGGCTCTCCTGCTTTTATGGCCTGGCAGGATTTCTAGTGAAAATGTGAAATGTTCATTTTTCCTGCCGGGACCGAGGAAAGCAGCATGCCACGGTGTCACTGGCCTTGCCTTGGCGTATGCTGACCCAGATCAAAAAGTCCGGGGTTACTTACGTTTCAGGCTTAAGCTGTTGAATGCCACCTGGATCAATGATTAGCCTAGGCACTAATCTGTAGTTTGCATGGACAAACGCAGTGAAGTTACTGGGCAAGTGACTGTCCTGTATCAATGACAAAGGGTCATGAGAGAGGGGGATGGGTAAAAGAGGAGTACACAGGAGCTGTCTATGCATTTTACACCCTTTCTCTGCTCAAGGAGGAGACTCTTTCCAAGAGGAAGGAAAGTGGTCAGCTCCCCACACCTGCTCCTGCCCTGTCCCTGCAGCGAGCCCTCACCCAGGGCCAGAACCAACACTTTGGGGAGGGTGCAAGCCAGAGACAGGAGGCAGGCTGGGGTCAAGCCGTAAATGTAAGAGAAACATTTTAACTTTGCACGTGTCCCGTCACTCATAGCAACCACCCCACGAGAGGAATCCGCTTAAAATCGGATGCAGCAGCAGGTTGTATTGACCCCTAAGCAGAATTCCTTCTGGTCTCTGGGATTCTCTTTAAGGGCTGGTGGGGGAAAGGAGGGGTCCCTAGTGTGGAGTCCTGCTCCCCAGGACTTGGTAGGAGATTATGGGGGCTCAAAGCCAGTGACGAGGCACAGGTCCTCCCCATGGAGACCCGCATTCTCCAACAGACCCCCTGTACTCTGGGCAGACCAAGAGAGGTCTGTAGGTTCTGGGAAGCAAACGTGAACCTCTTTCCTTCAATGGGAGAGAAGGGGAAGCCAAGTCCTCCTATCCCTGACTGAGCAATTAGCTGAGAACACTTCAGGGGAATTCACTTCCTCCCTAGCCCCTTCCTGCTGATTGTCCCCTCAGGAAGAAGCTATTAACCATGTGGTGCAGTATTAAACCAGCACTGCTCTCCCTAGGTCTTTGTGCTCCATCTCAGGGTGGATTTGCTGAACATTCCTGATTAGGCCTCAGCTGGAGTATTTTGTCCAGTTCTGGGTGCCACATTTCAGGAAAGATGTGGACAAATTGGAGAAAGTCCAGAGAAGAACAACAAAAATGATTAAAGGTCTAGAAAACATGACCTATGAGGGAAGATTGAAAAATTTGGATTTGTTTAGTCGGGAGAAGAGAAGACTGACAGTTTTCAAGTACATAAAAGGTTGTTACAAGGACGAGGGAGAAAAATTGTTCTCCTTAACCTCTGAGAACAGGACAAGAAGCAATGGGCTTCAATTGCAGCAAGGGAGGTTTAGGTTGGACATTAGGAAAAACTTCCTGTCAGGGTGGTTAAACACTGGAATAGATTGCCTAGGGAGGTTGTGGAATCTCCCCGTCACTGGAGGCTTTTAAGACCAGGTTAGACAAAGACCTGTCAGGGATGGTCTAATACTTAGTCCTACCATGAGTGCAAGACTCTAGGTCCCTTCCAGTCCTATGATGCTATTCTCTGAAACTTGCCCCTTTTCAAAATGACTCTCTTAGGTACTTGACTGTCCCCATCACTACAGCACCTGAGGGCCTCGCAATCTTTCATGGATTTATCCTTACAACACCTCTGTGTGCTAGGGACGTCCCCTATTATCCCCAGTTTGCCCATTAACATTCAGCAGACACAGCTTCTTCGCACCCTGGCCTTTGTTCAGTTTGCTGTTCATTTTGCAGGCGTCTCTGTATAAGACCCTTCTATGGATGCTCCTTCCCTCCCTGCCTTCCAACCCCCAAAGAGTGTCATTCAACAGACTAGCAGAAGATCCCCCTCTTTGGCCCACCAGCTGGAGCTTTCAGACTGCTGCCCCAGCAGCTAAAGTGGGAAGCTATTGTAAAACGATGAAAACTTCTGCTGGCATCTCGTCCTTCCTCCCCCATTTGTCTGTTTATTTGCCTCTTGTGTGTTGTCTAAATCCTAGATTGTGAGGCAGAGGCTGTCTGGCTGTTAGTTTGCATGGAACGCCAACAGGGGTCCCTAGCTACTACCCCACTATAACCATAAAAAGGTAATGAAAAGAATATTTTTGCCCTCTCCGGTTTGGCACAGAGAACACCACACTAGGAATATATAATGGTCACGTGGTTAAGACATGACTTAGGAGACCTGGGTTCTGGTTCCAAGTCTGTCACAGTCTTCCTGGGCAACCTTTGACAAGGCGCGCTCTCTGTGTGCCTCGGTTTCCCCACCTGTAAAATCAAGATCATAATCCTTACCCACTCTCGTAAGGCAATTCGCTATCTCTGGCTGGAAAGCTCTGTAGAACGTGGAACTGTCGGTTAATAGCGTTTTCCCAGCTCTTTGAAAACCAGCAGTCTGCTTGTTTTGGAGCACTAAGGATTTACATTCAGTGACATGCCCTTTTCATCGTATAACGTAATGTTTTTCAGGAGACATAAGCTTTACAGAGAGGAGCTCAACCTAACTTCTCCTGACTCGCTGCTGCAGCTTGGGCGGGAAGCAAGCTGGCTCCAATTCCACCTGGGCATCAGTCGCTATGGGCTGTACCCTCGATCCAGCCCGGCCATTAACAAACTCCTCCATGCCATGCAAGATTTTAACACTGTCAGTGCCGGTAAGAGTTTCGAGTCGGGAAAGGCTGCTCACTTGGCACCATAATAGAACTGGTTGGAATCTTTCAAATGAAAAGATTTTTTGTAAAAAATAAACACATACACAAATGTAGTGACCATTTTCCAGCCTTGGGGTTTTATTTTTATTTTGTATAAAACTTTCTCCAAAACCTTATTGAAAATGTAACTGACAAATTTCAATAACATTGTCGACGTGCTTTAAAATAGGTTTTCAGTTTTTCGACCTGCTCCGAAGTGCCCGAGGGTGCGGCTACACTGCAAACAAAAGACCCGCGGCGGCGAGTCTGGGTCGGCTGACTCTGGCTCGCGCTGCGGGGCTTAAGAGAGCAGTGTAAACGTTCAGGGCTCGGGCTGGGGCCTGGGCTCTGAAACCTAATGAGGGGAGAGGGCCTCAGAGCACAAGCTCCAGTCCTAGCCCCAGTGGTTCTCAACCAGGGGTCCGCAAGCAGGTTTCAGAGGGTCCACCAAGCAGGGTCGGCATTAAACTTGCTGGGGCCCAGGGTAGAAAGCCAAACCCCCATCACATGGTGCTGAAGTCCAGGGCCCTGAGCCCCGCCACCTGCGGCTGAAGCCTAAACAAGTTAGATTTGTGGGCCCCCTGTGGTGTGGGGCTCCAGGCAATTGCCCTACTTGCTTCCCCCTAATGCTGGCCCTGGCTTTTATATGCAGAAAAACAGCTGTTGTGGCAGAGGTGGGCCATGGAGTGGCAGGGCCTCAGAAAGAAAAAGGTTGAGAAGCCCTGCAGTACACTGCTACCTTTACACCCACACACAAGCCCGAGTCAGTTGACCCGAACTCTTGCTGCCAGGGGGCTAGTCACTTGTGAGAAGTGACTGCTGGGTTCACACCGGTCTCTGACTCTGCCTTTTCTGAGAGTTGTACTGAGCCAGACACCAGACCTTGCTTCATTTCATTTGCTTCTTGGCAAGTTGGTTAACGCCAGCAGCTCCAATCTCCAGCGGCACGTCTCCGTTTTGAAATGGCAGCGGCTGGGTCGTGAATAATTGCTAGCATGAGGCCAGGTTCAACGTGAATGATTCTCTTATCCCTTTTTCTTTCCCTGCAGATTACAGTCAGGATGAGAAAGCTTTATTAGGAGCCTGTGACTGCACCCAGAGTAAGTGATTCATTTGTGTCCTCGCTACTTGCGGCTCATTTTACCTCCTTGTACTAGATAGCTTAGCAAACCTGACACCTTGTACGGAGAGGACATTTTTTTCTGTTAAATGCAAGGCTTGTAGGCGAAATAATAGTTCTGAATTTTCCTGGAATCCCACATGAACATTTCCTGCTTCATTTGGTAATTCCTCAGCCTTTGTGCAAACGGATGCCTTAAAAAATAAAGGTGAACGTTGCAAATCCAAACCAGGTCAGTACTGAGCTAAAGCCCTTCTCTCTCTGCTGGCTCTTTGGTGGCCTGTGTGAAGAAAGCTGATGGCCTGAGTTCTGTTTCTAATGGAACTGGGATCCAGACCACAGAAGCACATGACCACAAGTGGGATTAATTGGTGCCTTTGCTTTTAGTCTCAGAAAGTGAGGCCAAGAATTGGGGAACTGCTCCCAAACTCATTGAATGCACTGGGAGTCTCTGCATTGACTTAATGAGCTTTGAGTCAAACCCTGAGTGAGCATGGAGGTGCATTAACCCCCTCGGCCCCTAGAGGGGACCCTTCCAGGTTGGGGTTGAGACAACTTCGCAGGGCAGCATGGGGGAAGCTCACACTGCTCCATGCCCAGGCTGTACCTGCTCTGAGAACAAGCAGAGAGCTCCATTCTCCAGGGCTGTCTATGCAGCTTTGTCACTCAGATCCTGAGCTCTATGGCCCCAACCTTAAATGAGGGGTGGGGCTTCAGTTTCTTTGGTAGGCTCCGCCCACCATCTCAGGATGTAAACCCGCGGGCAGCTTTCACCAGCATGAAATTCACTTTAAATTGCAGTGGGCGCCAATGTAACACTTATGTCACCCCACATGGCGGCTGGGACCAGCTCTCAGCCCCGCTGTTCACTCTGTTTTTTCTAAGAGTATAATAACTTGCAAAGGGGGCTACATGTAGCACTCAGTGCCTGGTGAGAACAGCTGAGTAGGCATACCATAGACCATGCCCTTGGCTCCTTGGCCAACCCCACTTACGCTCCTGCGCTGTGTTGAAGATTTTCCTAGAAGGCAGAATCCAGGCAGCCAGCTTCCACCCGGCACGCCCACTGCAGATTTTTTGACTTGCACGTACGCACAGCACCACCAGCAACTTTTACTCTTGCTTATTGTTCAATAAAGGTAAGCAAGATGGAGAAATCCAAGATCACAGAGAAGAAATGTCAAATGACTGAGGACTAGAAATGCTAAAGGAAAATAGTCTGCCTAGCATAGAGCAGGATCAGGGAAAATTACCATGGCAAGAACTATAGGGGTGAGATGCAGCAGCGAATTAGCAATAAATAGACCAGCTGACATGAGCTATTTTATCCAGACTAGTTGGGAGATTTACTCATGTGGAGAAGAAAGATTAATTTCTCTGATACCAAATGATACTTAAGAAATATTTTACCAGTGTCAAATCAAGAATTTCCCACTCTGTTTTATTCTCCTCCCCAACGCAAGTTGTGAAGCCCAGCGGTGTACATCTGAAACTGGTCCTGCGGTTCCAGGACTTTGGGAAAGCCATGTTCAAACCCATGAGGTAAGGAGAGGGTACATACGTATTAGCTCTAAATCACCTGCAGTCGCTTTTTCCCAAAACAGCCTCACCTAGCAGTTAAGCAAGGTGGCCTACGCTATAATAAAGGCAGTTGACTTCTGGCTTCTTTAGCAGAGCCATCTGTGCAAATAACCACTGACAGCAAACAACCTGAGCAGGGAAGGACATGATGCAAGTGAATAGCTCCAGGCTGGAGTGGATGGGGTGAAGCAATGGGACGCTGACAACCTGGCTTTGTAATAAAAACAGGTTGGCAAAGGACGTGGAAATTGCATTAGCATCTTTTGTTTCCTTTACTCAGTAAACCTTGTCTTGACGGCTCAAAAGGCTTCCATAAAAATTAGTTCTCATTGACTGTTCCCACTGTGTCACAGGTGTGCCTGGCACAGAAAAACACACAAAGTTCTTACACCTGTTGTTGGAATTGCATATTTAAAACCGGATTCGCTCCACACTGCTGACGACGCAAGACAGTGCTGTCTGTCGTGTCTGTGTGTGTGCGGGAGATTGTTGAGGCCGATACATTTCTGCTGCTTCCCAATAGAATTCCTATTTTCCTTCATTTGTTTTTTTTATTGAAGTCCCAAGTATATTTCCAGGAGCTAGATCGTGGTTGAATAGCAGTTTTAAATTGCTTCTGCATTTATTTATAGCCCTTTTGGCCCTTTACATTTATTTCCATTCAGATTGCTTTCTGCGCACCGCCTTGGCTCGGAATGACGGGTCGAGCTTTTCGGAGTTCAGCTATGTGCTTATAATAGAGGTTCCTCTCTCTCTCTTTCCCCCATGGCTTGTCTCTATGAATTCCAAGAGGTAAAATATGTAGTTTCTGAAGGCACTCAGCTGTGGCTGGTAGGAAGGTATGTCTCGGCTCGCCTGCTGGGAGGAGATGAGGCCGGCAAGCTTTGGATTGCAGCACGCTTTCCTGTTAAACACATGAGCTTGGAGGACTGATTAGCTCAGGGGATATGGAACTGCTGGTGCTGTTTCACAAACTGAGACGGTGGTAACTCAGAATCACTATCTGCTCGCTATTTGGTGGCCTGAGGGAAATAAACTGCTGGTCTCAGTCCTGTTGCTAAAGGACAGGTGTCCAAAGCTGACAGCAAGGGCATGGCTACACGCTATCAGGAGATGTGACTGCAGCACAGGTAGACGTCATTTACCTAGCTCTCAGCTAGCTCTAGTAACTACAATAGTGAAGTTGTAGCAGCACGGGTGGCTGCACAGATTAGCCCTCCCCACCCCGGTCCCTGGGTGTATACTTGAGTGACCACTGTCACCACACATGCTGCAATCACACCTCCCAGTTGCAGAGCAGACATACCCTAAGGCAGTGGTTCTCAAACTTTTGTACTGGTGACCCCTTTCACATAGCAAGCCTCTGACTGCGACCCCCCCCCCCATACATTAAAAACACTTTTTATATACACCTCTACCCTGATATAACGCAACCCGCTATAGCATGTATTCAGATAGAACGCGGTAAAGCAGTGCTCCGGGGGGCTGGGGCTGCGCACTCCGGCGGATCAAAGCAAGTTGGATATAACGCAGTTTCACCTATAACACGGTAAGATTTTTTGGCTCCGGAGGACAGCGTTATATCAGGGTAGAGGTGTATTTAAAACCATTATAAATGCTAGAGGCAAAGCGCGGTTTGGGGTGGAGGCTGACAGCTCGCGACCCCCCCATGTAATAACCTCGTGACCCCTTGAGGGGTCCCGACCCCCAGTTTGAGAATCCGTGCCCTAAGTCTTTTGGTGCCAGTCTCAGCAGAAGGACCAAGAATCAAAGAGACAGGGAGAGCGAGACGCTAGAGGTGGTGGTGAGGAGTGAGGCATGTTGGCAGAGCAGCCTGGCCCCTGGCTGCATACTGCCTTGTGGGTAAACAAGGACTCTGCGAGTGCCAATCCAGGTCTAAATGCAGGCACAACACCCGGAAGCACCGCCCACCTCCTGCCTCTCTCCGTGTGTCTGCCATTCCAATAAGTATATGAGCACTGCTCCGTCCAGTTGTTGCTTTTAATCATTCCTGGCCCATCACCGGTGTCTTTTAAATGACGGCTGTAGCCTGATGCTCTTGTCCTTTGGTGAATGTCGTTAGCACAAGCGTTGCAGGTCTCTGCTGGTGCATTGGGCTCTTCTGTAAAGCTCACTTCCCACCTTGCTCCCAGGTCGCTCCCATCCTTCCCCGGGCGTGTTCTCCTGGCCTGGTTAGTAACCCCTTCATTTCTTTCAGACAGGAACGAGAGGAAGAGACTCCAGAAGATTGTTTCTACTTCGTTGACTTTCAGAGGCACAATGCGGAAATAGCTGCCTTTCACCTCGACAGGTACTTGTGCCCAGAACACAGAGCTTCTGAGTTACTCCTCTTCTCGCTTCCTTGGGAGAAAAGCCATTAATTCAGTGTCTAAAAACCCACAGTGGCCTGGGGGAATCCAAGTCATAGTATGGGCCTCCTCCTTCTTCTCATGGATGTTAATAAGGGCCAGAGTTTTAAGGGTATTTAGGCACCTAACTCCCATTGAAGTCAAATTCTGGGCCGAAGAGCGTTGATATGAGGAAGCAGGGTTGGGCATTGCATGACTTGAGCAGCTTTTTGGCCAATGTCAAGCACAGTGTCAGTCTAGTATTTCATACATCTTTCACTGCGGGGCTATAGCCTGGATGCAAATCCCAATGGAGTCAAAGGAAAGACCCCTATTGACTTCACTAAGCTTTAGATTAGGCACGTGCATGACGACGGACTGGATGATGAATTACCTGCTGCGAATGGGTCAGTGGCTTGCTAGCCTGTAGCACTGGTGAACTGTCTTGTTTCTCTGAGGCAACCACCCCAGCAGGGAAGTCAGAGGAGGAAATGAGACAGAGGGTCGATAAGCACGTGGGGTTTAATAAGTCTTTCCCTTTTTATACCCCCTTCCAGCCAAAGACTTCCAAGCACTTTACAAACGCTAATTCATTCCAACTCAGAGCATCGACTCTGTGAGGCAAGAAAATGTTTCCTCCATGCTATGAATGGGGAAAATGAGGCACAGAAAGGCAGGACTAGAACTCAGGAGTCCCGACTCCCAGTTCACTGTTCTGGCCAGGCCACTCTCTCTCCCATCGCTAATCACAACCTCTGCTCGCCCTAAACTCCAAATGGTCGGACGTTGTCCCCTTCCTCCCTTGCAGTAGCTTCCAGCTACAACAGAGCCAGGGTTCTTGAAATGCAAACCCTTCCCTCGGAGGCTGACACTGGTTTGCAAGATCTGGAAGCAGCACTGGCTGGGTAATATTGCTTTAAAGTAGCTGAGTGGCTGGACTCCATTCTGAAAACCATCAGCCAAAAGGGGATACAATTAGAATCCCAGCTGTTATCGTACGTTCTCGCTGCACAGATGGAGCCAGATTTTAGTGAGTCTTTATTTGTCCAAAACTCCTGTTGAGGTCGATGGCCCTTGATTTTTGAGCTGCAGCATTTAGGTCCAGATCCAGATTTCAAACCCCTCCACGTCTGGGAGTGTTTGGATCCCACGTTTTTAACTGCGGTTTGAAGGGATAAAAGGCCATTTGCTAAATCCAGATTTGTTTCCATTTTCGAGTCAGGCCCATTTCCAAAGACCATCAAAGGGGACCGCTTTGCATTATGGGAAAAAGCTACAGCGGCTCCTTGTGCCTAGTCATTAACACTTTGGCCCTGATCCTGAGACGTGCTTGCTGGAAGTCAGTAAGAATTTGCAGCGGCCGAGATCCTTTTGGGATCAAGCCTTTAATCACACAGAATATTCGGCGTCACTTTTGCTCGCTGAGACAGGAAACAAACACCTGACAATGCAGGAGAGTTTGTTCCGTGAGCTGCCACTTCAGAGGGAAATGCAGAATTGCATTAGGCCTGTTTTCATACTGTAAATTCTCCAGTCCCTCTGAAAGTGAATTCAAAGTGCTCACTGATCTCTAGTAAGGCAGAACACTTCTTTTCAGCCCTCCCCTTCTTTTCCTGGAAGTCAAGTTCAATTAAATAGAGGCTGGGTGACAGGCCAGAGCCTTTCATCTCCGAGTTACCTATCCAAATTTGGCAGTTTCAATCCCATGTCTATTGGAAGCCTGGTATAAAATGAGCCAGTGGTTTCAGTCCAGTTCCAAGTAGCCACATGTCCTCATTCCAAAAGCAGCCATGAGTTGGCAGTCTTAGCAGAGATAGCGCAGACTAACTAACCCTAGAGGTGACTCACTCTTCTTAGCCCTCCAAGTGGTCTGTCCCGGTTAGGGCTGGGGGCCGTTTGGCATGTAAAGCCTGGTTGACATTCACAAAGTTGTACCAATTTAGTTAAACCGTTGCCTCTTTGTGTCTGGACACTCTTAGGTGGGTTTAAACTTGGCTTATAGCGGTTTAGGGCCCATCAGGACATTTACAGGTGCTGGCTAAATCGATATCACCAGTTTTAAACGTATGTAAAAGCATCCGCTGCTCCAGTTTACCTACATCGGGTTTCAAATTGATTTGAATTAAACCGGTGCAACTTCGGTTTGCAGCAAGCCCACAGTGAAACAGGCTGTGACCCTGATGGGGGATAACCTGGTGCTCTGCACCAGCGCCAGGTAACAACATAAAATGAAATCCCGTTGGAAAAGGAGCCAGTTTTCCTCTCCCTTAGGAGGGAGAGGTCCCACTAAGAACAAGGGAGAAGTGCCAAATTTTGCTACATTTTTCACTCCATCTTCTTCCTTTCACAAAGCCAGCTTAAATGATGAATAAGGCTGGCTGTTAGGCCTGTAGCTGGATCATTCAAACGCCGGGCTAGGGAGTCAGGAGAAATGAGTTCTTTGCATTTCTAGCTCTGCCACTGCTCTGTGACCTGGAGCGACGCACCTAGACTCCCTGTGCCTCAATGCCATCTAACCTCTCTGGGACTCAGTTTAACCATCTATAAAACAAAGCTGATGACACCAGTGTGACACCAATTTTTAAAAAGGGCTCCAGAGATGATCCCGGCAATTACAGGCTGGTATGCCTGTCTGCAGTACTGGGCAAACTAGTTGAAACTATAGTCAAGAGCAAAATTGTCAGATGCATAGCTAAACATAATTTGTTGGGGAAAAGTCAAAATGGTTTATGTAAAGGGAAATCATGCCTCACCAATCTACTAGAATTCTTTGAGGGGGTCAACAAGCATGTGGACAAGGGGGACCAGTGGATATAGTGTACTTAGATTTTCAGAAAGCCTTTGACAAGGTCGCTCACCAAAGGCTCTTAAGCAAAGTAAGCTGTCATGGGATAAGAGGGAAGGTCCTCTCATGGATTGGTAACTGATTAAAAGAAAGGGAACAAAGGGTAGGAATAAATGGTCAGTTTTCAGAATGGAGAGATGTAAATAGTGGTGTCCCCCAAGGGTCTGTACTGGGACCAGTCCTATTCAACATATTCATAAACGATCTGGAAAAGGGGGTAAACAGTGAGGTGGCAAAATTTTCAGATGATACAAAACCACTCAAGATAGTTAAGTCCCAAGCAGACTGCTAAGAGCTACTTAAGGAGCCCAGGCAACAAAATGGCAGATGAAATTCAGTGTTTATAAATGCAAAGTAATGCACATTGGAAAGCATAATCCCCACTATACATATAAAATGATGGGGTCTAAATTTGCTGTTACCACTCAAGAAAGAGATCTTAGAGTCCTTGTGGATAGTTCTCTGAAAACATCTACTCAATGTGCAGCGGCAGTCAAAAGAAGCTAACAGAATGTTGGGAATCGTTAAGAAAGGGATAGATAATAAGACAGAAAATATCATATTGCCTCTATATAAATCCATGATACGCCTACATCTTGAATACTGTGTGCAGATGTGATCTCCCCATCTCAAAAAAGATATACAGTCAAACCCCGCAATAAGGGGCCCTGCCATAACGTGAAATCGCATATAACGCGATCACAATTTGGCCCCCGTTTAAGACATACAGTAATACAGTACCGTATGTACCAGTGGTCCCCAACGCCATGACGCCTGCCAGGCAGGGGAGAGAAGCTGCGGCCCCGTGCCTGCCGGGGATAGTGAGCACCGGTGCCCGCAGCCCTGTTGTTCTCTGTCCCCAGCAGGCGCGGGGCCGCGGCTTCTCTCCGGCTTCAAGAGGAGCCGCGGTCCCGCGCCTGCCGGGGACAGAGAGCTCCAGCGCTGCGGGCACCGGTGCTCACTATCCCCGGCAGGCACGGGGCCGCAGCTTCTCTCCCCTGCCTGGCAGGCGTCATGGCGTTGGGGACCACTGGTACATACGGTACTGTATTACTGTATGTCTTAAACGGGGGCCAAATTGTGATCGCGTTATATGCGATTTCACGTTATGGCAGGGTTCAGAAAAGGGCAACACGTTCAGAAAAGGGCAACAAAAATGATTAGGGGTATGGAATGGCTGCCATATGAGGAGAGATTAATAAGACTGGGACTTTTCAGCTTGGAAAAGAGACAACTAAGGGGGGATATGATAGAGGTCAATAAAATCATGACTGGTGTGGAGAAAGTAAATAAGGAAGTGTTATTTACTCCTTCTCATAACACAAGAACTAGGGGTCACCAAATGAAGTTAATAGGCAGCAGGTTTAAAACAAACAAAAGGAAGTATTTTTCCACAGGTCGACGCTGTGTTGTGTGAAACTCCTTGCCCGAGGATGGTGTGAAGGCCAAGACTATAATAGGGTTCAAAGAAGAGCTAGATAAGTTCATGGAGGATAGGCCCATCAATGGCTATTAGCCAAGATGGGCAGGGATGGTGTCCCTAGCCTCTGTTTGCCAGAAACTGGGAAGGGCAACATGGGCTGGATCACTTGATGATACCTGTCTGTTCATTCCCTTTGGGGCACCTGGCACTGTCCGCTGTTGGAAAACAGGATACTGGGCGAGATGGACCTTTGGTCTAACCCAGTATGGCCGGTCTTATGTTCACCTGCCCAATTTTGTAAAGTGCTTTGAAGTCTGAAGAGGAAAGAGGCTAGATAGGAGGGAAATATTGGGTTTTTTTTTTTTTAAGTGATTGCTAATTGACAAGCTAAATCCAGTTTCATGTTTGATTCTTGGAAGCTGAGTGCATTGCTCAGTGTTTGTATCATGGCATTTCTGATCCTGTCCAGTGGTTACTGACTCAGGAATCAGCAATGGTTTTCCATTCCCAGAGTCATTAAAAATTCCCTCAGCCCCAGGCCGCTGATTCTCCGAAGTGAGATCAGTGAGATGAATCAGCTTAGACAATAGGCTAAGTGGCTCCTGGTGTGTGCGAGCCCCTCCCAGCTTCCCACTGTCTGTGCTGTACTGTAACAGGTTCAGCCCATCTCTGCAGTGTCAAACACAACATTGTGCAGGCCCTTGGCAGTCACCCTTGAAAGAGACAACAGACTCATATAGATACACGATCAACTAGCTGAGGAAAAGATGCTTAGAATTACAGCAGATCCTGGATGGAATAGCCAGAATGTCTCCAAACTCTTACAAGGCCCAACTGTCAAAATGGCAAATCCCAGCTCAGACCTCTTTTGGTTTGGAGCGTAAAATGGGCTTGCATATTTGCTAGAGATCACACAAGAAAGATGCGAATTGGGCAGTGCTGTCAGACTTTTAAAAAGGAGCGTGGTTTCAGAATGGAAACAAGCTCCTTTCTATGGAGCAGGGTTTGGATTCAGTTGCTGGACCACTTTCCCAGCCCTACCATGTGCTGAGAAATCATCTCCCTTCCCCACCTCCTGGACTCTGCTCCAGGACCCTTTGATTGACACGTTTTCGCTTTTGCGACAGGATCCTGGATTTCCGACGGGTCCCGCCCACGATTGGAAGGTTGATCAACGTCACCAAGGACATCCTGGAGGTCACCAAGAATGAAATCCTACAGAGCGTCTTCTTCGTTTCACCCGGTATGTGAGTGAAGGTGCAGAAGCGAGTTCCTTTTACAAATACATTCCTCAGTACCAAGCTGATGGGGAAAGAGGTGTACGAAGGAAAGGTCCAGAGGAAGTGTGTGCTAGATGCTGCATTGGAGAGATCAAACTCAGCATGACACATGTTTATGATAATACCTCTTCCACTGAAGATAATAGCGTCTTCCACTGAATCAGGGCTGTGTAGTGAATGAGGCTGTTGTGTTTAGCGCCCCTGTCTCATTTGTGGCAGAAGATGGAAGGTGTGTGGGGAATGAGACAGGAAGAGAAAGGATGATCCCATGGTTAAGGCAGTGGAATGCTGGGCTGGAGAACTGGATTCTATCCACGTAATTAAAGACTGTATTGTAATGCACATGCACAAGGGGGCTGAATTAAGCACAGGCAACTCTAAATCTGGCATCTCCTAACTTCTGAGTACTTGACTTGGCAACCTTAATAATGTTCTGTTAGTGTGGTTTGGTGTATGTAACATTATTATGTAGCTAGTTAGAAATGTAGTGGGGAATAACAGGTGGCCTATACCCACCGCTCACACTCAGATTCCATCCTGTAGAGGGCAGTGGTGTGTGTGTGCGTCTCTCTCTCTCTGACATTATGACTTGCAGTCTCTTCAACAGGTAGAGAGGTAAATCTTCAGCTAATGTAAATTGTTAAAAGCTCCATTGACTTCAACTTACACCAGCTGAGAATCTGGTCCAGAGAGTGTTTTGCTTCCATCATTTGCAACTTACCTACAGGATTTATTCCCCCTCCGGGGGTGCCAGAACAGGGGGGACCAGAAGGTCATGGCTCCATCACTTTTTACTGTCCGTAAGGGTGAGGGGGCGGAGAGGGGCGAGCAGGGGGTGGAATCTTGGAAGAGGCAGTGCAGGGGCAGGGGCTCGGGGAGAAGGGGCAGCACAGGGGGGCGGGGTTCAGGCACCAGTAGCCCCTCACTAGGACTTCCTGTTACAATGCTAAATATCATGGCCACTCAGAACTGCCTGGCAATACTGAGATCTTCCTGATGCATAAACACCACTTCCAGCACCTGAGTTAAAGGTGAATCTCCATTGGGTGGTGGCAGTGTAGGGCCTATGACCCAAAGCAGAGCCATTCCAACCCCACCCAGCAGAGGGCAGTGGTGCACGTATACAGTAGCCAATTCATTATATTAATTAGCTGGTTCTCCGTTCTTCCCATAGCCAGCAATGTGTGTTTCTTTGCGAAGTGCCCGTACATGTGCAAGACGGAGTACGCCGTGTGTGGGAACCCTCACCTGCTGGAGGGATCCCTCTCCGCTTTCCTGCCGTCCCTCAATCTGGCCCCGAGACTCTCCATCCCAAACCCCTGGATCCGGTCCTACTCGTTTGCTGGAAAAGAGGAGTAAGTGGGTAAATGCTGCAGCTCGGTGCGGTGGACGGAGGCAGAGGAGTAGCAAGAAGGGGGCGAGTGATCGTGCCCGGGGGGAGAGGAGCAGAGGCCAAGACCCAGAGGCTGCCTGCATGTAGCCTACCACCTCCTGATGCCTGGGCCTGGTGCAGAATCTCTTCCCTCCCCTCTCTGGCTGCTTGCTATTAGGATGGTTTGAACTCAGCCGAAGGGGAGTGCGGATTGGGGGATATCGCTGCTGTGGCCAAGAGACAAGCAAATCTGCCAAGCAGGGTAGCCAGCTAAATGTGCCGGGCACTGAGAAGCAGTGTGGGCCAAACTCAGCCCCAGTGGAAGCAGCTGGCACTCGTCAGCAGAGCCGCTGCTGCCCATGCCAGCCTTGAATCCAGCCCTTGGCATCTCAACGCTGCCCATTCTCCGGGCACACAGAGTCGTGGCAAGGCAGAGCTGGCCGGGGCAACCGCGATCACATCCCTGCCTTCGAGTGGCTCCCGGAGGATGTGTTTGAGAAGCCGCCTTGCGTTCACGCTTCCCCTCTGTTTCCTGTAGGTGGGAAGTGAATCCACTTTACTGCAACACGGTGAGGGAGATTTACCCCTACAACAGCGGCAACCGGCTGCTCAATATCATCGACATGGCCATATTTGACTTCCTGATAGGTATGATGGACAGAATAATAATGAGCTCCTGCTCCCTCCCTTCATCTCCTTCACCTCCTCCCTTCATCTCATGTCTTTCTTCCCTTCCCCCTCCTCACCCCCCCAGTAATTCTCAAGGACACTCAGTGCCTCAGAAGCCAGTTTTCCAAATCTTACTCTTGCTCCATAGAGAAGATTTGAGAGACTCGCTGTCTTCAAGGCTCCCTTCTCATACCGCAAGCACACAATGCCCAGCCAACACACAGCCCCTCGGTGACCCTATGGACACAGGCAGTGCTTAATTTGTAATGAACAAGGTACCGGGGCTCAAGCAGATTTTTTACATTCATAACTGACACAGCAAGCCCAGAGGTGCCGGGGCTACGAACTGCCGCGCCCAGAGGTGCCGGGGCTACGAACTGCCGCGCCAGAGGTGCCGGGGCTACGAACTGCCGCGCCCAGAGGTGCCGGGGCGCAAGGGCTAAGGCAGTGGTTTTCATTATCTTTCTTTAGTGGAGCTGCCTTTGCAATAGCCTCGGTGGGTACATGTCTCCTCAGCTCATCTCTGCTTTATCAGCTCCCCTCCCTGGCTCTCTTTCCTACCCATCATTGTCCCCTGGGTATTTCTCTTGCTTAATTTTGTCGCTCTCCTGTTTGGTGGCGTCCCCTCCCCTGCTCAGCGGGTGGCAGTTGATTCGCAGTGGGGCCAGAGAGCACAGAAGCACGAGAAGGTCGCTGCAGCCTGACCCGTGTGAGCGGTGCTAGGGCAGCGACAGGAGCTCGGGGATGGGGGCCAAGCAAAGGAGGGTAAGCTTTCGTGTTTGCAGTACAGGATCCACCATCCCTCTGCAGTCTTCCCCCTTGTGGTCTTGTCTCACTAATCAGATCCTGGCTGCCAGGTTGAGGTCAACTGACGTAGAAGTTTATAAGAGGTGCCACTATCCTTTCATCCAGGAATTTCTATGCCCTCCTCACTATAATACCTGAGCGCCCTTGGCATAGACAGATGTCCATCTTCCACTCACCTAACAGGAGGAAGATCCAGGAAAGGGAGCCTGACCTAGCGAAAACACAAATCCTGGAGTTAGCAGTTCTGGGGTTCATCCCCTTAGGTGACTCATTTCACCTCACTCTGTGCCTCAGTTTTCCCATCTGTAAAATGGAGTTAATCTCATCGATTCTGAGACACTGTGGTGATGAGGGTCATATAAACACCTCACTAGCCAGCAGGGAGGCAATTTCATTACTGCTGGTAAAGCACTTTGAGATGAGATCCTGGGATCGGGGGTACTAGGGGAGAGCAGACTATTACTACTGTCAGGTAACTCCAGGCCTCTTGACTCACAACTGGTGTTGCACAAATACCCCAGCCCTAGCCAGGTAACTCTTGCTCAGTGCGGGCCTGAAGAATGACATAGCGGGAGAGTTTTCCCCCTGGCCAGTTCAAAGGGGTACTCAGTCACTGCTCAGTGCATGGCAAGAGCAACAGGTTCTCTTTCGCTCTCTCTCCAAAGGGAACATGGACCGTCATCACTATGAAATGTTCACTAAGTTCAGGGATGAAGGCTTCCTCATTCATCTGGACAATGCCAGAGGGTAAGGCACACGCCCCAGCAATGACTTTGGGGCACTGGAATGTGAGATGGAGACACAAAGGGGGGCTGAGTGCCAGGGGGCCTGAGAGTAGGCAGACAGTGCTGGGGGTCAGATTGTGCTGGGGGGACGTAAGTGGGGCCCAATGAAGCTGGGGGGGGTAGGCAGATGGTCCAGTGGTTCAAAAGGGCAGATGATGCTGGGGCCATGGGAGGGGCCAGGCCTCAGGTAGCACTGCCTATGAGTGACTTGATCGCTGCCCTGACATCCTGGAATGTGTATCTACATTTACTTTGGGAGAAGAATTTGTTGCCCGGCAAAATGAAGGGTGTACTGCCCAGGCATGCACAATGGGGATTCGGCCTGCCCCTGCACAGCGCACTCTAACCTGTAACATCCCTGCTCCTGCAGGTTCTGGCATCTCAGCCTTTCCAGCATGCCCCATGGCCAGTTTTGTTTCATTCTGTTATATGAACCAAGGAGCAAGGGTCTGATCCAGCCCCGGTGTTGAGTGCCTCCTCTGAACACTTCTCAGATAGGATCGGACCCTCTAATCACAGCTCTGTGCCTGGGGCGTTGGTGGTAGCAGCGGTTCACCCTTGCCTTCGTTTGTCCCCTAGCTTTGGAAGACATTCCCATGATGAAACCTCCATCCTGGCGCCGCTCTCCCAGTGCTGCATGTAAGTGAGATGGCAAGCTTGGTTACTTGTACGTGCTAGCCAGTCATGCTAGGGTAGTCACCTGCATTACCCCAGGGGAGTCTGGGAAGAGAGCGGAGACATTATTATACCATTATGCCCTACACAACTATAGGATTCTATAGTGTTACCCCGCACTGTACCATGCTCTACAATGCTGCAAGATACTATAGCGGAGTGGTCACTAACCGGTGGATCAAGATCGACTGGTCGATCCTGGAACCTCTGACCATCGATGGCGATCTCTGGCTGCTAAAAGTCCAGTAGCACAGCGGGGCTAAGGCAGGCTCCCTGCCTGCCCCGGCCCTGCGTGCTGAGTCCTGGAAGTGGCCAGCACACCCCGAGGGTGGCGCAGCCCCTGGCAGGGGGGAGAAGAAAGGGGAGGGGAGGGGATCTCTGCGCTGCTCCTGCCTGCAACTCCCATTGGCCGGGAACGGGGAACTGCAGCCAGTGGGAGCTGCAGGGGCGGTGCCTGGGGCAGCGGGTGGGGCCACGTGTCCCTCCCACCTCTTTGAAACAGCCTTAGTGCAGCTATGCTTTTGTAACGCCAACAGATGTTGGTGGCCAGGATCAAACCTGGGACCTCTGGCGCTTACTGCAGGCGCTCAAAGACACCTCTCTCTTAGCCAAGGCTGTTGCAGGCTCATCAATCACTACCTGGTCTAGGTGCCATTAGAGGGGGACAGAGTGCCACACCCAAGGAGGCCTGGGTTACACTTTCTTCCCTAGAGGTTGGGTAGCTGATCTGTACATAGGCTTGGAAAAATTGGATTTTTATCAGTCAGTGCCCACACACATTGGTTTCTGCATGCATGTGCATGGTGAAATCAATGAAAAAATATTTCCACCGCTACTAATCAAAATGTACAGATAGGCACCGTCTGAAAAATGCTGCTTGAGAAATTATCAGGGTTTGAGTTAAGGCTGTTTACTTTGTCTATTGTGACGGGTGACAGTGTCAATTTGTGTTTTAATATTTATAAAGCGTTCGCTTTTTGAACCTCACCCACTGCAATAATTATTGTCTGACCTGCCCCCACCATAATTTCATTCAATGGTAAAATCAATACAAATCAGGGAACAGAGGCTTAACACCCACTATTTTGCCCAACTGTGAAAATTTTAAATCAACAAAAAACACTAACACACTTCAAAATAAACCTCGATCTCCATCAAAATGATCAACAAATAAAGGCATAAGGTGAATTTCAGACCCCATTCTTTAGAAGCCTGCCTGTAACACTCGGACAATCTCTGCCTTTTAAAGACCTGGGAGAATGTTGATATAGTTAATCAGTCTGGTTTCCCCCTCTCCAAGTTATTAAAAAATCCTCATACATTTTACTCTTTGAATCCTCTCTCAGCTACTCCCTTATCAATTCACGTAAATCAATAGCTGAAAATTAAATTAAAGAGCCATGGTGAGCGCTGCTGTTCCCTGTGATTTTTCTTTAGGAAACATTTAACCTATTTCTTTACACTTGTATTAGCCAGGTCAAATGTTAAAAGCAGCTATTGCACCTAGCGAGACTTTTAATTTACAGTCTGACAATTTCAGTAAATCCTTCCCATGGATTTCTATTCTGGGTGGTTGAAATTAACTACACCTCACCGCTTGCCCAGACCTGCAATATCTTCACAACTCCATCAGCCACGGGGCATTTTTAATTTGGTTCCTTTGTAAAATGTAGTGGGTACAAGATCTACCTTCCAGGAGCCAACTAATTGCATCAGAGAGTAAGAAAGCAACTCAAGCACCTGCCAGGATACATACCCATTGTGTCTTCTATTTTATTAAAGAGGATAAAATGGCTCTCTAGGAAAGCACAAAAGTGACAGTCATACCTCTTAGGGCCAGAATGCTTCCTTCTGATCATCTAGTCCAGTGGTTCCCAAACTGGGGTTCGTGAAATGTTACAGGGGGGTTTTGGGAAAAAAAATCCCTCATGGCGGACAGAGCTGTCCCTAGGGACCCCGGACAGCACGGGGCAAGCAGCCAAGATCACTGTTTTTATCATTTATACCCCGGTAAAGGAGACTATTTCTGGAAACATTCATTTTTAGGAGGGGGCTTGCGAGACTTGACATTTTAGTGAAAGGGGTTCACAGGCTGTTAAAGTTTGGGAACCACTGATCTAGTCAGATTTCCTGTAGAACATAGGCCAGAGAATTTCACCCACTCATTCCCGCATGAAGCCGAAGAACTTGTGGTTCCACTAGAGCATAAGCCAGATCCTCAAGATAAAGTAAAATAGACTGATTTCAGGGCCAATTTAACCCAGCTGAGACTCTGGCCTAAGTTTAAAGACATCCTTCTGGAATTAATGACTAATGGAGAAGCTACCAGCTCCCTTAACCAGCTGCACCAAAGTCCAGTCCCCTTCACCATTAAACATTAACATCTTAGTTCCCCTTTGAGTTTTTTCGAACTTCAGCTTTGTGATGTGCCTTTGTCTATTAGACTAAAGAGCCTGCTCGAGTTAGGTAAAGGTATTTATACACATAGGTCAAGCTATGCTCTAGTCCAAGATGTTGCTGTTACTATCACTTACAAATTGCCCTCAGTGTTTTTATAGCTATATAGCAAAAGAGGTTCCTTGTCCTAGCTCAAAAAATCTAAAGCTAAGCAGAGAGAAGACAGAGTGGTACTTGGCTACCTTGCAGGGCTTCTCCTGGTTGGTAAAGTGCCTAGAGGTTCTTGGCTCAAATCTCATATAGCCACGCAAACACGTATCATTGCTACACTTCTGTTACATTACATACTGCAATATTTTAAAGGAACTGAGGCCTGGTCTACCCTTGGGAGGGGGAGAATCAGTCTAAGTTACACAACTTCAGCTAGGTGAATAATGTAGCTGAAGTTGACGTACTTAGATCTACTTACCGCAGGGTCTTCACTGCGGTAGGTCGAATGCTGACACTCCCCCGTCGACTCCACCTATGCTTCCCAGAATCAACAGGAGACCGCTTGATTTATCGTGTCTTCACTAGATGTGATAAATCGACCCCCACTGGAGGTAAGTGTAGACATGCCCTGAGTGTTCTGCAACTCTGTCCATTTCCATCTAAAACACCACTTTGTCAAAAATACTTTGACAAAAAAAAATTTATGAAACCCATTCTAGCCATCGTCCACTAGCAAATTGCTGGGCTGACACAACAGCTTACTGCTGGGAGGATACAACGAGTTGGTGTAAGAGTCTGACCTGAGTCCTTGTTTTCCCAGAATAAAGAGGACAACGTTATTACACCTGCAGCTCCTGGCCCTGCCGGAGTACCGGCTCAGTGATGTCATGAGGGAATCCCTCCTGCTGGATCACCTTGCACCTGTCCTCACTGAACCTCACCTCTTAGCTTTGGACAGACGGTTGTGGCTCATCCTGAAGACCGTGGGGACATGCATAGATGCACATGGAGAAGACAAGGTTGTGGCCAATGACACCAAGCAGGTGGAAGTGCCCTTTTTTGACAGAGTGACACCAACCAGCTAGAGCCTTAAATTCTTTTGGGGGCAGGGAAGAGCCCCTGGGAGCCAGCAGGTGAACTTTAATTGCTGATAATTTTCACCTACACCAGCCTGTTGGATTGAGAGGAGAGGCTCTTTGGAAGGGCTCAGATTCTTACTGGGCTTTTATGGTGATTGCCCCACTAAAGCTTCAGTGCATGGGGTAAACTTTTGCCATGTACATTTGCAGGCCAGGGGCTGACCACTACACTCATTCCATGAGCTGCTGTCCTTCAGTGGAGCAGCCCAGACGCATCTGCCCTGTAGCTGCAGGGCATGCCGCTGGTAAGAGTCTGGGCATTGGCTCGCTGTACCTGCCCAGGAGCTGCGTCCTGTCCTTGAGATGCCCCAAAACTGGATCCAAGAATGAAGCTGGAATAAAGCAATGCTGAAAGGAAAACGTGCTTAGTAGGGCCAGGTTCTGTGAGAGAGTTCATGCCTTTGAGTCAAAGTGGCCTTCATCGCGTCATTTCCTCTAGAATGCTAGGGCAGCATCTGTCACTTTAAAGTCAAGAAGGCACATGGGGCCAGCTCGGCACCACCTGTCTACTATTCATGCAATCAGAAACACCTCCATCAGCCTTGGGGAAAATGACAAGCAGCTCCAGGTGAGTTGCGTGTCACAAGGCCCACTTCACAGAGCCAAAGATTTGAGTTTTTCAGCTGGCGTTATGGGGGTGGGGAGGAAGAGAAATCATGCTCTGGGTTGTAAAGGACAGGCCATTTAGCATTCATGTTATTTAGGCCGCTGCAGTGCAGTTCTGCAAAAGATAAAGAGCTTGACGAAGATGCAGCACTGTTAAATCCACTCAGCCGAGAACTGGGCTGCTAAGCAAGGGGCTCTCTCTCAGGTTAACGTAGGCACATAATAACAGTGTTAAAAACCAACATTTATTTAAGCAGTTGTAAGGCAGTCCATCAGAACACAGTGGAAGCTAGCAACAGATTCTCTCTAGCACCTCTGCAGGGTTCAATCAAGCAGTATTGTAGGAACTGGAGACCAAAACAAAACATGCCAGCTCCTCAAAAGGCCTGAGATAAGCGGTCCTCTTCCCCTTGCCTCCCTCGGGGGAGGCTTAAAAATAGTTTGCTAATTGAACCTTTACCAACTGGTTCCATTTTTTGAGTGTTCAGAATGAGAGAGCCGAGCTTTTTTAGTAGCCTAATGAAAGCAGTTGAGAACTTGACAGTTATTTTCCAATGATTTGTGCCAAATTATCACCACCACTGTATTCTGTGGTGTGGTGATAGAACGTTTGACACCTGTCAGCTGAGACTTTGACTCAGATTGCATTTGATGCATTAACCCTTTACAAACAAGACACATGGATTTCAACTAGAGTTCTTAACCAGCTTTCAGCAAGCTGCCTCAACATTATAGTTTTGTTGCTAGCTGAAGTTTGCCATTTTAAGCCAGTGAGTTTTCAGTAGTGATAATGGGTGCAAAAAGAAGATTAACCTCAACTCTAGCTTATCAAGTCTGTCCCCATCCCGCCTACCCTCCCCAAGGGACTTGTACTTTAAATTTACCTAACTCCAGAATTATTTTTAAATTGGCTATATGTCAACATACTATAACAGGTCCTCAGCAGACTGCAATTATCCTTTGGAGTAATCGGAGTAGTGTTTTGGCAAAGCTAACATCCTCTCAATGATTCTCTGGCAATTAGCTAGTGGTAAATCTTTGCTTCCCTACTCTGGGTTAGCAAGACCGATCCCCAGTTTTTCTGTTTGAGGAAGTTTGATTTGTTTTGTTTTGTCTTTTATTAAAGATTCCTCCAATATTTTAATGTAATAAAGATAAGAAACCAAAGAATAGGTGCCTGGCTTGAGTCTTAATTCCATCAAGTGTTTCCACTTTTCTACCAAAGCAACTCTGTATAAAGCAGTTAACTAGTTCTCTGTTTTCAATCAGTGCTCAAAAGAGCTCTGCATACTCGTGGGGGGTTCCCCACTCTCCTTTACATTGATTCTAGTAGAGCAGAGAATGGGTTAAAATAAATGGACTTGAGAGATTTAGCTTGCAATGTAGTGTAGTTATTTCAATGCAGGTCTTGATGTTCCCAAAGTCAGATCTCCCTCTACTGGTGATTTTAGTGCAAATGTATCAGGAGGAATTAGGGCTGATCCCTTGCTCTTAAAATGTGCTCTAAGGCTTCCAATCAGCTGCGGATTTCACCAGGGAAAATAGACAGGAACACCCCTGGCTGATTACCCAGAAGCCACCTCCACCGATCCCAGATGCTGAACACATCAGACCAGATTTTCCTCTCACCCGTAGTGAGTCTCCAGCCGTCAATGGTGTTACTCCTGCTGATGTGTAAAGCAGGAGTGAGTTAAGAATCACACCCACCTTTCTTATTTCTTTTCACGTGCCCAGCAAGACATGCACATCTAGTCAAAGTTTCTATTCGGGTCACGTATGAGACGACAGTGGACAATTTAGAGAAGCTTATGAGCTCCAATAATGGAGACCAGGTCAACAGTTTGCTATCTTGAATGGGGTAAAGCGAGGTCAGTAGTAGCTAGATTAGGGGAAGGGAGAAGAGGCACAAGACGCAGATTTTACAAGCATTTATTCTATTAGATGTTGTGTGCACCAAATACCTGTGAACAGATGGGAGTCAGACAACTGAGAATGGTCAGGGCTCCAAAAAATATCAAGATGTTATGTGTCCAAGAGGAACAGCTTTGCTAGCTATAAAAACAGACCACAAGGTAACTGCTGTGAAGGGAATTCTCATTTGTGAGAAGCTGTGATTTGAACTCAAGTCTGCAGAGGTAAAAAGCTAATGTATTAAGCTACTTAGCTTCCTACAACTGATTAACAATTCATCCTTGAACACCACAGCAAAATAAGATACAAGGGGGGAAAAAAAGACAGATTGCATTTAAGAATTTAAATCATTTTTATTGCTTTACCTGCCATTAGGACAATCTATAACAAAAGGAATAATAATATATTAGCACATACAGTACATCAGACTTATATAGTCAGATAACAATACAAAAATGGTCCTCTGGTTGACTATAGCTCTCTAGGGCAGTAGACTTCATAAATTTGCTAAAGGTGACCTAGCAAGAGATTACTTCTAAAGCCCTGAATGTTAGCTAAGGCAAACTATGCCAAAATTGTGGTTTCAAACATATTTAAATTGCACACAAAGGTAAAGCTATAACTGTGATTAATATTTAACTCAGACTTAGCTGGTTTATCTTAATCTTGTAGGTAAAACTACAAAAGGGAGTAAACAGCAAGCTAAAAAGATGCAATAGTGAAACTTGATTAGAAAGCCTTATATAAAAAAATGTGCATTTTTTTGTGGAGTTCTAACTAGTTTACATAGGTGGTTTTGTTTTGTTTTTTTGGTGCTTCAACAAGGATCAAATCAAGCTTCAAAGTAACTAAAATATATGAAGAAAAAACCTAGTTAGACCGAAAACTGAAGAAAACAGTTTTAGAAAACTAGTTTTGTTTACTCCTGTAGAGCACTGATAGAAATCCTCCACTCAAAGATCTTCTGAAAAACAAATAGTTCACACAATGTAAGCATTTTACAATTAATCCAATCACAGGGAATTTGTGGACTCTGATATATCCCTAAAACCGCAAAGACCTGATACCCTCAACTTTGTATTTATGTCTGATGAGCAGACATTTTTAAAATGTCTACCAGCCTGGAAACTAGTCTACCATGTCCAATTACCTCAGAAAGGAAAAAAGAAGGGATCCATCATTAGAAACAGTTGCATAATGAATACAAAAATGCTTGCTGTCACTCCCAAATACAACCCTACTCTAGTTTATATAAATTACAGTTTAAAGGAAGCCTTAAGTTGCCTACATTATTGAACTGTGGAATTCAGTCAAATCTGTTGGGTAATATTGGTATGCACAGAATAATACAACACAAAGCTGGTAAATACTGAAATACATTTAAGACTCAGCAACAGGTTCCAAAAATATGTAAAATATTTTCTCACGTGAATCTGAAAAGCTGGGCAGGAAACAGAAGACGCAGTATGTGTGTTCAGACTAACTTTAAAATGAAAACTAAAAAGGTAAAATAACTTCTGGTTGGTTTAAAAATATATATATACTTAAAACAATAGAGTAGCAGGAATAACCAAAACATTCACTTTTTCTGCCTCACATTCTCCCCAGCATCCCCATTCATCTCATTGGGCTAGCTGCTCCACCCTGCATCTGATGCTGGTTGTGAACAGACAAAATTAGTTTCCCGGGTACCAAGGAGTTAACTGAGCAAAGAACCTTTTGAAGGACAGAGTCAACTGTGAAATAAGTAGCAAGCAAAAGTTACAGGGCAAAACAATGGACGCTTCCAATTCCTGCACTGCATCCGGAGCACAAACCTCTATTTGGCACTAGCTGGGTCGTTGTACAATTCTTGTGCCAGTCTAAGGACAAGTGACTGAAGTGTTTAACCCAAAGTTTTGCTATGGTTATGAACAGGTATGATCTAGAGGGGTGAATCCACAGCTGACAACAAGACAGGCAAAGATCAGTTGCAGTGAGAGTCAGGGAACTAAGTAATATCGGCAGCAGTTGACCAGAACTATAAACCTTAAAAGCTTTTACGTGAAACCTGACAGAACATAACCAAGCAATCCTGAACCAGTAGACAAGGGTACAGAGCGACTGCTAGCTTCCAACTGTGGCTGTACTAGCAGCGGATGCCTCAGTATTGAACTGAGGATTACAGTACCCAGAAAATTTAAATCTACAGAAGCTCAATTAAAAGGGCAGTTCTCTTTTGAAAAGAAATAACAGTAGATTAGAACCACAGGCTAAAAATATGAACAATTTGGAAAGTATCTGTAAAAAACAATATTTTCCACTGTTACATCCTTACTCTATGGCAATTGGCTGGGTGCCAGGAGAGCTCGTCACCACAAGCAAGGCAGCAATGGCCCAACTCGGACACTAGACATTGCATAGAGAGAAGCAGTAACAGCAAAAGTCTCCATAGACTTCTGTCTATTTAACGGGCTAGAGCGAGCACAGAACTAATGCTCTAAAATAAAAACGATGCTTTGATAAAGCAATTTTTCTTCAAACAGACAGGAAGCTGCAAATGCCAGTGGCCGTGTGGCTCTGCACAAGGGAATAAAGCAGTCTGCATTCGTGAAGCATGTATCTGAGAGGGAGCAAAATTTCAGACAGACAGGGATACAAAGCTGTTGTACTGCTGGATGTTTCGTTTGAGAATATCCGAGCACGGACCCAGGACACGCTCAAATCGGGGTCGGTCAAGCTTTACACATTTCAACGGGCCACGAGCAACGACTGTGGCAGCACGAGGACGATTCATCAATAGAGCTATTTCACCTGGGACGACAGAAAGGGAGAACACGGTTAAAAGAACTGTAGCTACCACACTATTTAAAACGGCTACAAGAGTGCAGAGAAGAAAACGCCGGGTTTTTAGCACTGATCAGAAAGATCCGTGAATAGAGTTGTATTAAAAATGAAATCAGTTTAGAAACCATTCAAGGGATTGTCAAGTCAGCTGCTTCAAGAATAGTGTCTATGAAAGTAGACTTGTATTCGAAAAAAATGGGGGATATTCTGGGGTGTTCAGGACAGTTTGCTGCACTGTCTTTTTGTACCGGTTTCACTATTCATAGGAGGTCCGAGTCATTTTTCTAGTGAATGAATGGTTAACAAAAAAGTAACCGTTTGCAGTAATGCACCTGCATAGTTATTAACATGTAGAAATGACTGTTTGTTTATCTTATCAATACATAAAGATTGTAGAACCTGGTATCAAAGGACATCTTTTTAACGTAAAAACGAACAAAGCACCATTTGAATACAAACAGCTCTGAAATCTATAACTACTAATTTGAGAGAGAACAGTTCCCTTAGTTTAGATATGCTTTGGCAGTGGGGTAATGGAGATCCCATATTGGGAAACCTCTAGCTTCCCATTTAAGAAAAAATAGAAAGTCAAAAGGCTGTCTCTCAAAAACCTGTTACAGTTGTTAAGTACCACCACAATTACCTATCACACACCCTAAATACCTAGAACAGAGACATGTTCAACTTGGCAGTTCTATTTCCATCCGAATATTCTGTACCTACATGTAGCAACAGTAACCCCTACAAATACTACCGTGACGAGTTTGAGGAAATAGACATTTTCCCCCGGATTACTCTGCATATACTCAACCCCAATGGTTTTTTGATAGTAAGTTGCACTTCCAGTTTCATGCATCTGCCTGAGGACCCTGCAATTACTACTCCTCTGCATGTTCTTCAGGCTCTCCAAGAGGCTAAATGCTAATTAAAATACTAGCAAAGCTGAAAAATGGAATAGGCCATAGGTAGGCTTCTTCTCTCCCTTCCTTTTGTGCGGGCCTGTGCAATTTTGGCATTGCTCTGAAGCCATTCCAAGATATTTCTTTAAACCTCAGCAGAGGAGTTAAAAATAAAGCAAACACGGACACAACTCAAAACTATTTAAAGAGGGCTGGACCCGAAAAAAAAAAAAAAGTCAGTCTACATATTAAAAAAACAAAACAAAAAAAACCCACAATCAAGTTAGTGTCCCTTCAAAAAGCAAAGTAATTTACAGTTAAGAACATCCAATTTTACATTACCCTCAAAATATAGTCTTAAAATATAAAGAAATGTATATTTCGTCACAACCTTAACAGATGCAACATATAAACATTAAAGCCCTTCTGAAGAAAATGTGTATGTACATGAAAGACTTCATTTGAAGCTGATCAATTTACATAGTTTTCCATAAATCAATAAATGTTATATTCTACCCAACTAAATATTTTCCTTTGCTATCAATGTATCAATTTTTAAGCTAAAAATACAGAGGCTAAAGAGGTCTTCATAATGGAAGATGGTTGAGACCTTGGAACTAAAGGAGATGGTACCACCTTTCCACAATACAGGGGCTTCTGAGCTTTTAGTCATTTACATGGTACTCAAAAGGATTATAACAGTGTAGTTAATCAAAACAGATATTCTCAAACAATTGACAAATAACCAAACCCATCCTGCTACTACCACCCTCTTAACCCACAGTAAGAGATATCACACAGCTATGGAGACACACAATGACAACAGTGCAGCCAATTACACCTGCAGCAATGTAACTCACCAAAATAATCAGAAGGCGCCAGTCTTCCCACTTCAACAAATTCTTCATTCTCCGACCTCCGCTGTAATACTGCAGCTGTGCCCTTTAATAAGTCAGTTATTAGTAAAAGGAGTTTGCCAATATCATGTGAAACATCTTAACTTCCACAAGAACTCAGCTTCATCGCAGTGTGTCATACAGGAAGTGTCTTATCCATTAAAAGCCCCATTACACACTTCACGTATATTTCACTATCCATTCATATTAAAACAAAGGTCCTCTGGGTCTCTCCTTTAAATCCCCTTAGGATGGTACTTACATGCATCTTAGAATTCCTACTGACTTCTTTGTTATTTTACAGGCATCTTATAATTTGATTAGCAGGAAACACTCAAGAGATAACGGAACCAATAACAAACATTACTAGCCATCTCCTGTTCTATTCTTCTGTATTCAAAAAAATTAGGGAAATAGTGCAGGTCTGGGAGGGTGATACTATGGATTATCAAGACAACTTAAAAAATAGGTGATTAGAAATATTGTGGTTCATCTATTATGAAACTAGCAAGGCAGTTTCTGGAGATGCTTGCTTATCTAGAGACGCACTATAGCATGTACCCGCACTATAGCACCTACCCGAACACCTACAGCTACTTTCAGGTATAGGACCAGAACAGTTTTACACCCTAGACATCCTCTTTTGGTGGGTTTCCAATTCCCTTGGCCAACAGGTACTTGAGTGGGTTGATTTACGGGCTAGACCAGCTACCTCACTCTCTTGGAAGTGCTATTTGTAAAAACAGCAAAGCAAGTTTACATTCACCTTGCCTGGGCACCCAAAAGTGTAAGTTTTAGTCACATCATTCTCAGAATTTTACAGACACAAGGAGAATAAAATAAATTCTTAGAACCCGATGTTTCGTTTTGTGTAACTCAACATACTAAGCAGAAGTAACATTCACTCACCTCTAAGATAATAAAGAACTCATCTCCTGGTTCTCCCTGCACCACAATTTTCTGTCCATCCTCAAATTGTACCGGTTCCAAGGCATCAGCTACAGTGAGACGCTCCCACTTGTCCAGAGATTCTAAACAAAGTCAACAGTCCAAGTCTTTTAGTATGCATCATGCAGTATCTGTTCCCATGCTCAAAACATTATTCTCTCTGGTAATACCCATTTGTAAAAATCAAGACCTTAATAATAATGATCTTAGGCTATGGCTACACTAGAGAACTTAGAGCAGCTATACTAGAAAGCTGCTGTAAGACAATGGGAGAGAACTCTCCTCTCGACCTAAATAATCCACTCCAACAACAGCAGCAGTTTTGTAGGCAAGAGAAGTTCTTCCGCTGACATAACACTGTCCACACCGGCACTTAGCCTGGTGAAACTTATGTAGCTTGGGGGAGGGGGAGGGCTTATTTACACCCCTGAGCAATATAAGTTACACCAACATAAGTGTAGTGTAGACATTGCCTTAGGATTATGCAAAAAAACAGCACACACGGAACTGGTTTTAACAGATTACCACTAAAGATGGGTAACTGGGTATCCACCTCATTACAATCCGCCATTACATCCAAGTTTAAAGTGAAACCTTCTCACTCACCCAATATAGATACTTTACTAAGGAATTCTTCATACATCTTTCTCTTTCTTAATGTACTGCCCTGTAAAAAAAAAAAAAAAAAAAAAAATCCAGACAAACACCAAGATAAGCTTTTATTTTCTACTCCTATTTTATAGTAGTTTTAAAGTTAAAGATAAGCCACAAAAAAGGCCACACAATTCAACAAGACTTAATACACCTCTACCCAGATATAACGCGACCCGACAGAACAGGAATTCAGATACAACGCGGTAAAGCAGCACTCCGGGGGGGGGGGGGGGGGGGGGAGCAATCGATTTATCTGGGATCGATATATATCGCGTCTTAACGAGATGCGATATATATCGCGTCTTAACGAGATGCGATATATCGATCCCCGAATGTGCTCACCGTCGACTCCAGAACTCCACCAGAGCAAGTGGCGGTAGCGCAGTCAATGGGGGAGCCACGGCCATCAATCCCGCGCCATCTGGACCCCAGGTAATTCGATCCAAGATACTTCGACTTCAGCTTCGCTATTCGCGTAGCTGAAGTTGCTTATCTTGGATCGATCCCGCCCCCAGTGTAGACCAGCCCTAAGAAAGTTTCTTTTTATCCAAGATACGAGTCCCTCTGCAGTCCAACCCAGACAGAGGGCCTAGTGACCAGGAGTAACTGGAATGATCACTCAAGGTCACAAAAAGACATTTCTGTTTAGTAAATATGCTACCTTGAATTAACTGCACAACCCATACGTTCAAAAAAACTTGCCATAAGGATTCTTCTATAGCTGTCTCTGTCAATACCCCACAATTTCACATTTGTTTTTGCTTTGACAGTTGCTGCTCTGGGTGTTCCATAAATCAGGGCAAGTTCTCCAAAGCTGCCACCTTCACCAACGTTGGTTGCCCACTCGTTGTTCACGTATACCTGAAAGGAAATACATATTGGTCAACAAGGGCAAACAACTGGCCACAAAGATACTTTAAAATTTCCTCTTATTCTGTGCTATATTTTTAGACTATTACACAGGGAAATATTCTAGTTTAGATCACTCCTGAAAGACCGGAGATTTAATCATGAATTTGGCACCATTTCCAGGTTGTACTGAGATTTCAAAGACTTTGGGGGAAAGGACTGTCTTTGTATGTACTATCACAATACTTCTTCGTAGGTATGTTCCATTTTTCATCCAAGGATTTGTGAACTTAAGTCTCAGAACTTGATAGACCTGTGAAGTATTAACTCAATTTTACAGCTTGGGAAACAGAGAAAAGATCACAAGAGGTTATGGCAAAAATTGGATAAAACCCAGGTCTGTCTTTACTAGTCCTGTGCCTCAACTACAGGAGTTAGTCAATAGGTGGGCCAGATGCTTTTGAATGGACTGCAAAAGCCTATTTACTTATTATCAGCATTATTGTTATTTGTGTCTCTGGAGTCTGGACCTTGACTATACCTTGACCAAGAAAGTTGGATCTTGACAATAAATAAATAAATCATTGATTACCCCAGTAATACTCCCTCTCCCTTTGTTTCTGTGCTGATACAGCATGAAACATTTTGTCAGCATTAACACTGTTCATTTGGAGTCACACAATATAGGATGTCAAGTATCAGGGGGTAGCTGTGTTAGTCTGTATCTACAAAAACAACAAGGAGTCTGGTGGCACCTTAAAGACTAACAGATTTATTTGGGCATAAGCTTTCGTGAGTTAAAACCTCACTTCTTCGGATGCATAGAGTGAAAGTTACAGATGCAGGCATGGAGAGCTCTCCATGTGTCAGTATATAATGCCTGCATCTGTAACTTTCACTCTATGCATCCGAAGAAGTGAGGTTTTAACTCACAAAAGCTTATGCCCAAATAAATCTGTTAGTCTTTAAGGTGCCACCAGACACAATATAGGATGACCATATTCTGCGCAGTTGGGCAGTCACATCCACAGAGCTGCTCAAAAGGAGCAAAGAGTAACAGACAAAATAAGCTTTCTTGAGAAGGATCCTGTTCTAAAGGAATATCCCGAAAGAACGGATAACAGAACAGTTCGGCCAGAGAAAAAATAAGTTCTCATTTCCACACAAAGAATGGCCTCAAGATGTTACCAGTATTTCTGCAAGGGATAGATACATTTGCAGTTAATACAATTAAAATCTCAGCCATTATTAAAGCTTACATCCATTTCTCCTTGATCGACAACGTAGAAGTTATCTCCTTCATCACCTAAAGGGGGAAAAAAAAAAAAAAAAAAGATACAAAATTCAGTTAAAAAAAACTGTAAAGTGATTCGTGTTTTATAAAAATGGCAGAGGAATATTAAAAAGGCACTTTGGGGGTTTATCCGTTAACCCTCAGTACCAGGCCTGCCAGAAGATGCCTCAATAGGGCTAAAAAAAAGTGCATTGCCTATTTTATTCTGGAAAAATGTGTCGCCACAGGCACATTTCCTCATCCTACCTGTGAAAGGGACACCTGCTGTTGTGAAAGAGAGCAGCAGCATTACCTCTCCCCAGTAAATTCACCCAGTATACTCTAGAACCATCAGAAGAGTTTAAGCTGCTGATACAGACAGGGACTACCTGCAGTGGCTCCACTCTCCTTTCCCCTCTCCCCACCCCCAACCCCAACGTAAGTTGTGGTTCACGTAAAAAGCAAGCAAGGTCTACCAACAAGCGTTCTTACAGCCGTAAGAGCAGAACAACAAACCCATAGATCCAGAATCTTCTCACAACCTACAAATTGTTTAGTTATCAATGCAAGCATTGTCACTTACCTTGCTGGATCACAGTCTCGCCTGCAATGTAAGTGACTGGAAACATAGCATCAAAGATGTCACTGGAAGAGATTTTTCAAAGTTATCATTAGTTTGGTTGCCTGTTCTATGCACAGGTGTTAGTACTGACATTTGAGAGAGATTCTTCAGGATCTCTCCAGTTGTTGATGTGGCTGGACTGACTGATCCCATAAAGCTGTTCAGTTTCGCATGTTGTGATTTGTTTAGAATGTTTGTTCTTTAAAACACTAAAAGCTTTAAAAAAGCGACAGTGAAATCATACTGATAGCAAAGCAGAGCCAAATTAAGAGATTAGCTCCTACCTTCTTTCGTTATCATCAAGATGGGCAAACAGCACATTCTTCTCAATTGCTTTTGCCAAAGCAGCCATAGTCTTGTAATCTTTAGGAATAACCTAGAGCATAATCAAAATCAAAGCAACTCTGATTACAAATGTTGAAGAAAAAAAATCTTTGCACTTAGTTGGCCAACTAAATGAATCCAATTACTGCAATAAAACAACATTAGCCAACATTTTGTATGGCCTCATTTTTTCTTTCAAGTGCTGTAGAAAAAGGAAAAGCTTGTCAATTTTTTTTTTTAAGATCTGTTTGAGTCAGTATAAAGAGAATAGCATACGTGATCTCTTAAGGTTAACTATATAATTCCATGCTGAAGTTTGCAATTTCTCCCAGACACCAAGGATCTGTTTTGACCTGGGTTTGCTCAAAACAAGTAGTAATATACCCATAAAAGATGGAAGAAATCTGCTCCACCAGAATGGTGCACTGTACTGAAATGCTACCAGAAACAAGAAAAAACATAGCCAAAGATTTTATGGAGTGAGACAGCGGAACCAGGATGTAGTTTGTCCAGAAGTAGGAATGGCTCAAGTGAAACCAAAGCCTTGTTACCATGCATCACAGGCTACAACCCAGAGTAAACAACATGCATGGCTCGGCATGACTGCTTTGTAGCCCTACCATGTGGGTTAGCAAGGCCACACCAGCTGGTTACTATCCA
Organism: Malaclemys terrapin pileata; assembly: GCF_027887155.1. Taxonomy (NCBI): domain Eukaryota; kingdom Metazoa; phylum Chordata; order Testudines; family Emydidae; genus Malaclemys; species Malaclemys terrapin. The sequence continues at coordinate 6,238,058 of NC_071517.1, forward strand.
GAAATCATGCACAAAGCTGCAGTGGTTTGGTATGCATTTATGTAACGTCACTGGGGCAACAAACAGGGCTTTTCACAGAGGACAGCAATATAGCCCCTGGATAACAGAGAGACCTAGATATGACCAAAGCTGAGATTTGCATGGGTTTGGGAATGGTTAAAGTGTAGGTCACCTTTCTAACATATGATGCAGCATCCTCTTCTGTGTAGACTTCTGCACTGATGGCCCCACGTCTTCTTCGGCCCTTCACCACAGGGTTCATAGGTGGAGGAGGAGAGATTTCATCCTCACGCGAGTCTGAGCGTGACCCAGATTTCTGTTGAATCAACAACTGTTTTGCTTCCTCCTAAACAGGAAGGAGATGTTTCCGTGTCACATAATCCAAGGGTAAAAATGTAGTTACATATCATATTCCAGTTCAGTCTGCCAACATAAGAGATTCCTCTCTACTATTAATCTCATACTATGGCAGCTGGGAAGATACTTCTATAACAGTACTGCTGCTTTAAAACACAGCAGCCTAACAGACACAAGAGTCATTCAAAATCTATTTCCCTTATTAAAATAAACTGGCACTTTCACCCCATTCTTATGACGTAACCAACACACAATGGAGGAACTCTGCTTTTTAAGTGCTGCTGCTTGCATAGGATGTATTCAACAAGTGAGCCCAGTAGTTTTTCCCTGGACTGAGTTTTTTTTTTTTTTTTTTTTTTTTCCCGAAGACAGAAGAGCAGTTACCCAGAAAACCATGTTACAGAAGCAGCTAGAAAACAAGGTCAAGTCATTGACCAAGTTGGTATTTAATAACCTTAGGTTATTTTAACAGAAACATAAATGAGTTATTGGGTGGATGTTAGTGTTCATAAATCCAGCCATTGGTTTACATTCCAAGCAACAGATTTGTTAGCTTTTTTATAAAAGAGTTATATATTTTCCATACTGATCACTTGTCAAGTTGAATGAGTGAGAGATTCACCAGACTATTAGAACTGAAATAAAGTTAAATCTAGCTAGTCAGTCACCCAGACTACTGGTTCCTCTATATGTAGATAAATCTCTGCATTAAGCATCTTCGCATAACTATCATCTTCATATGACTTTGTATTATGCCTCTTCATATAACCTTGTATTAAGTCTTTCCATATAACACCTCTATTTTCATACAAAGTTGTATCAAGTCCTTTGATATAGGAACTCTGCATCAAATCCTTATATATAAACTTTCTATTGAGCCTTGGTATAATGTTATAGTCCCTGAGGATAGTTAAGGTAGAAGAAAAATGTCTTTTCGCTAGGAGTAGAATAAGACCTCCCTCCTTTTAATCAATTGCCCTGTTGAATGAATGAGGTGTGAATGAGCAAGGCATGGAAGACAAGCACCTCCAGACAGCTGCAACAGTGGGAGAGGGGATGGAAGCCAGATTCAAGAACAATAGAACTTGTCAAGTGAGCTCATTAAAGAAGATCAGACATATTGAGGGTCTTGGGAGTTAGAAGGGAGCACCTTCTTTTGAAAACACCCTCTTTGAAAATAAATGTGGCAGCCTTAAGACAACACCCAGAAGGAAGCGCCAAGGATGACCAACTGACACAGATTTTGCATCTGGTATAGATTTGCATGAGAGGGCAGCTGCTATAAATGTGAAGTGTCTTGTAGAGGATCCTGGGTCTCGTCTTGTCAACATCGGAGCATTGATCCGGATCAACAGAAGCCCAGCTCCACCTCTCCCCCATCTAACTCACCTGGGGAGTGAAGTTAAGGGGAGCAACTAGTTGGTAACAAGACGGAGTGTGTGTGTGTGCGCGCAATATATACCATATGCATAAGATACAGTGTTGATTGATACATGTATTACCAATAAATGTGACGCTTTGCCTTATCCTCCCTGAAAAGATCCTGTGTAGTACTTTAAGTATAACATATATGCACTGAAGGAGTTGACTCAGGGTATGTCTACACTGCAAGTAGGAGGCGCTATTCCTAGTGCAGGTAGACAGACTTCCACTAGCTCAGCTCAAGCTAGCTCACCAAAAATAGCAATGTGGACATTGCCGCACTGGCAGTGGCTCAGGCTAGCTGAGAGTGTCCACGCCTGCCTGATGCCCTGGATCTCCACTCACGTGGCTGGCTCAAGCCAACACCGGTGCTGCAATAATCACACTGCTAGCTGCAGTGTAGACAATGAATTAAGTAGCAGATTTGATATTGCTAGAACCAGAAGTGGTACCAAACTATTTAAAATCATGACAGCTTCAGCTAAGTTTTCCAAGCATTTTGGTATAGGACTTTGGGATAAGACCTTAAAAACTGAGGAACCATCTGCTGTGCCTGGATCCCAGGGCACTTTTAATTGCAGGCTCTGATCCAACGTCCTTGACCAAACTCTCCCCTCCCATGTACCGCCGGGCAGAGTTCTGCTTGGCTGCCATCCTCCACTCCGGATATACATGCAATGACACTTAAATGCTATGTATAACCAGAGTGCTTTGGAAAGAAAAATCAGATAAACATTACAGCGACTTTACATTTTATGCTTCTTTGCTGGCCAAAGAAACTCCACTGGTCTGCTTAGTCAGTTTCCTCCATGAGAAGCAGGAAGTGAATGAAATAATGTGTGATGTTTCAAAGAGCTGGGGGATATTTAAACTTATTTCTTTCTATTTTTAGGGAAGAGTCCATTACACTCAGGTTTTGTTAAAAATAGTTCAATGACATAAGGGTTGGGTTTAAAACTACAGTATTTGACAGCATCCTTTATATGGCATATATAATGACAACATCTGCAAACATTCACTCAATTTCCACAGCCCACTTCCAAGGATACTCATACACACTCAGAATATACATAGAAAGTTGTGTTTAAATTGTATCTATTTATCTGTGACACAAGGTCCACTCTGTTTGTTCCAATACTATAGACATATCAGGAGGAACACAACTTGAAGTCCAGTAAATTTAAAAGTTAGGAGTACTGAAAGTACAAATTACCCTTCAAAATCTTGTCATTCAACATTCATATTCTCTTTTTTAAAAATATGATTTCTCTCCCATGTGAAAGGTCCAATCAAACAATAGGGTAACTGACTTATGATACAGGGGACACAGTGAAACTAACTATACACTAAATGCTTTCAAATTTACTAAATAAAACTGAAGAGGTAGAAATGTATCTTGCTAAATTACTCTCTTTCAGCGATCAAAGATGTTATACCAGACAGAAGTAGTATTTTAATTAGCATCCCTTTTATAGTTTCAGGTGTTAAGTCATTTATATCAGTTGAGACGTTTAGGTGCTACTGTAGAGCAGAAAGCCACTGTACTAGGCCCTGTACAAACTTAGGAAATGGCAGTCCTTGCCCCAGAGTTTACAATCTAATCACAATTTGTGATAACAATAGGTCATAAAAACTCCACTTTTCCTCCTCAGTTTATAAAGGCTATATATTGCAGCTAGATATTGGACAGAAATGTTTTGCATGGGGACTGGCAAGAGAATAACCATATAATTACTGGGATGTCACATTCCTCAAAAAAGAGGAAGACAATGTTATCAGTGAAGGCAACTTATGCATTAAGCCTGTATTAAGGTGTCATTTGCTGATTTGGACCCTGATCTTGCAAGCTGCTCTGACAGCTTCCAGGACTGGGGTCTTAACTGTTTAATGCCATCATTTTTTGTGTGAACTGATGGTGTGGAGTCAATTTAGAGCATTTTACTGTGGACAGTCCAGCAAAGAACATTTAACAGTTAATAAAAAAAATTGTTACATGACCAAATATCTAGAAATTGTAATACAAGTCTGTATAATGAGTGTACATTATAAAAAATTTTTTTATTATATATACACACACAGTATTCTGAAGGTAGAGTTCTATCTAGGAACAAAACTAACATTTTTAAATCAGCCATTATAGGAAGTACTCTTTCAGTTTCAGAACTATTGGACTGCATGGTTAGATATTTTAACTACTTCTGAACCCAAACCTCATTAAGTGACTCAGTAGTCTCCGTTGCTTCTGTGCAATTTGTACTTCTAATGGATGCCAGCAAATCAGCATGCCACTCTAGACATCTGGGAAAAAAGTTAGCATTTGATGGCTTAATGCTAAACAAGGAATGTTAAAGATCTCCTCTAAATCCACAACAGCAAGGTAAATTTAAGGGAAATAACCTCATTGTGCCAGTGTTTTGTACATAAGTCACTCACTGTGTCAAGTGCCCTGTAATCCCTAAGCATGGGAGAGTGTGAGCATGGCACAGCACAGGGGAACAGGACAATTAAAATTGTTTGTGTATTACACAGTTATATATTGACAGTATTTTTTTTTAAAAAGTGTACTTCTCCCCATGGACAGTTATGCCCATTTTTTAACAATTACCTAATGGACTGTAGTAGTGACCTTTGCATTATCTACACAAAGCTTCTACAGCTCATAAGCCAGAGTATGAGGCCAGGCACAGCATTGTGTAGCTAGTAACTTATTATTCTTCACTGGTGTTAAGTAAGTCACATGTTTGCAGAGTAGAACACACACAAAAAGTCTTAGTCTGCCACACATTGACCAACTACATGGACATTTTATTTAAAGTGTAGTAGTTTCGTTCATATGGAAGCATTCTTCACCAAATTACTTTTATAGGAGGAAGAAAGGCTTGAATTCCTATAGATAAGATGGACGCAGGAATTTTAAAATAAATTTTATATATATAAATAAATAAAATAAATAAAAAGTTTTGACACGGATTTTTTCAAACAGATGGAAGCTAATTTTTTAAGATGTAAAATAATGAATCATGGTTAGAGATACATCATGTGGAAGAGGTAATCAGAAAATATAGAACTACAGAAAGGAAGAGCTGAACAGTGATCTTTACTTCAGCTATATATTTAGCCTCAATTTTTAAAGTAATGTTTCTTACTAGTATGTTTTTTGTCCATATTGCCACAGCAGCCTCTATCTTCCCCCATTTAACAGGGTTACGGGGGTATATCAACAGATAGGTCAAGATGCATCTCTGACAAAACAGAACTTAAGATCCAAAAGCCACATTCCTTCACAAATCTCTTCACTCACCCAGAAGTTGAAGGTGATTAATAATAGTGCTTAGCACTTGTGCTCTTCAGCCACAGATGTCAGAGGACATCCTGTGCTAGACTAAATCTTTGCTGACCTGTTATTTGATAGCTATTTAGGCGTTATGACACCTGGTTAGACTAAGGCCAAGTTTAGAATCCGTGGGCCCAATGGATGAAACTCGTTAGAGAAGAGTACTTTTTTTGTTTTTTTAAATACAAGTCTGCATATAAAAATAGACTTCAAGACAAGCAAAGTGTTTAAATTCATATCATGCTTTCATTTGAGATGAGAGAGATAAATAAATAAATAAAATACAGTGATTGCACTAGAATCAGTTAACATTATATATGATGATTTATCTTTGATAGTACTAAAGGACCTTTACTGAAATTTACAAAAATCCATTTAGGGGAAAATGTAAAAATATTGAATGACTATTATTTTCAACCTTCTTACAGGTTTGGACTCAGAGTGAATACAGCTTATTACATTTGAAACAAAAAAACCTTCTTGAGTTATTTCAACATGGACGAATACATTCACTTAAGTACAGAGCTAGCAGGACCGGTTGTCTTACTAAAAAGGAATTTGAACTTCTTTTATCAGGTTAAATATTGCATTCGCTGCATGTTAGCCTACTACACAGAAACATTTGTCTTTTCCCCTTTTACGTCCCAGTAGTTATTCTAGCTATATACTGTGAACTAAATGCAATAAAAGGTAATTATTTTGCAATATTCAAAATAGTTACACTAAAAAGTGTTGAAATGCAGAATTTAGGATCTATTTGTGATTAGAGTAACTCAAACCCCACACTGACAATCAGTGAACTTTACAGGAGTTGGGTAGTTTGCTAAAGGCATTTTATGGAGACCGTTCTTGAAGATACAACTACACATTCAAGTTAAAAATGTAGGAAGTTGGACACAAGTCTATCCCAGTTCTTGGCCACAAAACAAGGGATGTTTTTCTTCAGATATTGTGTCCAATAGTAGAGTTTGTATTAAAGTCTGCAGCATTCACTGATGGATCCAATAATTAAACAGTGGTCTGCATGATGGAATCATAAGGCAGATGCCACAGTTTGTATGCTGTTTGACCTACGCTATTCGACAGACTGAAGTACAGAGGGGAAAAACTATTAGGAAAAATGAATTCGAATAAGGAGAAAAACATACATATGGATTTACAGAATCCAAATAATGAGAAGAGTGCCTGCAACTGAACATAACGTGAAGTGACAGCAATAGCCACCACAGTACTTACCAAAGACTATTGGTTTGCAGATGCAGAATATCAGATAGTAACCAGCAACAGAAAAGTACTAGATATAAATATGCTGGTAGAAAAGATCAGTTACACCAAGTTTTGCCCTTAATCACACCTTACATAAAAATGCTACTGTAAAGATGTTCAGATAGAAGAACTACGTAATGAATTACTCAATGAGGCTAGTCTTCGTTTCAAAAGCGGACACTGGAATGTGAGGATCATATTTACACAGTGTTTTCCATGCACAAGGAGCCCAGAGTACTTCACACAAGGTGTGTGCAAGAATCATTTAGCTCACCTCTGGGACAGAATGTACCAGCCATTTAACAGAAACACTGAGTTCAGGACAGAAAGCAAAGACAAGTTTACCTATCTGAAATATGGGTACAAGTCTCAGTTGAAGTACAAGAGGAAAGTCAATGAACAAGTCTGGCTAGGATTACCATTTTTCCCCCCTCATCAATATTATATCTACAACTCACTATAGAAAATTAATTAGCCTCAATATAAAAGTTGAATGCCCGTCACTAAAATACTTCAGGGCTGTACATAAAAATAAATTTAATCATTTAGGTCATCATAAATCAGGCCATATGTCCCACTATTGACCCCAGTACCAAACTGACAGATTTTATTTTCAGTAGCCAACTTGAATCGGTTTCCTTACTAGTTTCTCCCCCCCCCCCAATCATATGGGCATACTTTTGGTTGCTATAGGGATGCTTTTCACTAGTGAGCAACTTGCATTTAGCTATAGAAAAGACACTTTCTTTTCCAAACAAATACCTTGCTTCAGTTTCAAACTTAAACTACTAATAAAAAAATATTGGTCAAATCTGAATCTCAGTCTTTATTTTAAGTAACTATGAGAGAGACTAAATAAATGTATTCTCCTCCCCGGCACCACAGACTTATTTTTACCTTCTCCAATCTTTCAAAATATTCCCTGAGGAATCCCATGGGTCTCTCGGGTCGGACTGTACATAGCTGTACAATGCAGTCCTTCAGAAGCTGCTGGATGTTGTGTTTTTGGACATAGAGTTCACATTCTCTGAGGCTACGCTCCTCCTCACTGGTATTACTGCTAGAGGCGGCCATTGCTGCTGTTTAAGAAAAAAAAAGTTATATGAACTACATGGAGAACTAGGATAATCCAGCTGACATGCTGCCTAGCTATGCTTCATATTAACTTTTGTTGCAGTGATCTTGCTTTAAGAAACCCCTAACTTACCTGCAGGGCTACTAATTAAAATAAATGTTCAATTCCCAAGTCTGTGCTCTGGCCCAGCAATGCAGAGAGGTGATGTACTTGGCATCTAGGAGGAAGTGGGAACCTTGGGTTGCTCCACAGAAATTCCCACAGGCCCAACAGGAGCAGAGGTTCCCCCCGCACTCCCAACCCCCGCTCCCCTGCTGAATGAAACTCAGCAACCCTGGCCCCCGGAGCATTCTGGAAGACATGGACTCATGTGGGCATAGGCTGTCAATTATAGCCCAGATTTCCTGCCCCAGTGAAGTCCCTCTCACACCACAGAGGCAAGTTTTAAAAATATTTGAAGTATGGTGACACTTAAGATAACAGCAAAAGTCAGCTCCCTGGTAATTGTAGCCATTAACAGCTAATAGAAGCCATGGAAATACAGATGTTTGCCCAATGGAGATGCTCTTTACTTCAAAGTAACTAAAATGGGGTGACATTTAGTCTAAAACACTTAATTCTGAAGTATGCTCACAGTAATTAGAACTATTCGATTTCAAAACATTACATACAATGCCAGATCTTAATAGGATTTATTAGCAGCATAACTTCCAGTGTGTAAAAATTTCCATAAGTGTTACTTTATCCAATTTTTGTTTATGCAAGTTGCTGTCAAAAAAGGTTAACAGAGAAAAGTAAAAATATGTATAAAAAGGCATTTTCAAAGGTTACATAAAAACACATGTAAAGAAAGTTACCTGGGGCACAGATAGGGACAGCTGTGGATATGTAGAGAATTTATAATGAAGTGTGCTGATCCCAATATCTGCTTTTGGGAGGGAAAAAAAAATTTAGACAAAAAATAAGTTGCACGTTTAATATCTGAACAGTCACTGCAAAAATCCAAGTGCTACAGTTCTATTACACACGTTTTTCCATTGAGGCACGAGATTGACAAACACAGCAATATAGTCAATATAACTAACTACTGCTCCTTTGAAATGTGCTACTAGAGATTATAGGAGGACTAAAGTTAATTTGGAATAGAACACTTCAAACAGGTTGCATTCTTGTGAGGTATCTCAACAAAAGTGAGTAGAGAAGCAGCTACATTGTAGTGTTTATGCAACACACACATGTGGTTTACACTGAGAAAAGGCTGCCTGAAAGTTCTACAGTTACCCCTTTTGTTTTGACAACTTGCATGCTGAAGGTCAATAAGTAGCCTAATTAAATGTCCAAGAGTAACTTTGTGGCTCCATGACAGCCCGCAAATTAGAGTCTATGGAAAAAGCATCATGATGCTGATAGACAGCAAGCATGAGTCGCTAGTGGCTGAAAGAGACTACTGTGAAAAAACAATGCCAATAGAGTACATAGCAAGCAAGCCAGCCCTATTTTTTCCTTGAACTTTCTACATTTTGTAACAATAAAACTTATTAAAAAAAAAGCCACCATACGCAATTGCAATGACTTTACTATGAGAACCTAAACAACCCCATACTTCAGGGAGTTACAAATCCTGATCCAAATTTTGGACCTTGATCCCATCTCTAATTTTTAGTTCAATCTCCAGTGCCAAAATTGAAGCCTCTACATGGAACCCTGATGTGAAGAACAACCAGAATATATTCAAACCACAAAATAAGCTCCTCACATGGGGTGAGGGAATCCCCCCAAACAGCAGCTGAAATATTAGCCTCATCCATTTGTGAGGGAGATTCCCTCATTCGGAGATTAGTTTTGGGTTTATAAGCAGCAACAGTCTGAAGGAGAAAGATTTAAAAAAGTAAAATTTGAAGTGTCTCACTGAAAATCTTTGCAAAAATCCTTTTCAGAAAGGTGATGGATTTTTAACGTTTTATTGAAGCATCCAATGTAAACCCTGCAAAGCTAAACATTTTCCCATAATACCTTCTCACTTTCAGTGAAAGAAAACTTTGGCAGCCCTGTGGTTTATTGGCTGGGTTCGGTGCGGCACATAAAGGAACCTCCTTTCAAATTACCCCAACTTGGGGTCCCTGCAACTCAGGTGGAAAAAGGTAACCCTGCCAAGTCTGATTCCCTGCAGGAGGCAGGGATCCTCTCCCAGGGATCAGATAAGGCAGGATTCACATTCAGGGGTGCGGGTCAATAAATTTAAACCTCCTCTTTCTGCACGTGCACGCAGGGGGTGAAGATTCCCCCACCCCACGCAAAACACACATAGCAAACCTCCCCCAATTCTCATGCTCCCAGACAAGGCCAGAACACCATACCTCCGCTGTACTGCTCCCAGCCCCAGCCTCCCGCAGATCTCCCCCCCCCCCCCAAACAAGGCCCTGCCCAGTGCCCTCCTCCTGGGGGCCCCACCAGTGCCCTGCCCTCCTCCCCCACCTCCTGGGTGCCCCACCACCACCAGTGCCCTCCCCCACTCCAGGCCTTCCTCGCCCCCCCCCCGGTCATACCTCCCACCAGTGCTCTCCCCCCCCACCCCCTAGATCGCCCCGCCACCAGCGCCCCCCTTCTCCTCCCCTCCCCCATCAGTGCGCTGCCCTCCCCCGGGGGCTTCCTCGGCCCCAGGCGCCCCGTCCCCCGGGCCTTCCACGCCCCCGCCCCGCGCGGCATCCCCGCCCGCGTCCCGCCTCCTCGCCCACGGCCCCAGGCCTCCCGCCGCTCCGGACGTGCTCCCCCAGGGGGCCAGCGGCCTCTCCCCGGGGCCTGCTCCCGCCCAGCAGCCTCCCGGGGCGAGGCGGGACCCGGGGGCCCGGACTCACCGCGGGGTCCGGGCGGCTCCCTCGGCCTCTCTCAGCCCCGTGCCCCCGACCCGGACTCCGGCCTCGGCGTTGATCTCGGCGGCGGCGGCTCCCACCGGAAACCAGCGACCTCAGCCAATCGCCTGCCAACCTGACGTCAATGCGCCTCGCTCTCACTGCGAGCCGTCACCCCGGTAACCTTAAAGGGGACGCGCCGCTCCGTCAGCGTCTGAAAGGAGCCGCCGACACATTCCTCGCCTCCCGCTTAAAGGGACCACGGCGCCCGGTTCTGTCCTCCCCGCTCTGCTCCCTGTGGAAAGGCTCCGCAACCCGCCCCGCCCTCAGGGGTCTGCCTTGCCCAGCCGCCTCCTCTCCTTTAAGGAGCGCCCCGCCCCGCCCCGCCTCGTGCTCCAGCCTCCCCCGGGGTGCTACCGCCCGCCCGCTCCACGGGAAGGGACGTGGTGGGCGGCGCGGGCCGGGGCCGGTCGGGGCACGAGGGCCCAGCACGTGCTGGGCACAGGGGCCCGGATCCGGGCTGGGTACGAGCCCCAAGGGCCATGCACGTGCCTGGCCGGGCTGGGCACAGGGGCCCCGGATCCGGGCTGGGTACGAGCCCCAAGGGCCATGCACGGGCTGGGCATGGGGCCCCGGATCCCGGCTGGGTACGAGCCCCAAGGGCCATGCACGGCCCCCGGATCCGGGCTGGGCACAGGGCCCCGGATCCGGGCTGGGTACGAGCCCCAAGGGCCATGCACGGGCTGGGCATGGGGCCCCGGATCCCGGCTGGGTACGAGCCCCAAGGGCCATGCACGGCCCCCGGATCCGGGCTGGGCACAGGGCCCCGGATCCGGGCTGGGTACGAGCCCCAAGGGCCATGCACGGGCTGGGCATGGGGCCCCGGATCCCGGCTGGGTACGAGCCCCAAGGGCCATGCACGGCCCCCGGATCCGGGCTGGGCACAGGGCCCCGGATCCGGGCTGGGTACGAGCCCCAAGGGCCATGCACGGGCATGGCCAGGCTGGGCACAGGGGCCCGGATCCGGGCTGGGATCGAGCCCCAAGGGCCATGCACGGGCATGGCCGGGCTCGGTACAGGGCCCCGGATCCGGGCTGGGCACGAGCCCCAAGGGCCATGCACGGGCCTGGCCGGGATGGGCACGGGGCCCCGGATCCGGGCTGGGATCGAGCCCCAAGGGCCATGCACGGCCCCCGGATCCGGGCTGGGCACGAGCCCCAAGGGCCATGCACGGGCCTGGCCGGGATGGGCACGGGGCCCCGGATCCGGGCTGGGTACGAGCCCCAAGGGCCATGCACGGGCATGGCCGGGCTGGGTACAGGGCCATGGATCTGGACTGGGTACGAGCCCCAAGGGCCATGCATGAGCCTGGCCGGGCTGGGCACAGGACCCCGGATCCGGGCTGGGTACGAGCTCCAAGGGCCATGCATTGGCATGGCCAGGCTGGGCACAGGGCCCTGGATCCGGGCTGGGCACGAGCCCCAAGGGCCGTGCACGGGCCGGGCTGGGCACGGGGCCCTGGATCCGGGCTGGGTACGAGCCCCAAGGGCCAGGCACAGGGAATGGGATGTGAAGACCGGGCCTGGACTGGGCTTGGGATGAGGATTGGGGCTGGACACAAGCCCCTGAGATGCTGGGCTGGGGACGAGGGACAGGCTGGGCACAGGGCCCATGTCCTTGGCTAAGCACTTGGCCCGAGGGTACAGGTCCTGAGATCCAAACACGGGCTGGGCTGGGGATGAGAGCCAGGCTGGGCTGGGGCTAGATACGGGCTCTGGGAACCAGGCGTGGGCTGAGCTCAGTATGGGTTTTGAGGGCCCAGTAAGGGCTGAGCATGGGACATTAGAGGCAGGCTGGGTTGGGCCGGGGTTAGATATAGGCCCTGGGAACTAGGGCTGGGAATGGGCTGTGAGGGGCATTAGTTGGCTGAGCCTGCACCAGGTGTGAGTCTTGTGGCTGAGTATAAGCAGGTTGGAGTGGATATGGGCTGCACCAGGTCCAGGCCCAGGCCCTAAGGGCTTGGTTCAGGCTTGACGTACCTCTGGGTCCCTGGATTCAAAGGAGGTCACTCATTTTAGTCCCAAAGTTCCCAGTGTCCCACATCACTTTTGTGGTGTTTCCCCCGGCAGCCTTTCTCACTATTGTCCAGCTTTTCATCTGTCAAATTAAATTACAGTGTCAATCAAAGTTCTTTAGAAAGGGGGTATCGTTATCCTCACTTTACTGCTGGGTAAACTGAGGTAAGTAGCTGTGAAGTGACTTACCGGAGATCACACCGTGGGCCATGGAGTCTAGGTCTGCTGTGTCTCACTTCAGTGCCCTATCTGAATCATTAACATCAGAAATTTAGACTCCTGTAGCTGAGGCTCTAGGCAGAATCACTCACACCGAAGGAATCACTCCTACGCCACTATGCATTTGCTGCATGTATAATTTTGTCTCCGTTTTTGACTTTGTCATAGATTGCATCCCACATTTGGGCCTTGGCAGGCTGAGAGGTAGGGAGCTGGGTGCCAGACTCAGGATCAAGTATAGATTGGATACCAGGTCTGTAAGCGGTGGCTAAGGACATCAGCACTGGGCCCTTACAGTCTTCCTCCCCTGTTTTCTTATCCTACATTGGGTTCCAATGGAAATGAATTGAGCAGCTTCATCCTTTGTCTGGGAGGAGAGGAGAAAACACCCCAGAATAGGTTCATCTCCGATGTAGCAGGCATAGGGTGGGTCATGCTTCAACTGCATTTGCGGAGATGTAGGGAAGTCTGCACAGCACTAAATTGTACCAGAATTGGTTCCAAAAAGGACTATGCACTCGCAAGACCTTCCAAAATAAGAAGTCTCCCAATCAACCAGTTGGCCCACCACCCATCGCCACAGGCCGGATCCACTGGAGAAGCCCAGAAAAATACTTAGGCTTTGCAACATGGTCTGATAGTCAACAAATTCAGGCACTATTGTATCAAGGGGGAGTGAATTCTCAGAATTAAGCATCCTTTTGTGGAAGCCTAAATACCAAGGTGGTGAGCACCCTAGAAATAACATCAACTCTACTGCTAGAAACGACCTTGCTGCTAGCATCTTCTTGTTTAAAGCTGCAGGGTGTAATTAGTGATTCAGTATCTGCTATGAATGTCTCAGTTGCTTTTTAAAACATTCATAAAACAATTTCAGATCTTTATCATCTGAGATTCACTGTTTGGATTTGTTAGTTGTGTATGGTTAAAGCTTCCAAGCAATTGCTCAAGTTCTCAAAATTCGGGTAGGTTGATGCATGCCACATGTAATGGAAAAAGACCGAGAAAATAAGAAATGAACGTTGGTCCTCAGTCTGCTGATTTCTATATAAATAGGAACATTACCTTTGCTGCAATTGCTTGAGAATGTTTAGGCTGAAAATTCATCTCTCGTTTAATTCTATTGAAGCCATTTATGTTGTGCCCTACAAATCTAAATGCACCAAGAATTGGAGTATAACGTACGTGTGACCTTTGTCATCCCAAACTGCTAATGCTTCCACTGTCACTTTTCAAGCCCTCGACAACATGCCTCAGTGTTGTTTCTTTTAGGTTTCTCTTACTTTCTTACTATTTCTCACATTTAAAAAAAAAAACAGTTTAGATCTGCTTACAGATATAAGAGACAGGCCCAGCCCAGCTCCCTGGTTCAAATCCTTTGACCTTTGGAGTTCTCAGCTTCGTTACTCAAGCAGCTCTCTGTAACAGGTTAATTGGAAAAACTGGCCCCACCAAACTTTGGAGAATTTCAGAGCTAGATCCCAAGCAGGAGCTGAACGTCACAGTTCAAGCCCATCTCTTTATGTAAGCTGTGAGGAGTCCTTAGTGTTTGTGAAGTGCTATTGATGTTGAGCATTATTAGTGAATGTCAAATCCACTTAATGCTTTAATTATAGTTTTTTTCCCTAGTTAAACTGAAAAATCTTACACGTATCCCTGCAAACAGCTGTACTTTGTTCTATTTTTCTGGCTTTCAGCTGTTGACACATTGCGTCACTGTCTGTTTGGACATGTCCTTGTACAGTTTTGGAATAGAGCCCATATCCTGCCATGCCTAGAACAAAGATCTAAAATTTGTCTCGCAGCACTCTCTTATCAAGGAAAACTGAGGCCTTGGCTACACTCACGGATTCACAGCGCTGCCACGGCAGCTTTACAGCGCTGCACTCGCTGCGCTCAGGGGGGGTGTTTTTTCACACCCCTGAGCGCAGCAAGTGCAGCGCTGTGAATTGACAGTGTAGCCAAGGCCTGACAGTATTCTACAGGAATGATGCAAACCACTCCATCATACTGCAGTCATAGATCAAAGGTGCTGAAGTATTGTATGTAATACATGGAGCAGAATACTCTGGGATTTGTAAGGACATCCTTGCAATGCTAATCTGAGCTCCCTTCTGTTAAGAGCTTTTGATGCAGCTGCACCTTGAATACAATTCCTTAGAGCCTTCTCTGTGTGAATTAAATTTCCATATTCCTCCCAAATACCTGCCAATCATGTGCTGACTCTTCTGAAGGCTGTTTCTCAAATCACCTGAAAGAAAAAACTCCGTTAGAGTCTATCCATATTGCAGTCAAAACCATCCAAGTGACATTTGTGTTTCAACACCATTGTTGTAGCAGAGTTTTAAAGCTTCATGTACACAGAGTCGGGGGACCTAGTTACAACCTGATTTTAGTTTGTAGCATAGATGCAATGTTAAGTGTCCTCCACAACCATGCTAAACCCTCAGACATATCCATGGGCACATGGTACGTCTTGAAAACCTTGAAGCAGATCCCCTGCTTTGCTCCTATTTGCAGTGTCAACAGGTCTTGAGAACCCTGTTATAAACACATGCTAATACTCTCTCCCACTTCAGAGACTACGCTACCCCAAGTTGGTAACTAGGTAGTAATATGCTGAGCCTGCACTTGACTTGAGTGCGTTCACAACATGCGTCATATACAGTTCCTAGCAGTGTGGTTGTGAACCTTTCTGTAAGTGTATAATCACATAATAATGCAATAGTATTATGAAGGAAATAACTTAGATCACTGTCAGTGATGCTTCCTAGGTAATGGCTGCGGTAGTATGGGAAAGCTACCCAGGTTTCCCCCCAGAACGTACAGCTGCAAGCATGGCTGTGCTGCATGGTAGGTACAGAGAGGCCAACTCCGCTGACATGAGGTTGTGGGGGGAAATGGTGCTGCATGGATGTTGCTGAATGATTTTAGCTGCAGCCTTGTGAGCAGCGTGGTTACATTTACTGTGGTTCTAGCTCCGGTGAAGCTAGGCCTTCTAGCATGGTTTTGCTAGCTCAGTTCTCAGCTCCTCTCCTGCTCTGTGGAGGGGACTGTCTATAGCTCAGTTATAGGATGGCTTACAGACAGAGAAAGGGGGAATCTTGCTAGAACCCTTCTAGCCACAATCGTGCTTTAGCACTGTTGTAAACCATCAGATTCCTCTTTAGACAGCAGCTGCTGCCTGTCCAAAATGCAGCTGCTAATATCACCCTACTTTCCTGTCTTTCTGACCACATCACCCTCTTCAACCACACCACCATTGGTATCCTGTCTTTTCATACATCAGAATCAGGCTCCTTATCTTCACCTTCAGTGTCCTACAAGATATCTGCTTGGCATTCTCCTCTACTCCTTTCCTTCTTGTCCTCCTCTTCCCTCACTCCCTAACATGGTTACAGCCATAAAATGAACTGGGCTGTGGAACATTCACATTTCCAGATTGGTAAGTGCCAGAACAGGGTCTCAGCCTGAAGGAGATCGGATGAATTCCCAGGGACTGTGAATCACGCGGTGATGTACACTCGGCGAGTGTATGTGACTTAAAAGGATCTCATGGGGCTAATTGTTCTAGTTGTTGTCTAGGAATGTTGCACGAGGGCTGGACTTTCTGGAGGGATTAGTTCAATGGCCTGTGTTATACAGAAAGTCAGATTAGATGATCACAGTGGTCCCTTCTGGCCTTAGAATCTATCCATCTATTAATTCTGCTGACTCAGAGGACACTGCTACAGCCAGACATCAAGAGCCAAACTCATCCCTGGTGAAACCCCACGAACATCAGTAGAGTTACTCCAAGTCTCCAGTTGCCTCCGTACATTAGTTGCATTTTTGTCATGCTCTAATAACAGTGAAGTGAGGGAACCGAAAGCAAAACTTTACAGCAATGAATCCAATTGCAGATCAGTAGAACTGGTCCTTCCTCCCTTTCTCTCTCTCTCTGGTTCCCTCCGAGCTTCCTCACACCCACACCACTGAAACTGACCTCCCTGGCAGCCTCCTACCGAGAGAACTGAAGGGGCTGGGATGATGTGCCACATCCTCCGGAGCTGAAATATTAGCTGTAAAGGAAGGAGATTCAGCCTGCCCCAGACAGGTGCAGCTCAGTCACTTCGGTGTAGTGCTGGTTGTCTCTTTTAGATTTAAATGACCTGCTACCACAAGAAAGCCTGCTGGGAAAGAGCCCGACAAAGGGGTAAACCCAGACTGGGAGCGGAGTCTTGGCCATACAAAGGTGAAAAGGTAGCAGCCGTAGTTCATGGCAGCGAAAGGGGCTAAATTCCCAATGCGCGGAGGAGCTGAGATATGGAGGGAAGATACCACAGCCAGAGCTGGGTACTTTATGTACTTTGAAGTCTTTCTGCCCATCAGGTTTTGCACTTTGCTCTGCTATTATGTGTATACAGTAAACCGTCAGATTCCCCTTTAGACAGCAGCTGCTGCCTGTCCAAAATGCAGCTGCTAATATCACCCTCCTTTCCTGTCTTTCTGACCACATCACCCTCTTCAACCACACCACCATTGGTATCCTGTCTTTTCATACATCAGAATCAGGCTCCTTATCCTCACCTTCAGTGTCCTACAAGATATCTGCTTGGCATTCTCCTCTACTCCTTTCCTTCTCTTCCTCCTCTTCCCTCACTCCCTAAACTCCTCCCAGCCCCCTCTTCTTACTCACCTTTTGATCTCTTTTTCCTGCTGTCAGCTTTTTCCTTCTTCTGTGCAGCCTCCAATGCTTGGAACAGCCTTATCCCAGGGGAGGGATAGCTCAGTGGTTTGACCCAGAGTTGTGAGTTCAATCCTTGAGGGGGCCACTTAGGGATCTGGGGCAAAATCAGTACTTGGTCCTGCTAGTGAAGGCAGGGGGCTGGACTCGATGACCTTTCTAGGTCCCTTCAGTTCTAGGAGATAGGATATCTCCGTTAATTTAATTTAAGTACCCATTTGTCATTCATCAAATGCTCCCCTAGTGTGCTGCACTTCTCTTAGTCAGATACATTCCTCCCTCCTTTCCTACTCTCCTCCCCAATGATCTCTCCACACCCTCTACTACCATCAAGTGCTTCAGGGAAACCTTGTTAATCACTGTGTACATTTAGGACACAATTTTGCCATGGGGAAGCATTTAATTAGTTATTATTTTATGGCACCCAATGGTGCGTTGAGTGCCTTGCAGCTCAGAAAAGAGAAGTGCCCTGCCCCAAAGAGCTTACATTCTAATTTAGACATGACAGGGAAAGTGACCAAAAGGTGGTGATGGGGAGGAAGGGATGGGGTTACAGCAATGTGATGACACAGTTACTCAGTGAAGACATGAGAGTCATGGAGCATGGGGCGGGGGGAAGGGTGTACTATTATTAAAACTATGATGATGCACTTCTTATGGGGGCTGCAGTAGAAGCTGGCCTTTCCCTTGATACATGGACTCACAATAAGTCTTAAACAAGAAGTGTTTATTATAGTGTATATTATAAAACAACTAGAACAGATACAAACTTCCACAAAACTTGTGTTCCAGCTCTGTCTCCCTTTTTTACCAGAGGGCAACTATAAAGCCTACAGAGGATGAATACTATCATGGAAGCATGTATTGGTTCTTGACCCCTGTGCTATTAAACATTTTTCTCAATGACCTGAAAGAAAACATAAAATCATCACTGATAAAATTTGCAGATGACACAAAAATTGGAGGAGTGGTAAATAATGAAGAGGACAAGTTACTGACTGTCAAAGTAGAGCAAGAACTGACGGGGATTTCAATGCAAACAGTCCTTTCTGTGAACAAGAGTCAGGCTAGCCGTAACCCTAATAACGCAAGACTTGTAGAAGCGAGAATTGTGTGAGGCGAGTGGGAAAGAACTGTGAGAGACGTTATTGCGACCTTGTGTTAGATAAAATATGACACAAAGCGATCTGGATCGCTTGGTAAACTGGACGCAAGCAAACAAAATGCGTTTTAATACCACTAAATGTAATTGTATACACATACGGAAAAAGAACATAGGCCATACTTACAGGATGAAGGACTCTATCCCGAGAAGCAGTGACTCGGAGAAAGATTTGGGGTCGTGATGGATAATCAGCTTCCAGAGCAATGCTGTGGCCAAAAGGGCTAAATGCAATCCCTGAATGCATAAACAAGGAGATCTCGAGTAGGAACAAAGAGATTATTTTACCTCTGTATTTTGCACTGGTGCTGGCATACTGCATCCAGTTCTGATGTACATAATTCAAGAATGTTGAAAAATTGGAGAGGGTTCAGAGAAGAGCCATGAAAATGTTTAGCAAACATGCCTTACAGCAGGGATCGGCAACCTTTGGCACCCAGCCCATCAGGGTAAAACTGCTGGCAGGCAGGCACGGAGCCCCGCAGCTCCCACTGGCCGCGGTTCGCCGTTCCCGGTCAATGGAAGCTGTGGGAAGCGGCGTGGGCCAAGGGACGTGCTACCCACTGCTTCCCACAGCTCCCATTGGTCGGGAACGGTGAACCGCAGCCAGTGGGAGCTGCGGGATTCCGTGCCTGCGGACACTCCAGATAAACAAACCGGCCCAGCCCGCCAGTGGCTTTACCCTAATGAACCGGGTGCCAAAGGTTGCTGACCCCTGCCTTATAATGGTAGAGAAGGAGCTCAATCTGTTTTAGGGTGACCAGATGTCCCGATTTTATAGGCACAGTCCCAATTTTGGGGTCTTTTTCTTATGCCTCTCTTATTACCTCCCATCCCCTGTCCTGATTTTTCACACTTGCTGTCTGGTCACCCTAATCTTTTTAGCTTAAAGAGAAGGTTAAGGGTGAGTTGGTCACCATTTATAAGTACCTATATCAAGAACAAATATTTGGTAATGGGATTATTAATCTAGTGGAGAAAGATATAATATTATTCCATGGTTGAAAGTTGAAACCAGACAAAATCAAACTGGAAATAAGGTGTACATTTGTAACAATGAGGGTAATTAACCATTGAAACAATTTACCCAGGGTCGCGGTGGACTCTCCATTATTAGCAATTTTTAAATCAAGCTTGAATGTCTTTCTAAATGTTATGATCCAGATGTTGTTTTGGGGAAGTTTGATGGCCTGAATTGATACAGGAGATCAGACTAGATGATCCCAATGGTCCTTCTGGCCTTGGAATATATGAATCATCGCAGCAATCAGGAAGAATTTAAACTAGAGGGTCTGGACTTTGAAGACCAGCTCTAGGAAGGAGTTCCATGCGAAGATTGTTGTGGGAAAAGAAGACACATGGGGCATTATGAATAACATTGGTGGTGCAACATGGTAAGAGACAAGGGCAGAGAAATAGACAGGACAGAGTTATGAAGGGCCTTGGAAAAGGAGAACAAAAAGTTTAACATTGATGTGGTGGAGAACGAAGGCAGAGTCAGTGCATGGATTTGGAGGGAGAATGAGGGGAATGTGGTCAGATTGGCAGGCCAGGAAAAGTATTTCTTTAAGAAGCTGTACTTTGCATACTGTGGAGGTGATGTGGATGTTGGTGATACCAGAGGTAAAGAGGTTTCATTAATCAAGATGGGAGGTAAGGTCAGGGAAGAGAGATTTTGCTTTACAGTTGATTTGCTGTGCAAACTTTGACATGGTTAACTCTTGTGCCTCCGTTTACCTATCTACATGATGATTATAATAATGCCTACCACAACCGATGTGTAGTGGTGCTCAGTTTATGTTTGCAAAGAGCACTGGTTGAAGGACACTGTAGAAGGGCAAAATATTATAATAATCTTACATCTCGTTCATAGATTGCTTCATATTGTACTGAGGTCTTGTGACAAAGAGCCATGTATTGGGTAGTCAAGATACAGAGTGAGAACTGATGTCAGTAGATGTGTGATGTGACAAGTAATTCCCAACTCTAACCGCCTTGTGCCCTGCACTGTGAACTGAAATGCATATTCATGGACCCTGAAGGATGGCATATGGAAGCCAACTTCTGCGTCTGAATCGCGCTGCCACTTGTGTGAAATGGTCCCACTGGAGAAGTTTGCTTTGGGCAGTGGATCTAAAATCATTTCCACATGTTACTTTGAGAAAGAAAATGACTGGGAAGCCCAAAACACAGAGAGCAGAGACAACTCTTTGAAATGCACAATCTTTAATCTAAGTTAAAACCCCCCTCAAGTAAGTCATCCGTGCCTGCAGGCCTTGCCATCTTGAACCGCAGTACTATCAGATCTCACAAGCTCTGCAGGTATGGGGTAGTACAGTTCTGAGATAGGGGATTTCGAAGAAACACACATCAAGGAGCAGTGGTTGCACTTTTCCCCTCTGACTCAATACAAAGCCAGTGATCTGACATAGCACTAGGGAGTATAGTGCTGTTGGAGGTGCCATCCTCGACTTGAGGTATGAAATTGAGCACCTTTATTTTTATGTCACCAAAGAGTCCGTGACACTTTCTGAAAAAGCCAGGGTGCCCTGGCTAAATCCCGCTTGAGTAGTTGCATTCTGCCTGCTTAACGCTCCTCCTGCAATTTCAGCTGGATACAATATTCTTCCCTTCCTCTACATTAAGATGCTGTACATTGTTGCTGAGCTCTGTTAAACGGCTGCCGTGTTGCACCCCTGCTATTGCTGCAATTCAGTGGAGGGTGAAAAAATTCCTGGGTATTACTTGTAAATCAGCTAGTTATAAGAAGGTTTCAGAGTAGCAGCCATGTTAGTCTGTATCCACAAAAAGAACAGGAGTACTTGTGGCACCTTAGAGACTAACAAATTTATTAGAGCATAAGCTTTCGTGGACTACAGCCCACTTCTTCGGATGCATATATATATATATATATAAAAATAAGCTAGTTATAAGAACACTCCTGAAAATATTTCCTGGTATTATCATGCATATGTCTACTCAGACAGAGTCTCATGAATTTCAGTGGCTCTGGGTAGAGTATGCAGACATGCAGTAATAAGTGCTCACGTGTTTAAGCCCTTTATGAAATACTCCAGGATGGCAGGTAGATCGAAGACAGTATTGCAAAGCATCCGAAAAAGACCCTGTAAGGAACAGTCCTCCAGGGGCAGGGGGCTGGACTAGATCACCCCACAGGTCTTGCCTTCTTTATAATTCACATGGGGCTGTATTACTTCGTACTTCTACAATCCCAAAGCAACTCAAACAGTTCATCTGCTGCTTCAGCATCTGCAAATGTGATTCTCCCACCCTGTCAGTTTGTACTGAAGCAAGCCAATTTTAATGGGACGAGAGAGTGTGTAGCAGCCATTAACTTATTTTCCTGAAACAAATGTGATCTAGTTACCCGGGTTTGTTTTTTCAGTGGACTGTAAATAATTTCACTAAAAGGATCCCAACTTCCCTAACAGTTGGAACGCAAGCACTCTGGGAAATGTCATTCACAGAACAGCTTCACTGCAGAGTTATATGCCCCAAACTTCCCACGTATTTATTCTTCCTGTGTGCTTGACTCTTAACAACAGGTGGCGGAGTAAACACATCAAGAAGTCAATCTGATCCACTATACTTAGTCTAGATTGGCATCCAAATAACATTTTACTGGCTGCAGGCTCGAGTGATTTCTGTACTTTCCCCCACCTTAGACACAAACATTGTAGACATTTTTACAACTCTCCAAGATGTCTCTTTCAAAAACAAAAACAAAACCTCAGCCTTTGAACTGACAGCTGGCTCCTTGTTTGTGTGCCGAGACTGAATACAAACCATATGCAGCAGGAGGGAAGTATACCCTTTTAATCCTCAGTGTAGTGGTACTTCTGAAGCAGAAGGATGGGCCAAGGGGTAGTGGTAATAGGATTTTAACCAAATATACATGTCCAGAAGCTACTCAGTGTATTTACCTTTACCTCTAAATAGGTTGTCTCCCCACATTGAAGTTTTGAGACAGGAACCAGTCTAGTGTGCTTTTTAAGGATTTATTCAAATAAACAAATATAAAGCTAAGCATTTATATGAGCTTGTCTACACTTAAAATCTGCCACCGCTACAGCGCTTCAGTGAAGATGCTACCTATGCCCATGGAAGGGATTCTCCTGGCAGAGTAGGTAACCCACCTCCCCAAGAGATGGGATAATTCTCTCATTGACCTCGTGGCGTCCATGCCGGGGCTTAGGTCAGTTTAACTGCGTCGCTCAGGGCTGTGGATTTTTCACACCCCTGAGTGACATAGTTATACGGGCTTAATTTCTTAGAGACATAGGCCTGTTCTATACTAACTAATTTATCTCTAATTTCCCTAAACTAATCCAATAAAACACAATGCAATGATCAAATCAAGGTTACAATTTGAATCTCAGTAACTAGATCAATGGTTCCATTTATTTGGCTCGCAAATTATGACAAGAAGTTAGTAAATCAATTTATAAGGTTAGCACAAGAATTCAGTACTTCGCCGGGAAGTTCAGGAGGAATACCTTTCTTTTAATCTAATCAATCAGGCTCACGCCATGTCTACGCTACAGCCTTTACAGCATGGCACAACTAAGGGCAGGTCTACGCTACAAACTTGAATCGGTGTGGCTGCACCAATGCAGTTGTGCCACTGTAACGTTTCTGGTGAAGATGCTCTAAGCCAAGAGGAGAGAGCTCTCCCGTTGGCTTAATAACTCCACCTTCGCGAGAAGCGTTACAGTGGCACAGCTGCATCAAGATGCTCTCCCGCCAACATAGCGCTATCTACACCGGGGGTTACGGTCGGTATAACTAAGTCACTCCAGGGGCGTGGATTTTCACACCCCTGAGCAATGCAATGATACCAAAGTACGGGTATGTCTACACTTACCCGACACTGCTGCGATCGATCCACCAGGGGTCGATTTAGAAGGTCTAGTGAAGACCCACTAAATCAACTGTAGATAGCTCTCCCATTGACTCCAGTACTCCACCAGAACGAGAAGAGTAAGGGAAGTCGACGGGAGAGTGTCTCTCATCGACACAGTGTGGTGTAGACACTGCAGTAAGTCGACCTAAGCTACGTCGACTCCCGCTATGTTATTCATGTAGCTGGAGTTGCGTAACTTAGGTCAACTTAATCCTATAATGTAGACCTGCCCTCAGTGTTTAATGTAGAGCTGGTCTAAGGTACTGCAGTTGTGCTGCTGTATTGTAGGTGCTTCCTACATCAATGGAAGGGGTTTTTACCATCTGTGTAATTAATCCACTTCTCTGCGAGGCAGCGTCTAGCTCAATGGAAGAATTCTTCTACTGAAGTTGCCACCTCTATACCAGAGGTTAGGTCAAGCTAACGACAGCGCTCCGGGCAAGACATAGCCCTGAATAATTTACTTAGGTCAATCTAATTATTAAGTGTAGACCAGGCCTAAGAGTCTACTAAAAACAGAAGCTGACTCTTGCCTTTGTTCTAAGGGAGTATAACTCTTAAAATGGTTTATTGATAACTTCCCACTTTGGTGTTCCACATTTAGTTTCCCTGACCATACAACTGATGTTAAACTCTATTTCTTTAGCTTATTCCCCTTCCCACACTAATACAGTGTCTGCATCTTTCCGATTTATTGCAGTGTAGACGTACACAAAGTAATACCCACAGTTGGCCCATGTCAGCTGACCAGGCTTGCAGGGCTTGTGCTGCTGGGCTATAAAATTGTAGCGTAGACATTTAGGCTCGGGCTGAAGCCCAGGCTCTGGCCGGGACCCTTCCACCACCAGGGGTCCCAGAGCCCTGGCTCCAGCCGAAGCCTGATCATCTACACGGCAATTTTATAACTTTGAGTCTGACCCCCAGGAACCCCATCAGTTGACACTGGCCAGCCGCGGTGGTTTTATTGCAGTGTAGATCCAGCTGAAAACCACCTTCCTTCCATTCCTCTGTGTGATGGTTCTGAATGAGAACCAAGTAGTTGCTGCTGTAAGTTTATTTACAATACATGTTTGATGCCATTTCCAAAACACCCTTTTTTCTTTTCTAACATAGGTGGGAGTCTCTGTGCAGAGACATTTGCTGGACAGCCAAACCCCTTCCACAAAAAAATGTTATCACTGTACAGTCTTCATTGTTCAAACATTGAGGGGCCTGATCCTACCAGGTGCTGAGCATCCTCGGCTCCTTTTGAAGTCCATGGGAGTTGAAGTGTCCAGCGCCCCTCAAGATCAGACTCTTGGCATCTAGGGATCACACCACCACTGAAATGAAGCCATCCCTGGATTGAGAACAACCACCAGACAGATAGCCATTCACTAGACAAGGAAGGAGAAATTCTGGCCAAAGATATATGGGCAAAGTCCTACTCTTATGAAAACAGCCATCATAGAATGCTCAGTGTCTAGAAAACACAAAGGGTCTTAGTTTCTAAGGTCTCCTCATCAAACCTACATGATTTATCTATCTTCAAAAGGATATAGGGCTGAGCTGATGCAGAAGTCTAGGTCTAAACATCAGTTCCGAAATATCTATCAAGCTGTCACAACCACTCCAAGAAGGTCTTGTCCATTTGATTCTTAGAAAAAGGAGAGGAGGGTAGGTTCATCTTGGGACTGTAATGGCGGGGATGGCTCTTTGTCAGGTTTTGAATGCTTAGAGTCTCTGGCATCCCTACACACTCGGCTCTTCATCTTTGCAAGGTAAAGAAATGGCATTCAATGTCATTTGTTGTGGAGGTAGGATCCCTTTTAGAGGAGACCTTAAAAGAAAAAATAGCCACCAGACGATGTGTCTGTTCAGCATGGACACAAGAGAGCCCACGGTGCTCTTCATAAAAGGGAGTACGCGCTGCTGTTGTTAGCCAGAAACTTTCCTCTCCCCTCTTGCTTGGCATGCTGGCTGCTCACCACCCTCCCATACAGAGGTGGACATCGTTTGGTGGGGAGCGATTATTGGGCTAAATCCTAACATTCTTATGTGGGCAACACTCCCATTGATGTCCCCCAGCGGAAGTGTTGCTTGAGTAAGGACAATGCCATCACCAAGTAAGAACATCAGGATTTGGTCCATTATTACCACTGTAATCTCAGAAGAGTAACGACCCTCACCTCAGCAAGTGCTAAAGCCAAGGACCAACGACATACGGCTGCAATTGTCTTCCTTCCCTCCATGGTCATGATTGCAGCCCCTGTCTGTTTTCATACACAAACCCAGACAACCTGCAGCTCATTGGGAAAGTTGACTTCCAGAAGCAAAGCAGCAAGAGGAATTTGACAGTGATGCAATATTTCTTCAACCCGAATAAGAAAGCCACCAAGGAAAACAAGGATTCTGGGTTAGACACCCTTCACCAGAACAGCATCAGGTGGGAAGTACTCACCATGGCTGGGTGTGACCTTGTGGTTCTCACTCAAAGACAGGAGAGTTTTGCCTGAATAAGGACTGCAAGATTTAGCACATTAATCTAATTCACAAAAACACAGTTACTGGTGAAAAGTTATTCACCCAAGTAACCACATTAAGGACTGCAAGATTTAGCACATTAATCTAATTAACAAAAACACAGGGCCAGACTGGTGAGCAATTATTCACCCAAGTAACCACATTAGCTTCAGAAGGATTACTTGTGCAAGTAACTTCTTTTTAAAAGGGAGTAAAGGCTTCACAATCTGGTTTAGGTCAATATCTGAGGTAAAAAATAGGTCAAAGCAATAGCTACATTGGAAGTGATACCCCTTTTTTAATCGGTGGGCTCAGTGAAGTATCATCAATCCTAACCGGAGAGACCTTGGGTCAAATTCAGATCACTTGCATGCATCTGCAACTCTAGTCATTCGGTCGAGTTACTCATATTATTAGTACGTTCTATGGTTTGTATTTATGTAATCTACTATAGATATGAATTGCCAGTAGATGGCACTCCAATACATAACACCATTTCTGGGTTTTGTAAAATAAGCTCCATAAAGCTTGGTATATGCACTGCAAATGGCTTCCTTTGTGCAGCTCTGAACACCCATTCTTAACTCCTGCTTCCACTGGGTCTGAATCTGCCCACTCTCCTAAACTAGGGAGACAAGTCAGTTCTCACAGTAACTCCAGCACTAAGCTCTTCTGTGCAAGCTGTCCATCCGCTCCATTGGATACACAGTACACTGGATCCAAACAACCGAGTCATGGACTGATCACCACATTGTACTGTCACAAACCTGAACTATCCATTTTCCAATACAGCCAGGCCTCCTGATTTGTCAGATTTCAGGTCATATTTACAAAGTGTAGCAAACCTGTGTTTCCTACCTGATTGCAGAGTTCATATAGTTCTGATTTGGGATTGAGAATTACTTCGTGTCATTTTTTTTAATTACTCCAGAAAGTGAATGAACTCTCCACCAAAGAGGTGCAGCACAGACAATGGCAGGGTACATACAGCTACTGTTCTTCTGTCCTACACTGGACAAGGCACCTCCAGGGGTGAGAGGCAATTTCAGACTCTGTGCTGGCCCAGCATACGGGGTCTTTTCTGAGGCAGCTGTTGCTTTGGAGGAAGAAATAGCAGTCAGATTTTTCAGAGATGACTGCTTGGAGTCTAATATTAATGGGTTGAAAACATTCTTTGTTTTTTCGTTGCAAAATTAAGTCAGCAGCGTGTCTATTTTGGAACAGATTCCAGCATGACCAAGTTTAGCAGCACTGGTGTAGATGGAGCATTGGTGATCTGGGCCATACAGGTAAAGACACAATGAACAAGACCAATTTAGTTCTAGATTTGGTATTTTTTCAAAGCCATGGAACGATTTATATAAACATGGGCCATAAACAGGAATAGAAGTTACAAGGTTAACAATACATTGATTTTAAATGGCAGAGTTTGTATCATTTGAGTAAAAAGCAACAGAGGGTCCTGTGGCACCTTTGAGACTAACAGAAGTATTGGGAGCATAAGCTTTCGTGGGTAAGAACCTCACTTCTTCAGATGCAGACTAACACGGCTACTCCTCTGATACCTGATATCATTTGAGTGTTTCCCTCGCACATGCGATCAGAGAGATGGAAGAGACTTTTGATGTCCTGTTTAGTCTAGCTCCTGGAAACAAATGCAAAATGCTCCTACGGTATATTCTCTACTGCTTTGTCCAATCTAGTTTTAAGTTTCCCTAGTGCCAGTGCTTAATTACTGCCACAGCTGAGCCCCGGCACCTCTAGGCTTGGCAGTTCATAGCCCCAGTACATCTGGGCTTGCTGCATCGATTATGAATGTAAAAAAATTGCTTGAGCCCTAGTACGTAATCACTTGAACGCCAGCACCGCTTCCATTACAAATTAAGCGCTGCCTACTGCTGGGGTTCCCAGCACTCCTCAAGGAAGCCATGCCACAGTCTAAGGCCTGGTCTACACTGGAGGGGGGATCGATCTAAGTTACGCAACTTCAGCTACATGAATAAGATAGCTGAAGTCGACGTACTTAGATCGACTTACCGCGGTGTCTTCGCCACGGTGAGTCGACTGCTGCCGCTCCCCCGTCGACTCCGCCCGCACCTCTCGTGGCACTGGAGTACAGGAGTCGACGGGAGAGCGCTTGGGAGTCGATTTATCGCGTCTAGACTAGACACGATAAATCGAACCCAGCTGGATCGATCTCTGCCCGCCAATCGGTAGTGAAGACATATAAGATACTATGGTTAGAAACTTTTCTCTGGCATTTGCAACCATTCACACTCTGTGGCCTTCTGGTTATGAAAGAGTCTGCAAAGTGATGCTACACCGTCGGCAGCTGTTTTTCTAAAACATATGTTCTAGTCCAAACAGGAATTATTTTGGGGAAGATCACAGTGGTCCCTGCTGGCCTTGCAGGAGGATGGACCCAACGATCATTTACCATGTAATTTCTGTCTTCAGCACTTATAATTATTTTCATGATTACCCGATATGCATTTTCTAAGGGTCGTATGTTGGCCTCGATCGACATATGCAGCTCCCACTCAAATCAATGGGAGCTGTAGGAACACATGAAGTGCCACCCCATTCAAACCCAGGATTTGTCTTGTCCAGTATTCTGGAGCTGCCAGTGGCCAATACTAGATGCTTCAGAGAAAGGTGCAAGAAACTGCACGATTCTAGAATACCCTCCCCCAGGGGAAATTTCTTCCTAACCCTGGGTCGATAAAGGGGACATTTTATGCGCAGAAACATAAGGTTTTAATCCTAATTGTTTTGTCAGATCTCTGCAGATGGACTGAGGATAGTATGAAGATAGCTTTATGGGAGCTACTAGAAATGCAGCCTGCTGTCTAGTAAGCCCTTGAGGCAGTACTCGCTGTCAGAAAGGGGGAAGATTCTAAACAGGTTTTTCCCCCCAGCCATCAAAGTGAAGTGTTAGCAGAGGAAAAGTCCCATGGAGTGATGCATTCAGAGACAAACACCACTGGCTTCAAGCCCCATGCCTTGATAAAAAGCAGCATAGGGCCTGCTTCTCCACTCACATAACACCAATTTTGCAGCTGATTAAGTCCCTTCACTTCAATGGAGTTATTTCTGATTTACACCAGGGTAAAGTAAGGGGAGGAGAATCAGACCTATATATGCCACACTTCTATGTATAACGTGTTTTCTTTAGTGTGACTGGTCTTTCTATGTTGACATGCTATAACGGTTTTTCTTGACTCGTCATCAGAAAGCTAGCAAAAATGCAAGAGAGCCAATGTTTCCTCTAAGAAATAATCCCAGAAATAAAGGGACGCTGTAAACATCTGTAGCTGAATCCTTCCTGCACCATCAGACCTCTCTTAGGGCAAACATAAAGTCTTCAACTGTGTTACTAAGACTTTGAAAGATTTGAACAATAGAATTGCCTTCATGGCTTTCTCCATTTCATTCATCTTAGACACGTATGGCTTGATTTTCAGGATAAGACATACACAGCTATGTGCAGAAAATTATTCATTTAATTGTGCATGCATTAAGGGTGACTACACACATCAGTCTGGTGATTGTGTGCACAATGACCACTTAC
This sequence comes from Malaclemys terrapin pileata, assembly GCF_027887155.1. NCBI lineage: Eukaryota > Metazoa > Chordata > Testudines > Emydidae > Malaclemys > Malaclemys terrapin. The sequence continues at coordinate 6,267,540 of NC_071517.1, forward strand.
ACATCTGTTAACAATTTGCAAACACAGTTGCCTGCATATGAAAGAAAGCATAGTCAAATATAGGAAAAATCTTAAATGAATCAAACAGTACATAGAATCTCTATATGGATAGACCAACCATGCTTGACTAGTATAGTAGTAGGAATATGCTACCAACCACCTGACCAGGATGGATTGTGGTGATTGTGAAATACTCAGGGAGATTGCAAAGGCTACGGAAGACAGACAACTCACGAATAATGGGGGAGTTCAACTATCCCCAGATTGAGTGGGAACATGTCACCTCAGGATGGAATGCAGAGATTAAATTTCTAGACACCATTAATGCCTGTTTCTTGGAGAAGCTAGTCCTGGAACCCAGAACAGGTGAGGCAATTCTTGATTTAGTTCTAAATGGCGCACAAGATCTGGTCCAAGAGGAGAATATAGCTGAATCACTTGGTAATAGCAACCATAACATAATTAAATATAACATCCTTGGTGTGTGTGTGCGGGGGCGGGGGGGGGGAATAACAGAGAAACCCACGACAGTAGCATTTAACTTCAAAAAGGGGGACGATGCGTAAATGAGGAGGCGAGTTAAATGGAAATTAAAAGGAACAGTCACAAGAGTGAAATGCCTGCAAGCTGCATGGAAGTTTTTTAAAAACACCATAATAGAGGCTCAAACTATATGTATATCTAAATTACAAAACAGAGGACCAAAAAAATGCCTAAACAGAGTAAAGGAGGTTAGAGACAAAAAGACTGCTTTTAAAAGTTGGATGTCAGTTCTTACTGAGGAAAATAGAAAAGAGCATAAACTCTGGCAAGTCAAGAGTAAAAGTATAATTAGGCAGGCCAAAAGAGAATTTGAAGAGCAGCTACCAAAAAAACCCCACAAAAACTAACAGCAAAATTTTTTTTAAGTACATCAGAAGCAGGAAGCCTGCCAAACGATCAGTAGGGCCACTGGACAATCGAGGCACTAAAGGAGCATTCAAGGAAAACAAGGCCATTGCAGAGAAGCTAAAGGACTTCTTTGCATTAGTCTTCATTGCAGAGGCTGTGAGCCATTCCAACACCTGAGCCATTCTTTTTAGGTGACAAATCTGAGGAACTATCCCAGACTGAGGTGTCAGTAAAGGAGGTTTAGAAACAAATTGATAAATTAAACAGTAATAAGTCACCAGGATCAGATGATAGTCAAGAGTTCTGAAGGAACTCAAATACGAAATTGCAGAATGACTAACTGATATGTAACCTATCGTTTAAATCAGCCTCTGTACCAAGTGACTGGTGCATAGCTATTGTAACGTCAACTTTTTAAAAGGCTCCGGAGCAATCCTGGCAATTATAAACCTATAAGATTAAATTGAAAGCCAGGTAAATTGGTTGAAACTATAGTACAGAATTTTTCAACATGGCTTTTGTTAGAAAGAAAGAAAGAAACAAAGAAAGAAAGAAACAAAGAAAGAAAGAAACAAAGAAAGAAAGAAACAAAGAAATCAGGCTGTGACAGATTTTAAGTTGCCTGTAATAATTTGTGAATATTGTGGTTGTTGTAATGTTTACTGTATGCGTATGTTGAATTAATTTAATAGCAGGATTGTAGGAAACTCAGGAAAGGGCTGGATCCATATATACCCTCCTCAGCAAACATTTGACAGACTACACAAGCACCATCCACTTTGATGATATAATGGGACCCTCTGCTGGGCCTGCCATGTGACAGGTTCGGTCACAGGGACCCCCTTGGGACTGTCACCTGACATGCTGAAATTACCTCTGAGCCCATTTTCCCTGCCAGCTTGGGTCTCTAGAACCCTGCCTTGTTGAGCCAGACATGCTAGCCTGCTGCAACACAGACTCAGGGCCTGAACCACGCCCCCAAAGCTGCAGGCTTTAACTGAAAAAAACTCAGCAGGTTACCTCTCCAGCACCCAAACACCCAGTTCCCAATGGGATCCAAACCCCAAATAAATCCGCTTTACTCTGTATAAAGCGTAAACTCATAAATTGTCCACCCTCTATAACACTGATAGAGAGATATGCACAGCTGTTTGCTCCCCCAGGTATTAATCACTTACTCTGGGTTCATTAATAAACAAAAGTGATTTTATTAAGTATAAAAAGTAGGATTTACGTGGTTTCAAGTAATAACAGATAGACTTGCATGTTTTGTTTTATTTTGCCTGGTGACTTACTTTGTTCTAAGCCTAATACATTAAGAAACTGATTATAGGTAATAATATCTCACCCTCAGAGATGTTCCAATACGCTTCTTTCACAGATTAGACTCCTTCCGAGTCTGGGCCCAATCCTTTCCCCTGGTACAGTCCTTGTTAGTTTCAGCAGACGTCTTAGGGGGTAAACAGGAGTATTCTCATGACTGGGACCCCTTTCTCCTGTCCACCCCCTTTTATAGCTTTGGCACAAGGTGGGAATCTTTTGTCTCTCTGGGTCCCCATCCCTCCTTCTAAATGGAAAAGTACCAGATTTAAGATGGATTCCAGTATCATGTGACATGGTCACATGTCACTGTAAGACCCCCAGCCTCCATTCTTCCAGGGAGGCCCTCCCCCCCCCATACACAAGAAGGTTTGCAAGAAAACAGAGCCATTAACAACCAATTGTGTTAGTCAATGGGAGCCATCAAGATTCTAAACCACCATTAATGGCCCACACTTTGCATAATTACAAGAGGACCTCAGAGTTATACTTCATATTTCTAGCTTCAGATACAAAAATGATACAAATAGGAGGAATATATTCAGTAGGTTATAACCTTCGTTATGATACCCAGGGCCGGCTCCAGGCACCAGGCAACCAAGCATATGCTTGGGGCGGCACCTGGTAAGGGGCGGCCAATCTTTGGGTGGCGGGGGCGCGGGGGAGCGCTCCAGCGACGCGGCGCTCGGCAGGGGGGGCCGGCGCAGGGCACAGCGCTCAGGGAGGGGTTCCGGCGGCGCGGCGCTCGGCGGGGGGGGGAGGCGGACTCCGGCGGCGCGGGGCTCGGCGGGGGGGGCGGTGCGGGACACGGCGCTCGGGGGGGTTCCGGCGGCGCGGGGCTTGGCGGGGGGGCAGCGCGGGGCGCGGCGCTTGGGGGGGGTTCCGGCAGCGCGGCGCGGCGCTCAGCGGGGGGGCTCAGCAGGGCGTCGCTTTTTTTTGCTGCTTGGGGCAGCAAAAAAGTTAGAGCCGGCCCTGATGATACCTTACAAGAGACCTTTTGCATAAAGCATATTCCAGTTGCATCATAGTCACACTCATAAGCATATTTCCATAAAACATATGGAGTGCAACGTCACATGCCAGACCAGTTTCTCCAGAAGCAGCTTGGACCCTGTGGAAAGGAGGATCTAAGAATCTCAAAGGGTTTAAAAGAAGAACAGGAGTACTTGTGGCACCTTAGAGACTAACAAAGGGTTTAAAGAGACACATCCTCCTTCAAGGACAGAGACGAGTTTTAGAGAATAAGATCCCAGAGCTTGCTGAGTGGAGCCCTGAGGGAAGTTAGATCTACTGGGGTCCCCATCGGGAGGACAGGGAGACTCTAGATAAGAATGCATGTAGACCTTTTGTTGTTTTAAAATCTTTTTTTCCTATGCTCTGTTTAAAGAAAGCTGGTTTGGGTCACTACTCCACTGATCACAAGCTCCCAAAGGGCAAAATGACAAGAACCAATACCCAGTCAGACCTACTGGGTGAGCATGGTCGACACAAAGGGTACTGTAGCCCAGCACCCAGTCTAAGAATGGAAGAATCGTATGATTACACACCCAAAGAAAGGTAAAGGCTCAACACTGGTGATGGGTGCACTCAGAGGCCAGAAAGGGGGCCAGAGCGCTGTTAGCCCTGCATCTCTGACACAGCCCCTAATCTCCAAAAACAATCTATCAAAAACCCTTGCCTTAAGTCTGACTCAGCTATGTTTGATGTTTGTTCAGAGTTCGTGGTATTTTCCAACACTCCCTTCATTAAGGGGAGCATAGTATGTCTTCACCACAGAGGTTAAATACTAGCTGTAGGCAGCTAGTTGCAAAGAACATTGGTCAATACTGTTGCAACAGTGTTGGATGGCAAAATATAAGTATGGTTACAACTTGTATTACACAAGTCTCAGTTGCTCTTGTGGCTGGATTTTAAAAACCTGTCTATGGGTAATTTTATTATTACTACCCCAAACAGCACGCTTTCAATTATAGGGGCTAATCAGACAAAATTCCTTAAAATAGGCATGACGTTCATCTGTTCAGGTTCGACTCTTCTTTGGACATTAATATTTCATCAACAAGCACTGCTTGAACTTTATGGACAATAGCAGGTAATATAAGACCAGCTTTTACATTTTGTTTTTAAAAGGTTTAATATTAATAGAAGTGTTTTCCTGCAAATCTCTTAATTTCAACTGTTCCCCCGATATGTTTGCAAATTAGTTCTATACTACAAAGTTAAAAAAACCTGCATCTGAAGAAGTGTTTTTTACCTGCGAAAGTTTATGACCAAATAAATCTGTTAGTCTTTAAGGTGTCACCGGACTCCTCATTGTTTTTGTGGATACAGACTAACACAGCTACCGATTTGATACTTGACTACAAAAGTTAGTTCAGCCTAAAACATCTCTCAGGGCTGTGAAAAATTTCACTCTGTGTGTGATGTCATTAAGTCAACCTAAGCCCAGAGGTGCAAGTAGGCTGGTAGGGGCTGGTATGGCATACCGATAAGAAGCCAGTACCGGCCTGTACACGGCCCCTTTTGCCTCCCCGTTGGCGGCCATGCCAGTAGGGACCCTACCAGCAGGACCTTACCGGCAAGGCCACCGATGGGGGGCAAAAGGGTCAGCTGCCCCAAGGCCAGTGATTTAAAAGGGCCCGGGGCTCCCGGCCACTGCTACTGTGGCAGCAGCTGGAGCCCCAGGCCCTTTTAAATCACCTGGCCCGAGCGGCATGGGCCAGGCAGTGCGGATGGACTGGCTGGGGTAGGCTGATCTCCAGCCCCGCTCCTTTCACCCGAGGCCCCATCTCTTCCACCAGAGGCCCTGCCCCTTCTGGGGGCCCAAAGCCGGGCCCCTGTACCGGTAAGTGTTTCATATTACTTTCACCCCTGCCTAAGCCCCAGTGTAGATACTGCTAGGTCGAGGGAAGAATTCTTCCATCATCACTGTGGTAAGTGTCTACATTGCAAGGCTGCAGCTATGCCGCTGTAGTGTTCCTAGTGTAGACATACCCTTAATCACTTAGTCACATTGCATTGTGCATTAGAACCATGTGCCATCAACTTCACTGGACTGAGGACCAAACCCATGTCAGTATGAGCTCAGAAATAGGGTTAATTTGGAACTATTTGTTTTAACAGAAACACTTTCCCTAAAATACGCACTTTGCCAGAGACTGATAATCCTGACATGTTTGTGGGTCTTTAATTCTAAAATACTGGAACAAAAGAGATTTCTATAACAAGGGCCTAGATCCTGTGAAAAGGGATTCATCCAGGTAGATACTTATGTCCACATGGAGTCCAACTGACTTTGGTGGGACTCTGTGGATCCCTTTACAGGATCAGAGCCATGTCCTATAGCCGTATGATCACGTACCTACAACAAATACTCTGATGTTATCCTTACACATACAGCGTTCCCATTGACTTTAGCACTCACATGAGGATTACTCATCTAATTAAGGGTTTGCAGGATCTGCCCTCAAGTTTCAATACACTTGTTTACTTAACCGTTAGTTTAGTTATATTAACTTTTAGAACATTTGTGATTTAGGAGCATGTTTTCCTTTTTCTTGGTGTTTTCTAATTAATAGTCTTGGACCTACGTGTGGCATGAATAGGTTCATTCCTACACAATTTCAGAAGGACTGGTTGCTCGACTAAAGTTATTCACATTGTATGAGTGCTGGTGGGCTTGGGCCACAAGGTTCGCAAAACACTTGGCAGTTCTACAGCACCTTTCATCCAAGGACTTTAAAGTATTAGGGATTACTTATATGATGGGAAAGGATGAGCTTGTTTTAAGGCAGTGGACTGGGACTCAGGAGCTCTGGGTTTGCTTCTCAGATCTGCCACAGATCTCTCTGTGCCTTAGCGAAATGTAGAACAAAGTATTACTCCCTTTCTCCTGCCCTTTATTTGTCTGGGTCTAGTCACTTCAACTACTCCCATTGACTTTAGAGGGACTATTTGAGGGTAGTAAGTCAAGCCCACACTTCAGTCTTTGCAAGATCAGGAGCTCTTCCAGATCTGGGCTGGCTTACTATATGTTTGTACAGTGCCTAGCACAATGGAGGGGCCCGATTTTGGTTGGGACATTAATTGCTAAAGGCTTGGTGCATGGGAAGGGGAAGTACAGAATTAAGAAGTGGGCTGTAGTCCACGAAAGCTTATGCTGAAATAAATTTGTTAGTCTCTAAGGTGCCACAAGTACTCCTGTTCTTCTTTTTAGTTAATATATAGATATAATCCAAGCAGTCCAAGGCACTCATCTTAGCTAGCCGGCAGCCAGGAGGGGTTAGGGCCCAGCCCAGCTGTTCCCTCCCTTCCAGCTGTTCCCTGCCCCAACCCCTCCCCCCCACATCACATCTGTCAGGAGTCCCGTCTGATGCAACCACAACACAACCACGTGGCCATAGGCAGCCGCTCCTCTCCTCTAGCCAATCACAGCCAGCCCTGTTGGCCGAAGGGGCGGGGCGTTCCTCCTTTGCCCCGCCCTCCCCCTCCAGACACGCACGCGATAGGCCGAATCCAGACCGGCGGCGGGCGGGGTGGCTGGTCCGAACTCCCGTTGGCCAATAGGAGGCCTCACGCGGGTGCGGCCCCGCCCGCCGGGGGCTCCAGCTGTTGTTGTGGCGGCTGGCCGGGCCCGCGGGGAGCCAGCGAGGCCGGAGCGCGAGCGAGGCCCGGGCGTCCGCGCGCCGCCCATGGAGGCCGCAGCTGGAGCTGGAGCTGGAGCCGGCCCGGCCGAAGCCGCGGGGCCCGAGGCGCTGAGCTGCTTCTCCTACAACCAGGACTGCACGTAGGCGCGGCCGGCGGGCCGGGGGAGGCGGGCGGTGGAGATGGGGAGGGAGAGAGGAAGAAGAAGGGGAAGGGGAGGAAGGAGAGGGGATGGGGGAGGGGAGGAAGAAGGAAAGGGGGGGAGGGAAGGAGGAAGAAGAGGAGGGGAAGGAGAGAATGCAGGGGACGCGGTGGAGATGGGGAGGGAGGAAGAAGGGGGGAAGGGGAGGAAGGAGAGGGGATGGGGGAGGGGAGGAAGAAGGAAAGGGGGGAAGGGGAGAATGCAGGGGACTTGGTGGAGATGGGGAGGGAGGAAGAAAAGGGGAAGGGGAGGAGGAGGAAGAGGAGGAGAAGCAGAGAATGAAGGCCCGAGGGGTGCAGGGGACTCGTGGAGATGGGCAAGGGGATGGGGAGGGGAAGAAGAAGAAAGGGGGAAGAGGAGGGAGGAGTGCAGGGGACTCGGTGGAGATGGGGAGGGAGGAAGAAAAGGAGAAGGGGAGGAAGGAGAGGGGATGGGGAGGGGAGGAAGAAGGAAAGGGGGGAGGGGAGGAGGAAGAAGAGGAGGGGAAGAAGAGAATGCAGGGGACTTGGTGGAGATGGGGAGGGAGGAAGAAGAAGAGGGGATGGAGAGAATGAAGGCCCGCGATGTGCAGGGGACTCGCAGAGATGGGGAGGGGAAGGAGAGAGAGAGAAGGACGGAAGGAGGTATGCAGGGAACTTGGTGGAGATGGGGAGGGAGAAAAAAAGGGGAGGAAGGAGAGGGGATGGGGGGGAGAGAAGAGGAGGGGAAGGAGAGAATGAAGGTGGTCCTGCCATGCGGGCAGGGGACTGGACTCGATGACCTCTCGAGGTCCCTTCCAGTCCTAGAATCTATGAATCTATAAGGCCCAAGGTGTGCAGGGGACTTGCAGAGATGGGGAGGGGAAGAAGAAGGGGGGAAGGAGAGAGAGAGAATGAAGGAAGGAGGCGTGCAGGGGACTCGGTGGAGATGGGATGGGGGAAGGGGAGGAAGAAGGCTGGAGGCGTGCAGCGGATACGGTGGAGGGCAGGAGTCAGGTGGGGATAAAGGAGAGAATGGGGCAGGGGAAGAGAGCCATCCGGGCTAGGGCACTGGCCCTGACTTGTCCCCAGAGGAGGGGAGGGAGATCCCCCTGCTTGGCCCTGTGGCAGGGCAGCTGCCCTGGAACGGGAACAAAGAGGCAGCTGTGTCTCCCTGGCTGGCTCATGTACCTGCGGTTTCCAGGCCAATTCAAGCTGGTCCTGGCAGCCTTGAGTCTGACTAACCAGGCTGGGCTTTAGCTGATTGTTGCTGCCTCTCCGGCTTTCCAGCTTGTGCCGGGTCCCATCAACTCAGTTTCTGTCCCACACAGGAGCAGCTCTTCTGTTGAGAAAGAGTTGGCCCCAGCACGGCAGAGCCTGAACACTGAGCTTATAGAAAGGGTCGGTTGTGCCACAGCTGTCAGTGCTGTTGCTGAAGTTTTCTGTACCAATAATATTCATCTGGCCCATGTTTGAGCCTCGGCCCATGGGGATATCTGGCTGTTGGCATGCAAGTTCACTCCAATTCAGCTCCCCTCTCGCTTTCAGTACAAGCAGCCTTCCTTCTTGTAGAGCCAAACCACTTCTTGTGTTGGGCCCAGTCGTGCAAGGTGCTGGGCACCCTAAGGTTCTTGCACATTGGCGACAAGGCATTTCGTGGGATCGGGCCCCTCATGCTGCCCAATTATGTACATTCTAGCTGAGGGAATAGAAAGTTGAACTCCTTGCACAGTATACTTGTTACACACCCAGGGCCATGTGTCTGTGGCAGTGCACAAAGCATGGTTGTATGGGTGAGTGCCTACATGACACAACATATGATTGTGCCCTTCGCAATCTGATATAGTTAGGGCACTGGAGTTTAATCCCATCTCACATCACACTTCCTGCTTTACCAGTTTGTGCTTTCCTCACTTAGTGTCACTGTTGTGCATTCAGGGCTTGGCTGGTCATGAGCTACATTGATATTAACTGTGCAGAGCTGTAATGGCAGCATCTGGATGCCTATAGAGATTATATGTTCAATATATGTTCCATTCTATATGCATCCGAAGAAGTGGGCTGTAGTCCACGAAAGCTTATGCTCTAATAAATTTGTTAGTCTCTAAGGTGCCACAAGTACTCCTGTTCTTCTTTTTGCGGATACAGACTAACACGGCTGTTACTCTGAAACCTATAGAGATTATGTGAGCCTTAGTTTTTGCCCCTGCTTTTTTCTTAGAGCCATTCAGTGCACGTTTATTGGCAAAATGGGCATTTAAATAGTTGTTCAGTTATGAACTATTTCTTGGCACGATGACTTGTGTGGTAGCATGCTAAGTGAAGCTTCCATGGGTGATCTCACTGCTTTCCAAGGCAGGGTGAATACTATCTCCAATTTACAGATAGGGAAACCAAGGCACAGCAAGTGTCTCTGCCAACTTCACCTAGTGAGTTAAATATAAGGCTGAAATAAAGCCTAGGTCTAACAGTCTGCTTTTGTAGCCGCTAGACTTGAGCATAGTCTCCAATACATTTTAGAAGAGGCAAAAATGTGAACAGTATTCCTAGTATTTAATAATCCATCTCAACCATGAGTCTCCCTAAGTAGCTCAAACCTATTGCAAATAGCATAACAAGTTTTGCAGGAGTGGGGCGGTTGGTTTTCCTAGTGGTTTAATCCACGAGTGGATGTATTCTTATGCATAGGTATTTATGGAAAACGGAACGTGTTGCTAGAACTGTAGCTTGCAGGAGAACTGAATGATCTATTCTGCAGTTAACTGGATATCTGCCATCAAGGGTAGGCCTTGGTTCTTGGTAAATGTCTGGTACCAATCACCAGTAGCTGTCCCTGCATGGGGCACCCCCAAAGAGGGAGCTTTCTTGGCAATTCTTCTAATAAAGTAGCTAGCTCCATTAAATAGTGTCAAATACAGTTTTGCTTAACCTGTGGTTTGACTGTCTACTAAAGAGCAACTTTTACTGGGTCCTTGGGTGGTCACTTAAGAGAAGTTTCACTTTAAGAGACATGGGCTGCGTTCTACCAGTTCACTTGCCCTTTACTACAAGACCAAAGTCAGTTGCTAAGATATCCTTATTTATGTACTCAAGGAAGGTATAGATACCAATATTTCTACAGAGATTTTGAAAGAAATGAGTTCTATTGTTACATTTGCGCTGCTATTGTACATTTCCAGTTACTAAGCCTTTGAACAAAGAGTGCTTGGATGGAGTTGGTGATGTGCTTCTGATGTGGCTACACTGTACAAATACTTCACTGTTCTCCCTTGGTCTGTGATGTTCTAAACTGGTTGCTGATTTAAACTTAGATGTTGACAATGACCTTAGCCAAGATCTGGCTAGAACAAGTCTGCATGGAAAGAATAAGCCAGCACTTTGCACACATACTCTTCTACATACTCTGGTGCATCATTATCTTTCTGGGTGTCCTGGAGGCAGCAAGCAAACCAGAGAGGCCTACACAGCCCTCCCAAAACTCCAGTATTTCTAGATAGACATCTAAAGACAGTCTCTCATCTTAGATGCATTGGAGTCAGAGAAGGGTCTTGCTTCTGCTGGCTAGAAGTCTTTATTGGTAGCCTAACAAGTATATTATTCCCTTTCCCTCCCCCTAGCAGGCTTTGGAGATTTTTTGTATGTATGGAAGTTCTCACACAGCTTTAGTAATGATGCTCAAGTTAATATAGTTGATAATCATTAATTTATCAAGGAAGTTAGTAGGGACTTCACTTAAAAGCCAGATGGCAGGGTATGGCCCCAGTATACTTTAGTTTTTTCCTGCTGTGAAATAGGATTATTGAATCCTCTCAAGGTATTCTGCATTAGCTTTACAAATGTTAATTAATCAGCCTCACATGCAAATTGCTATTAAGGCACCCTGTTGTGTGCACCCAACAGTCAGAAAAAACCCCAGCTACTGGGGTGGACAGTTGTATCTGCTTTGGGTTGAAATTTGCATATATGACCAGGGGAGTGGCTCCCTGTAAATGATGCATTGTATTAGGATCTACTAATTTTTCAATGATACTCAGTGGTTTCAAGATTAGAGCAGTACACTATAAACTAATCAGCACACATTTTGTCTCTTGAAGCTCCCTGGCCATCGGAACCAAAACTGGATACAGGCTTTTCTCCCTAAGTTCTGTGGAACAGTTGGACCAAGTCCATGAAAACAGTAAGTCTGTTTTGTCTTGGGGCAGCAGGATATTGGATGATAGGCTTTAGTTTTTATTACTGCACTTGTGATCTGCCTCAAAGGAGCAATTCATTTGGTTAGCTTTCCTACCTATAGCACAGATGGTACCTGCCTCTACTGTATCCTCATTGGAGTAGAGCTGTGCTAGTTACCGCTCTGTTTAAAGGGACGTTGTCAGGTTAAAAAAAGAAAACAGTCAATTGGAAACACATTCTTAACCTACACTGGTATTAGACCTGAGCATTTAAGAGCCAATTCACTTTTCACCATTAGGTTGTTAGTTCACGCTTTCCGTTGTTCAGACTGCATGAAGAGCAGACACTAGTCAGTCTTGCTTTCTGGTTTCATATCTCAGTTCCTATAGGTTAGCTCAATACAACCAAGTTTGAGTTGCAGACACAAGACGACTTAAATGCAAATACTTCCTTTAGGATCAGTAAGTTTCAGGCACGAAACTTCAGCCGTCTACCTGAATTTGATATTAAGAATAAGGTATGCTACCAGGATTTCTCTTTTAGGGACCCATCTTATTTATATGGAGATATACCTATCTCATAGAACTGGAAGGGACCTTGAAAGGTCATTGAGTCCAGCCCCCTGCCGTCACAGCAGGACCAAGTACCATCCTTGACAGATTTTTGCCCCAGATCCCTAAGTGGCCCCCTCAAGGATTGAGCTCACAACCTTGGGTGTAGCAGGCCAATGCTCAAACCACTGAGCTATCCCTATCTGCAAGGGGCTTGACTCTGATGAGCAGCTTTTTTGTTGCCAAACTGTATATAATGCAGTTTTGTTTGCTAAGATCAAACTACATTATCGGTTAGATTTAAAAAATGCTCTAACCTAGATGCTCTGCTAAAGCCCTTTAACCTTGTTAGAACACAATGTAGCCTTATGCATGCTGATCTGCCAAATAGATCAGCCAACTTGGTTTAAGACCTTGAAGTCCTACATACGGCCTTGGGTGGCCTATGTCAAATTATACTATTTTGTCAACCAGATTGGGGGCCACCTCCTAGAAACTTGGTAGTCCCAACTGATAGAGAGATATTTCAGTCTCACAGCATAGCTGGAACCTCACAGTGTTCCCGAAACGGGCTATAATCTTAGATTTCTGCAGCCTTCAGAAACACAGTTTGGTTCCACTAACACTGGCAGCTGGAAGAGTGTCCTAATAGCGTCACAGACTACACTGTTGTAACAGGGTCCCCCAAATGGTATAAGTGACAATGTTAGGCTGGCTGGCATACTTTAGGGGGACAATCCTGATCCATGCTAGTTAGAGAGCCCATACTAGAACCTTGCTATCTCCAGAGTTGCCTGTTGTTTTTACACCCCACTTAAAATATTGTAATCCAGGTCAAGCACAAGAATAGCATTTAAACAAGATTGGAGCTAGCATAGGCCTGCCCTCCGTGTGGGTCAGTGCAGGGATCATGTAGAATATTCGCTGCCTTCAGCTAGAGTGAAAAAGGAGGAACTTCTCCCAGGTTATCTGGGTGTATTGGGGAGGAAGGGTTGTGGTAGTAAGAGAAAGAGCCCTCTATATCAGGGGTTCTCAAACTGGGGGCTGGGACCCCTCAGGGGGTCACTAGGTTATTACCTGGGGGATCACGAGCTGTCAGCCTCCACCCCAAACCCCGCTTTGCCTCCAGCATTTATAATGATGTTAAATATATTAAAAAGTGTTTTTAACGTATGGGGTGGGGGTCACACTCAGAGGCTTGCTGTGTGAAAGGCGGTCACCAGTACAAAAGTTTGAGAACCACTGTTCTCTATTTACAGAAAGTCAGCCAAAGTACCATGATGGCCCATGGCCACTGGGGGGTTGGGGAGGAAGAGAATATCCTATGTCTTATTTTCCTTTAGGCCATCCCCTTCCTCAGGGAGCCCAGAACAGTGCAGCATGTACTTACAGGAAATAAGTCTATGCCCTGCTTGTCCCATGTCTCAGGGAGTCCTGATCTGTCCGCTCACAGATTCATCTCTACCCCTGTAAGGAGCTTCTCTAGCTCCCTCCCAGGGCATGTATTTCCCTGGATTAAGGTCAACACCTGGGAGGCAGGGCTCATTCCCCTCTATATCCTGTTCCCTCTTGATTAATTACAGCTGGAGGGCCCAAGGGAGGTCAGTCATTTGTGGCAGGTATTGCAGGCACTAGGTTCCTGTCCCCAAAGGAAAGACCAATCAACCCCTTCCTGTCTGGGCCCAGTGCACCCCCCAGCAGAAGGCCTAGATGCAGCCATGCCAAGGAAGGGTAATCGTTAATAAAAGCAGAACTCCATGACTAAGCACTAAACCCTTCAGCTCCTGAGCTAGGCTCAATGCATGGGGGATTTGACTCTTAAAGAGCCAGACCCAAGATGAAAGCAGCCGCCTCACTTTCTTTTGGCTGAGCAGATGAAATCCCGGATGTTTACATCGTGGAGCGCCTCTTCTCCAGCAGCCTGGTGGTCGTGGTGAGTCACACCAAGCCTCGGCAAATGAACGTCTATCACTTCAAAAAAGGGACGGAGATCTGCAACTATAGCTATTCCAGCAACATCCTGTCCATCCGGCTGAATCGGCAGGTAAGGGCATCGATTACTCATGCATGAATATACGATAATAGTCAACTAAGTCTAAACGCAATAGGCCCGACTCTGCGTTCCGTCGCTCTGGTTTTAGGTCATTCTCGCTCCATTGACTTCTGTGAGGTTCTTCCTTTTCCTTTAGCCTTACACTTTCCTCTGTGCAAAAAAGAGAGGTCAGAGAGGCATTTTCACACCCACTGGTACCCACAGGTGATCTACTTCTTGAACTACTTTAGCCCTTAGACTCTGTCACTCAGTTACATCCACTTAACAACACATAACTTGCATCCCCTCTGAATATGGCTCAGGCATGTCCCTTAGTGAAATGTATGTTTTAAATACGTTCCTTCCTACATTTCCTTACAATAACGCCATGTGGGATGGGATGCTAGGTCATGGCCAAAGGTTGCTGGTGAGCTTTGAATTGGAAGATGATAAATTAGCAGTAAACAGTTAAACGAAGCTGTTCTGATTAAACACAATCGCATGCTCCAAAGGCATGTAAACTCTTTTTCTACCACATCTTCTCCCTGAATGCCGTGCTCTGGCTTCTGACCTACAGTGGCATCTTTGTCACAGATAACGTAGTCAAAGTTAATAACACAACCCTGAGTGTAATTTGAACGGTGGGGCTTCACCTGAAGGCTAATGTCTCAAATAGCATTCATTAGCAGCCCATAGCCTCACTGTGTTTCCTGAGTCATGCTGAGGAAAGCTTTGAATGTCCACTGCACTTACCCTGTATCCTAGCGGCTCTGTTGTTATTTTTTAGGATTTAAAGTCTTCTTTTTCCATAATCTCTTCCCAAATACACGATAGGTTATAAAGAGTGGAGTATATTACAATACAAAAATAAACAGACTGTATAATTGTATATAATCAACTGTTTCTAGGTTAGCAATAGTGAAATCTGCAGTAAGCATCTCCAACAGGCAAGCCCTGTCTTGAGTTTCCAGTAAAGTTTTGTTTGATCCCTATAGCTTGTGCTATACTGTAATTAACTTTGAACTAAATTAATTTCTTCACTGAAATGTATTGTGGCAGGTAAGAGTAGCTGGTAAAATCATCACTTCCGTTGGAGTTCTGATTTATGTATTGCAAATGTCAGTGTAGTTCTAGGAGCTCAATGTTCAGTTTGGTGGCGCTCACTCCCCTGTGCAGTCTCATGGAACAGAAGGATGCCATGGAAAGGAAGGGTGGTACAGTGGTTAGGGCACTAGCTTGGGACTTGGCAGACCCAGGTTCATTGCTTGTGACCTTGGGCAAGTCACTTGGTCTTCCTGTGCCTTAGTCCCCGAGCTATAAATTGAGCGTAATCGCACTGTCCTGTCTCCCAGGGGGGTTATGAGGTTAAATACATTAAAGACTGAGGTGCTCAGACACCATAGATAGATGGTGTAAATGTCAGACACGAATCTGAGGGAAGAGCTGCATTATTCTAGTGATAAGGTCACTGTCCTGAGAAGCTAATGCTCTAGCCCAGGTGGGTGCAATACAAAATGGTTATGACCCAGCACTGGAGAACAGACCGTACCAGGTCAGTGCAGGAGAAATAAGCAAAAGGGAGTTTTGAAGGCACGGGAGGGTACTTGTCACATGGGATGAGAGCTCTTCCATACCTAGGGAATGATAACGCACACCCTCTCATGTTTGCCATTGGGCATAACCGTTTATTTCACATCAGCTGTCATTAAAATGCGTATACAGTGTTGTAGCCATGCTGGTTCCAGATATTAGGGAGACAAGGTGGTGAGGTGGTATTTGCTGTTGGACCAACTTCTGTTGGTGAGAGAGAAACAAACTTTCAAGCTTGCATAGAGCTTGTCTTTGAAAGCTTGTCTCTCTCACCAAGAGACGTTGGTCCAATGAAAGATATTGCCTCCCCCACCTTGTCTCCTAAAAATGTGTGAAGCAGATTCATCTAGAGTGTTTGCAGGATGCTGTATGACAGAATCGCAGGCTTACCCAAATATCTGAGAGATCGTGCACAAAAATGTCTCTAAATACTGGAGACAAGGTGGCCCAGCTCCCTCAGTATGAATGCATTTTATTTCCATGCACTGCAGCATGAAATCAGTACAACCTGGGCCAAATTTATCTGTGGTGTAACTCTGACTTCAGGGGACTAATCTATCCCCTCTTGCGAGTTAATCTGCTGGAGATCAGGTTATGCATTCACTGTGTTACTCTGAAAACCCTTGTCTTGGACCTGAGTATGGAAACCATACTGCACTGGAGAAAGTCCATCATAGTGTGAAACCCATCCAAGTCAGAGAATCACTGTCAGCCATGGAAGTTTAAATAAGAACAGATCTCTTTGGGCAAACAGTTTTGTCTTTTGATTTGATCTCTTAGTGGAAAATCTTTGTTATTCAAACCAAAGAATTCATTTGAATTAGACTCTCAATTGCTGTTGATTCATGGAAACACTTTATTTCCAGCCCTGTTATTACTTGCACATGGTGAAAAACAAGATTTTTTCTTTTTTTATGCTGGAGCAGGGGTTTGTGCTTTTGACTAGCGAGAAGCAGTGTTTGTATTTTAATGAAAATTCCCTGTGTTTTCCTTGGATCTCTTCTTGGCTGCAGTCCTGCTGCCGAATCCTTTTGATGTACTTAACAGAAGGACACTCGTTCCTTCTCAGTGTGCAGGTCAAGATAACTAGTCTGTTTGTTGGTGTCTAAATGAAAGCGTAGAGGAAAGTGCAATGGAGCAGTAAGCAACAGAAGTGATGCATTCTACATAATGTAGGTTGTATTGATGATGGTTCCGCCTCCCTCACCCCAGGAATTACTACACAGTTCTAAGGCACCATCCCCCAGCATCTGAGCAAAAAGTGCAAACGCCTCCACTAGCTCCTCATCCATTTCAGCCGCTCAAACCTGCCCTCCTTGGGCCCAGCTCTCCATTACCTGGCCCTTGTGCAGTGCTTTACACCAGTGCAAAGTGAAAGGCAAACATGCCCAGTCTCATCCGGTTGCATTTGGTGCTAGTGTTGTCTGCTCAAGGGGCAGGGCAATGAAGAATTAGGCCTTTTGTCTGAAACTCTCCATGGACTTGTTCAGGCCTCCCTCCCTGCTCCCGCCGCTCACCTGGTGTCTGCCTTGCTAGGATCTTAAGTATCAGGGGGTAGCCGTGTTAGTCTGTATCTACAAAAACAACAAGGAGTCTGGTGGCACCTTGAAGACTAACAGATTTATTTGGGCATAAGCTTTCGTGAGTAAAAACCTCACTTCTTCGGATGCATAGAGTGCACTTTCACTCTATGCATCCGAAGAAGTGAGGTTTTTACTCACGAAAGCTTATGCCCAAATAAATCTGTTAGTCTTTAAGGTGCCATCAGACTCCTTGTTTTTGCTAGGATCTTGTTCCTCTTGGTGCAGGAAATTTCTCGTCCACAGCTCCTGTCACCTGCCCCTCGGACACTCCATCTCGCATCTGAAAACCTATTTTCATTCTCCCCACCACACACACGTCTCTCCCTCTGCTTCTCTCTACCTGTATCTCAACAGCATTGTATTGTAGAACTCTGTGAAGCCTTGAGATGCCTTTGCATACCATACACTTAACACATTTTATTTTCAAGTCTCTGTTATAAAGTTGAGGGCTGTTCTTTTGGAAAGTGCCACTGAAATTATGCTAAATGTAAACCTCCCTGGAAATCCTAAATGGTTTGGGGAAACAAAGCATTGGCTGCTGTGGTTAACAAAAATAGAAGCTTCTCTTATAAGAAGGCTTTGATTTCAAGTAGCGTTGGTTGAGCCTGTAGTTACACACCGAGGCCAAAGTTTTCAAACGTGGGTGTCTAAAGTGAGTCACTAAGATCCATATGTAGACCTTAAATAAGTGACCTGATGGCCAAAGGGATGGAAGCACCTATAGTTGCAGACACCCAAGTCTGAAGGGTTCTGGCCTCGCCTTTTAGTGCCAGATTTTCAGAGAGGCTGAGTACCTGCCATTTCTGTTGATGCTGGGGGGAGCTGCAGGTGCTCAGTTCTTCTGAAAATAGACCCTCAGCTGCCTAGAGCTCCCTCTCTGTTACTCATCAGTGCAGAATACATTGGGGACAAATGTCTGATTACAGTGCCACTGTTTTGAGGCACGGTGCTGAGTGATCGGGGCCCTAATGTTAACATCATGACAGCAGTAGAAACAGCTTTGAGGAATTCATGTGTTCCTGGCAATCAGTATTGGAAGTGTTTTCAGGCCAGGTGGGTGAGTGGAAGGACAGCACCATCAGATGGAGATGGTGCAGATCACATTAGCTATCCTACTGTATCCTACTGCCAAGATAAAGTGTTCCGCCTGAGCAAATCAGCCACTCTGTAATGCGTGTCCCCTAGTCGGAACTTGAATGCAGTTGGCTATGCCATGGACAGCCATGGAGCGGGGAGCAGAAGATGGATTCCTGCTCCCTGATTCCAAGTTAAAAGGCACCCATGAGTGGCAGGCGCGTCTTTTGGAAGCGGTGGGAGCCTCATCCCTTGATTGGACAAAGTTAGAGTGAGTGTATTGTAGGGAGCAATGCCACGCTGTGGAGGAAATAGACTAGAAGGGATCTAACAGCCTCTTTCCCCTCCAATTTTTATGATCGTAAAGTGTCCTGCTACTAAAGAAGCCACAAAGAGAGAAATGTTAAAAGGAAAAGCCTGGTTGGGGTGGGGAAGGAATGAAACTCTGTGGGGTTATGAAACCATCCTCATGCCCATGGTTAAGGCTGCACCCAGATAATCCCTAGCATTCGCACAGCACTGTACATTTGCAAGTGCTCTTTAAAATCCGCTCTCTCATAAAATCAAGGCAAAAAAGATTGGGGGTCTAATCTTGGTTCCAAATGCAGGCAGTTCTTTGCAGTCATGTGGTGCAAAACCGAGGGCTTCTCAATTGCAAGGGATTTGAGAGGAAGATCTTCGCCTCTCTGATCCATTTTGGAGTTCAGAGATGCCTGGTAACTCTCTCTGATGGCAAGGGCCTGAGTGAAAGTGTGAACTCTGCTGTGAAAGACAAATGTAACTGGCACCTGCTGACATGTTTGGTGTGTGTAGGGGGAGGGTTAACAAGTTGTGGTTGTGTACCTGTCAACTGTGTTGTTGCAGAGGCTGATTGTTTGCCTGGAGGAGTCGATTTATATTCATAACATTAAGGACATGAAGCTTTTGAAGACAATCCTGGATACCCCTCCGAATACAACAGGTAAGCAAAGGAGATGGGATCAAAGGAAACTAATGACGAGCCGGGTGTTCTGCAGAGAGCTCCACAGATCTGAAACTTCGCTGTAAGAATTTAAATCAAGCCAGTGTCGGCATTCTTACTAACACATTTAGTTTAGTGTTGAGAATTCAGAAATGCACTGAAGAAAGTAAATATCACCAGTGACCTGTACGTGTGAGAGGAGCCTTGTCCCAGCAATGCAGAGCTGGGGGAGCGGGAACCAGGGGTGGAGAGGGTGCACAGCTGAATGGGTGAACTGCACCAAGTTACGAGGAAATAACTTCACTGAAGGACTCTGGCAACACTGCTAGGACTCGGTCTAACTGCATTTATCTCACTGCAACACCCTTGTTGTAGATTGTATAATACATGGCTGCCTTTAAATTCCCAAACATGGGTTGGCTACGATCGACACTCTGACATGAGTTATGGTAAAAGGAAAGGGATTTTGTTCTCTGAGTATTAGGTGTTTAGCTGAGGACCTTGGAGGTACAGCATCCAGGCTGCATGTATAACTGACACGTCTAACTGCTCTAACCCCAGGATCCAGCCTACACCAAAATCTCTTCCATAGCTGACCTCAAGCAGATAACGTTCTGTCTCAAGCAACCACTTAAAAGCATCTCTAAAATTCCCAGTATAATTTAATTCAGCCATACAATCAGGTGGCCTTGATGCTCTCCTCTCCCACATCTTAACCTTTCTGGAATTTGCCTTTATTTTTAGATAAAGTAACAAAGTCTTAAGGCAGGACCATACTTAGACTTCACCCTATGAGATCCTTCCTGAATGGGAAGATTAGAATTTCTCCCTTCAGGACTCCCTGCTCTTTCTTCTAGCTGTCTTACTTCAGAGATGCTCCCAGCCTTTTGTGTTCCTGTGCAAATGAGACCCAGTTGCTTTTGCTGCCAGGGTGAGTCAGCAGAATAGCTCTGCATCTCCACATGGGGTCTTGTAGCTTGACACTTGATTATAGATGGAGAATCGTGGCCCAGATTCTCTCCAGGCCAGTGTAGACCCTAACAGAGGCCTGTGGCAGCCCGAGAGGTGTTTACCGTGGTGGAAAGTCCTTGCAACTACTCCTCTGCCAGGGACCTGCATGGGGCCAGCCCCAAAAGTGTACAGTGCTGGGCGGGGAGTGGGGTGTGGCCAGGATGCCTAGGTACTGCACTAATTCAGTTCATCTCTCTGAGCAGCGTCTGCCAGAAGAGCTCCCGTGGAGCCTGGCCCCAACTTAATGCCATTCCTTGCCCGTGGCAACCTCAAGGGAGGGTAGGCAGCAGCAGAACCCACCTAGCTTCCCTCAGCTGAATCCCCTCCTGTCCTCCTTAGGGGAAATCCAGCTCTACATCCAGTAGCCAACGATTTATTATGGTGGTGGGAGGGTAGTCTGCAGTGGCTGCTTAAGGTGGGTACCTCTGTACACTGTTCCGATATCACAGTGATGGATTGTGGCCTCTCTCATTGTCGAGTCACTGATGCAATTCATCTCCATGGAACAAATGCCGGGCTCCTTGGCTTTCCGGGGACACAGCGTCTGGCCCTCCAGAGTGACCTACTTCAGTCTCTTCACAGATGGTCTCTTGCTGAGGATTAAACATACTAAAGATTCACATATAATTTAATGATATTTAAAAAAAAAATCCCCCAAGGGACACAAACACCCAGGCATGCTGCTGCTCTCTAGTAGCCGGAAAGGGTCATCGTCGTGTTTCAAAAGCGACAGCACGTGATGATAACATGGATTATCTGAGACGCCAGGGCAGTCAGTCAGTATATTGATGAAGGCATCAAGAGAGGGTTTGCCGCATACAGCAAACCATATATAGCCCATGTCCTTGAGCTGGAGGGGAAATGCTCTCAATAACTCTCTCCACAAACTCACTGCAACCAAGTGTTGGTGAAACAACGTTTCCTGCCGTAGTTCCACAGAGAGGAAGGTTGCATCTGATTAGTGCTGCCTTCTCAGTAACGTTTTGGCAGCTTCCTCAGCACAGGTAAATGCCCAGCGAGGGTGAGTCTGACTGTGGTTTTCATGTGCCCGAGGGAGCCACCCTTGGTCATTGGAGTGCTACCAGCACTTAGCGCACTGAGTGATCTCCATCTCCCAAGAGCTTTACAGGCTGCTAACAAGTCCTCTCTGGCCACCACTGCGAGGGAGGAGAGGGAATACAGCCCTATTCTGCAGACGGGGGAAACTGGGGCAGGAAGGTTAACGAGTCCCCCAAAGCCCCCGACTGAATCTGGGCCAGGGGCAGGAAGTTCACGATGCTCAGATCCATTCGAAGGCTACGAGATCGTGTCCGTGGGGAGTTGTAATTAGGCCAATTGCATTTTTACCAGTGATGTCAGTTGCTCAGCTGTGGGATGGCTGCAGTACATTGACCCTGGCAGGACATTCTGCTCTCACAGGGAAGCCTCTTCCAACAGGCTGTTCTCTTGTTGAACTTTCCCTGGGCTGGGAAGAGCCATATTGCCTGGAGACTTGAACTCAGCCCATCTCTGATTTTTGTTTCCCTCCTCTCTCTCAGGGACTGTAGCATCAGGCCTGGCCTCTGCTTCAATTTCCCCCTTGTGGATCCAGTAAATGCATCAAGGCTCTCCTGTATCAAATAACGCCCCTTCGTGGGTTCTGGTTTATGAAACTAACAGCACAGTTCAATTTCAATTTAAGTCAAACTAGTCTTCCCCTGACTCCTGCAGCCCCTTTGTGCACCCTCAGCCTGTTCAGTTATGCTAAGGACTGGACGGATCCCTGGAGTCTGACAGTCCCTGAGGTAGCAAGGAGCTAGCCACGTCTGCCCATCCTGAGCGGCACCCAGATTCTGGGCCCATGTTTGCTTAGTTTGGGAGCTCTTCACTGTGTAGTGTGAATACTCTGCACCGTAGGAAGGAGAAATCGGACAAGTTGCACATCTACCTCGGTGGCTGGGCTGCTCTTTGTGCCTTAAAGAGGTCAGCTCTGTATATTTGTATTCTTACCTTTCCCTGGCCTGGTTTCCTGTTTGAGTCTTCCAGACAGGCCTGTAGCGGGGCACGATTGACTCAGAACTCCGCTTCTTAAGCTTGAAAATTCTCTAGATCCTGTGTCATCTCCAGCCTGACAGGAAACGGTTACACTGAACATTCTCCGTGGTTGCCTTTAAACGGTAATGACCGATAGCCAAGGCCTTCCTTTTGAGGGAACTCGTTCCTTGTCTCTTTGGCCTTTTATCTGCATTTATTATTAAAAAGTCTCTGGTGTATCCTTGATCTCATTTCCTCCCCTCTTACCCCCCCCCAAATCACACTGTTCAGGCTTTATCAGCTGCCTTGTATTATTTTAAATGTTTTTCCCACTGCTGCCAAGTTTATATGGCTGCAGCTCACCTCAGTCCAAGGCAGAGCAGTGACTAGCACTGTATAAATACCCTAGATTGATAAAGGGATATCTCAGGTTATTGGATGCTGTTGTAGCGCCGGGGCTTTTTTTCAGTTATAAACAATGATCTGAAACACTAGCTGGAACTAATTCTGCACTGCTGTTGGGCATTTGCCAAGGCAGTATCCTGGCATGACCGGCCCCATGAAGTGTGTGTGGGGGGAGGTGCATTTCCTGTTTGGAGAGCTGAGCACACAAGCTGGCCGGATCTCAAATAGCCTCTAACTCCACAGGGTCCCCCCACATGTGGCACCTTCCTAGCAGTGCTCCGTTAGGTTTTACAAACCCACTAAATCAGAAATCCATGTTCTTGCAAGGCCAGCAGTCCCCTACGTTCTAACAGCAGCTGCAGTGTGTGTTTGAAGGTGACAGCATTGGCTCTGGAAAGAACCGAGGTTCATTTCAGTACATGGGCAGAGCAGGCAGGGATGGGCCATAGGCCGAGTGTGCAGTATCCTAGAATGAACCCTGTTACCATCTGATAAGCATCTGGGCTCCTGTCCTGCAGCCAGACACTCCCCCAAGAGGTGGCACGTGAGATGGGCTGGCATGCCATGTGGCGTACTCTGCACAAGGTCCTGCAAGCGCTGCAGCCAGCCCTGAGAACAGGCTCGTAGGCACCCAAAAGGGAAATGAAGACCTGTTACTTCAGCTACCCCTGAAACTCACATGAGGGTAGGAAAGATGGTCTAGTGGATGGGGCACTAGATTGGGACTCAAGATCTAGATTCAGTTGTCAGCTCAGCGACAGACTTCCCATGTGCGCTGGGGCAACTCACTTAGTTACCCTGTGCCCCATCTGTAAAAAGGGGATGCTGCTTCTCTATTGTTCAGTGGGGTGGTGAGACTAAAACCCATTAGTGGGTGTGAGGGATAAGGACGTAGCTAGAGAGAGCCCTTTGAAATGTTGCAAGTGATTTATTCTCTCCATTCTCAAGGGTGGTCATTCAGATGAAGGGGGAGAAACTGGACCCAATATTGACCTCTAAGAAAGAATCCTTTAAAAGCATCTTGGAGGGTTATCAGCCCTACCGTCGCGTGCCAGTAGGTGTCACCAGAGTCGAGGAATTTCCTAGTGATTTCCAACCCACTCTTAGGGAAAGCCCATATGTTGCGTGTGACTGGACACTCCTCCTCTGGATTTGAAAATCCAGCGTTTCTGTTGCGGACTGTAACCATTCCGTTTTTATTGTGTGTGCTCACCCTATACCTGACAGCATTTTTCTTTGCCTTCATGCCTTGCTAGGTTTATGTGCACTTTCTATCAACCATTCCAACTCCTACTTGGCGTACCCTGGCAGCGCGACTATTGGGGAGATTGTGTTTTACGACGGAAATAATTTGGTAGGTGTGAAGTGACTAGAGGATTTCAGGGCATAGACATGTGGATACTGCCATGGACAGAAAATAATCTGTGTTGATAAACAAAGACCGCTACAGAAATGCCCACCTGAGCTCTTTTAATAAAAGAGAGAGAGCGAGAGACAAGAAAGTCCACATAACCATACTGCACAGAAATCGACCACTAAGCTTTGGGGTCTTCTCCACGCCTGCTCATCCGGACACGGCACGTAGTTAAACTAATTATCTGACACGTGCCCAGAGCAAAAGTACTGAATTTAAGATCTGTATATTCATGGACTAGTGCCTTGGTAAGGAGAGCAACCTTCATGAACCTCCTGAATGTAGTGACCCGGGAGAAATGTGTCATCATGAAAGGAGCTAGAGGGCAGATAGAGAAGAGCCAGTGAGCAACTTAAGCTGCTCGGTGAGTGGCGTATAGTGAGAATTATTAGCAAGTCCCCGGTCCTCCCTTGCCAGGGTTTCCTTGGGATAAAATCCCAGGAATCGGTATTGTCTTGTAATATTAAAAGTTCTGCAGAGAATGAACTGTCCCCAGAGTTCAGGGCTGCTTTTGCCCAGGCAGGTGCCAAGCATCAAAGGAGAAGGGTAGGAGGGCAATCACTACATTGTGGCCTGATTTTGAGATGTGCTAAGCACCCATAACTGCCAGAGGAATTGTAAGTGTTGGCAGTACTTGGAATCAGGCCCAAACTTGCTTTTGTAACATGGTGGCTGTGGTAGGAGGAAAACTGGGGGTAAGGTGGAAGGAAGCATGAGATACCTCCTGGATTTAGCACTAAGCTCAAAAGGCACTTAAGGGACCTCTACGAATCAAGTGTAATTGGGTATGGAATGTGCCACCAGATAGCAGGCGGGAGGTTTACACTCCTGTTACCTTTTTACCAACAGAGAACAGTCTGTACAATTCCTGCCCACGATGGGCCCCTCGCTGCAATAACCTTCAACTCCACAGGATCGAAGTTAGCAAGCGCTTCAGAAAAAGTGAGTGAAAAGCCCACTGTGAACACTCTCCTTAATGCTTGTGGGTTTGCAGGTTTGCGGAAGATCCGCAGAGCAATCCAGTATTTGGATTAGATTGTTTGTTCTATGGGAAGTGGTATCTGTCTCTGTTTCGTGACAGTGAAGCTCTAGTATTGATTGAGGGGAGGAAGGGAGCTGGGGGAGAACAAATGAAAGAAACGCAGTTGTGAGGAAGAGATTTGATTTTTTGCTTTGCACCGATCCTTGGGTGGGAAGGTGGAAATGGCGTTTGCATGTTCTGAACTCCCCAGAGAAAGCATTGAGGAAGGGGCATGTTTCTGTTCGCCCTGCTTTCTGCATGACCTTTATCCTGCATTTTTACAGGGCACTGTCATTCGTGTATTTTCCGTACCTGATGGGCAAAAACTCTACGAATTCAGAAGAGGAATGAAGAGGTCGGTTCACTCCTTAAAATTGTTGACAAGTATGCAAAGGGATCAAGTAACAGCACGTTAAATACATTCTCACTGCAGACATTCTTGACCATGTAGGACCTTGGCAGCTTCGGCATATGTTACTGTCCTTCTATAGGAACGTGATAGTGCTGTGTTCTTTTGCTTCTGGCGAGCTGAGTGACACAGTTCAATTGCTTGCAGAACTGGGTGATTCCAGAGAATTGGAGGCAAACTGGACACATTGACTCTAATCTTTCCTTTCAAGTGGAGATTATACAGGTAGCTGAATTCGACATATCCTATTTGACTTACCCCGCTGTGAGGACGGCGGCAAATCGACCGCCATGGCTCCCCCGTTGACGGTGCTTATTCCTACCTGCGCTGGTGGAGTACACGCGTCGATTCGGGGATCGATTTATCCGTCTAGATGAGACATGATAAATTGATCCCCGAGAGATCGATTTCTACCCGCCGATCCGGGCGGGTAGTGTAGACTAGCCCTGAGAAATGAAGTTACAATAGTTATACCATTCTACAGAGATCTGATTCTCACTTTGCCTGGGCTAAGTGGGTGCTAAAAAGCTACCCGTTCTGATTCGGTTGGGTTTTATGCCCACATTGTCTAGAGGTAAATGACCGTGCCCTGGTCTAGGCTACAGGTAGGTCAAGATAAGGCAGCTTACATCGACCTAACTCTGTAAGCATCCACACTAAAATGTAGCTCCCGCTGGTGTAACTCGCTCACTCCACTTACTTAACTCCATCTCCGCGAGAGGCGTAGCGCTTAGGTCAATGTAGTTAGGGTGACGCAGTGTCAGTGTAGACACTGGGCTGCTTACATTGACTTTCAGAAGCTGTCCCACAATGCCGCACACTGACAGTTAAATTGGTGCAAGCGTTCATGGCGAGGACGTGCACCGCCGACACAAGGAGCAAAGCGATTTAATTACTGCGGTGGCTGTACGTCAACGTGACTTGGGTCAGCTTAATTTTGTAGCATAGACTTGCCCTGTAAGGCACCAGGAAATCAGCCCTGTAGAGCTAGCTAACGTGCATCTGAATCATCCAATGCCGGGCTCAGAAGAAGTTTGAATCACGTCTTTGGATTCTTCTCCACTATTAAGGCCTTGCTGACACTAGAAAGGCCTACTGCTTAACTATACCAGCATAGCTCATTCTTGTATGGAAAGAAGAATAAGCTCTACAGCTGTAAGGCCTCTTTATCCGGGGATAACTGCATCCATACGAGGGATTGTACCAGGATAACTATATGTGTACCCTGACCAGTATAGTTCTGCTGGTACAAAATCTGCATAGACCAGGCCTCAGAAATCGCTGGTGAAAGCAAGGGGCATCCCCTTTCCTCTGGGCAGTAAATAGAGCAGCTCTGAGCACTCTTTGCCTCCCCCATGACAGCACCACCTCATGCCACAAGACTGTCCCACCTCTTGCCTTCCGTCATCCGGTGTTGTGTGGCTGGGAGAGGAGCCTACGTAGCCCTGTCGCTCTTGGCAGTTTCCAGAGAGGCACCATGCCGCTCCTCTGTAACCCTAGTACGGGGCGCCGGAACGGGGGAGGGCAGGCGGCCATGGCTTTGTCACTTTTTACCGGCTGTAAGGGCGAGTGATGGGAGAGAGAGGGTGGGGAGGAGCGAGTGGGGGGGAAAGAGGGGTTTGGGGGGAAGGGGCAATGCTGGGGTGGGGCCTCGGGAAGGGGCAGCCCAGGGGGCGGGGCTGCGGTTCAGGTGCCAGTGGCCCCCTCACTTTTAGGGAGCTTCTGCTGCTCCTGCCCTAGTAACGGGGCAAGGCCACGTCTCCACTCTAGGGCTCCACTCCAGCCAAAATCATGGTTCGTGCTAAAACATTGCTAACGGGGCTTCCCTGGCAGCGTAGGCAGGGCCTACTTGGGCAAAATGTCTCACCAGATCACCAGTCTCTGCGTCTTCTTCCGTCAGTGGAGAGGATTTACAGATGGCCGGGTGTGGCTGCTGCGGTGTGTCCCTTTTGGTTGTGCGCCATTTGGTGACGGGCCCTTTGTTTTCTCTGCCCTAGGTACGTGAACATCAGCTCTCTCGTGTTCAGTATGGACTCGCAGTTCCTGTGTGCTTCGAGTAACACCGAGACCGTGCACATCTTTAAACTGGAACATACCACTGACAGGTGAGAGGCTCTGAGCTAAGCCACGTGCCCCAGAGGGGAACGAGCACACGTCACTGTTAGCATGAACGAGGCCTCGTGCTTTTCCTTCCGTAACACTGGCAGCAAACTGTCCTTTTGGCTTAATAGCCTGAGGGACTTGCTGCTTGGAAGAGCTCTCTGCTCTCTCCTGCCTTTGGCTGGCAAGTGATGTCAGCACCCCAGGCTCACCTCTAGCTTCCCGCCCTCCCTGCCAGTGTCTGGCCGTATCCAGCAAGGTCCCCCCCTCTCGGCAGGATGCTGCTGACGTCGGAGTTGCTATGGCAAATCCAAGCAGCGTTGCTAAGGAGCTGCTCTGTGCTTGTGGCCGGACGCAGGGAGAAGGGTCCCACCACAGGCAGCAAAGTGATTAGCTGGCCATCAAGTTCATGGAGTTTGCCTGCTGGAAGCATTTCCACCACCTGTGGGCACTTCTTGTTACAACTTGCTGCCCCAGCTGGTACCCTAGATGAATCCACTGCAGGAACACGTTGGCTGCAAGCGTCGGCCCCAGCAAGGGGAATGTTTAAATCTGAATAGAAAAGCACTGCTAATCCGTCGCCGAGGATCTGCTCTGAGGCGGCCTTCAGGGCAGAGGTTGCAAATGAGGCCTTTCCCCTGCGGTCTGCAGAGAGGGCTTGGTGTTGCAGTTCCCATAGAAGCTGTCTGTACAGACCAGCACGGTGTGAGGACAGCTTCCCTGCCATACAACAGGCTGTCTGCATGTTGCCATAAGGGTCGGGGTTCTCACATTGCGGGCTCCATAGTGCTCTCTGACTGGCATCGCCCGCCAGCAGGAGGACCATCCTTGGAGACACATTCCCCATGCAGATCTGATGGGACCAGTGCAGTTTTAAATCAAGCTGTGGAGGGGCAGTGTGGCCTACTGGACAGAGCACTGGTTTGGGACTCAGGCGACTTGGGGTTCTGTTCCTAGCACTGCCACTGGCCTGCTGGGTGACCTTGGGCAAATCACGTCATCGCTCTGTGCCTCGGTTTCCCCCTCTGTATACAGGAGCTAATGATACCTGTAAATGCTGTACTGTCTGTAAAGCACTTGGAGATCTACTGGTGAAAATAGCTATAGAAGAGGTAGCTTCCAAATCCAGTCATCTAGAACAGACCATATTCAAGGCTAGTAATAAGCACTGGAATCCCACTGAAGTCAATAGGAGTTGCACCCACTTACAACAGGCCAGAACTGAGCTAGCCAGGCTAACTGGCCCCTTTGCATGCCCCTAAAGCCTCACAGGCCCTTGGTTCTAAGTGCCCCCTGTTCAAGTGAACCTTGCAAAACTCTACTCACGCAGGGAAAGTAACATGGGCGGTGAGTATCATAGGCTGGGGGAGGCTGTGCCCCCACAAACAGCCTGGCATGACCTGCCCACGCTACACCCCCCACCCCAGACTCCCCTCCTGCAGTTCCTGGTGCTCTGCCCTGGCCCAGGCTGGATGGGGCTGGGGCTGGCTGGCCTGCCTCCCGCAAGGGCTTGGCAGCTGGTGCTGGGGCAGCGCTGTCTGCCTGGCACCGGGGCTGGGGGCACTGTGACCGTGCCACCCAGCGCTGGGGCTGGAACTGGGACTGCGGTGGGGGTGCTCTAGGCTCTTGCAGGGGCAGAAGGGGAGAGGGAGGGACGGGGCCTTGGACACAAGGGGAGGGGCCGAGGACTAGCCTCCCCCAGTGGCCAGGTCACCCGCCGCCCATGGAAAGTAACTTGTTTTGGTTTTTGGACAGGCGAGTAATGTGTTAATTTTTTCCCATGATCCTCCCTGGAGCGAAGGTGGGGGAGTAGATTTTCTGTCTGGGCTGGTCCGTTTGAATTACGCTTTAGCAAGCCTGCATTAAAGCAGGTTCCATTTTACTGGCCATATCTAACACTCCAATCCTGCAAGTCATTCTCTGGCGGGAATGGGGGGTGGAGGGTTTGCACAAGTTATCAGCAGGACATTTTTCTCTTGGTGCAAGCAAGTCATGGGTATTTGGTAAGGGGGGTTATGCAAAGACTGTT
This sequence comes from Malaclemys terrapin pileata, assembly GCF_027887155.1. NCBI lineage: Eukaryota > Metazoa > Chordata > Testudines > Emydidae > Malaclemys > Malaclemys terrapin. The sequence continues at coordinate 6,296,920 of NC_071517.1, forward strand.
GAGGGAACTCCTGTGATTCAACTGGCAAAAGGAAGAGGCCTGTAGGGTTGTTTTAATTTGTATGTAAATTTTAACTAGCTCTGGTCTATGTTGTTTTGTTGATGCTAGTTGTGGTAGCTACTGCATATAGCCTCAGTGACTGGTGTTTGATTATTCCCAGCCGTCCAGAAGAGCCTCCCACCTGGAGTGGTTACATGGGAAAGATGTTTATGGCTGCTACCAACTACCTCCCTGCTCAAGTGTCGGACATGATGAACCAGGACCGAGCCTTTGCCACTGTGCGCTTGAACTTCTCTGGACAACGGAACATCTGCACGCTCTCCACGTAGGTTGGAACATCTGCATTCTCTTCACCCCATCAGCTGGCAAAGGGTGCTGCAGACACACAACACAACTGGATTGTTTCCTGATGTGTCACAGGCAGAGAACGGGGGGTGTATTAGCTTGTTGAAGGTGCATTTACTGCACATAGGTTACCTACGACAGTCCGCTCAAGGGATATGGCAGGCAAAGGTGGAGGTACAGATTAGGTCATCTGCACAGCCCTTCCTTAACTTTGGGTGATCACTTAGGTCTTGTCTACTTACCTATCTGCATTGGTTAGTTAAACCAATGCAAACCCGTGAGTGGACCCTTTAAGGCTATGTCTACACTACAGGTAACCCGGGTTGGATGGGGTCGGGCACGCCCCATGCCTGGCCTCACTTGCAGGGCTTTAGCTCCTTGTCTCTCTGCTCCAGTGCAGGGTGTGCACTGCCCATCATGGGGGATCTAGGGCAGCGGGAATGTGCGAGGTATGTATGTGAGGATAGCAGTCAGACCCTGGCCATGGCTGTAATTCCATGTGCTACCACTTGAAGGGCAGGCAAGCGCCCCTGGTGGAGCCGCCCAGCTCCGCATTCCTCCCACAGTGCCCTGCTAGCACAGAGATCCATCCCTTCATTTCTTATTAGGATTCAGAAGCTGCCACGACTGTTAGTTACAACATCAGACGGACACCTTTACATCTACAACCTAGACCCTCAAGATGGAGGAGAGTGCGTCTTAATTAAGAAACACAGGTAAGCGCCTCACAGGTGCTCTGAGCCGCTGGGCCTGGCTGATGCAAGGACCAATCTTTAAAAAGGGAAACTTCATCCTAAGGAAAACGAGACACCAGGAATTCAAAAGTGACTAGTGATTTTGGGTGCTCAACCTGAGACTCTTTGAAGGAGTCTGATGCCCAAAGGGCAGATGCTAGGCACTTCTTGCCCCTTCAGGTGTCTCCAGCTGAGCACCCCAACATCCAGGCCTCACAATCACTAGCCGCTTTGCGAAAATCTCAGCCTGGAGCTGCTCTGCTTTTGGATGGGGGACATTTGCAGCCCACCTCTTTGGAGAGGTTTGTTCATCTCTGAAATTCTGAGGCCCTGATCTTCTACCACCAAAGCCAAAGTACATCCACTGCAATCCGATCCTCTGGCTGGAGAACGTGGTCCGTGCGCCGGAGAGGCAGGAGTACTGCCCCTCTGGTGCTCTAGAACCGATCCGGGAGGAGTGATAGTGCAAGGCAATACAGGGAGCTCCCATAAACACAAATAGCCGTCTGGCAGAGTGCAGTCTTCTCCTGTGAGATTGTTTTAATCATAGGTGCCGACTTCCCCGCTTTCCTGTGGGTGCTCGACCCCTCACTCCCGCCCCTGGCCCTGCCCCCACTCCACCCCTTCCATGAGGCCCCGCCCCCTCCCTGCCCCCATTCCAACCCTTCCCCAAAGTCCCTGCCCCACACACACCCCCCTTCCCTGCCCCTATTCCAACTCCTTCCCCAAATCCCCACCCCGGCCCCACCTCCTCCCCTGAGCATGCCATGTTCCTGCTCCTCCCCCTCCCTACCGGAGCGTGCTAACGCTGCCAAACAACTGGGGAAGCGCTGGGAGGTAGGCAGAGGAGTGGGGACGCGGTGCACTCGGGGGCGTATGCTCCAGCGTGCCTGGCTAATTCACACATCAGTGACAATGCATAGCGCAGGCCCCAGATGGGCCGTTTCAGGTTCATGTTTGGTTTCCTTGTTTCTGTGAGCTCCTAAGGTTTCTGTAGCAAGGTTGGCCTCTCACAGAAACTTTGGATGAGTATGTTACTTAGAAGCTCATTATCCATCACTGTGACCTGTACCGGGGCATTGTTAGAACTGCTGCAGAGGAGGGGCGTGGACAGGATCAAGCCTAACTCTTATTCCTTCTCTTGCTTCAAAACAATTAGCCTGCTCGGCTCGGGAAAGACGGATGAGAACAAAGAAAATGACCTCCGGCCTCCATTACCTCAGTCTTACGCAGCAACCGTAGCCCGACCAAGTACGATGCCTTCATCTTCATCCATGCCAGGTGAGCTGGGCTTGCCCCTCTGCAAGGGTGACCAGGTGAGCTGGGCTTGCCCCAGGGGCTGGCATCTCTGCAAGGGTGACCAGGTGAGCTGGGCTTGCCCCAGGGGCTGGCATCTCTGCAAGGGTGACCAGGTGAGCTGGGCTTGCCCCTCTGCAAGGGTGACCAGGTGAAAGCTTCTTGGAGCAAAGTCAGAATTTTTCACAGCAGAGCATCGCTGAGAAGCTTCCCTGGCACTGCACTTTCCATGTTGCAGCCCATTGAAATGACTTGGGATGTTTTGTTCTGCTTCACCATCACCCTGTTCCTGCTATCAGGTCCACCCAGGCTAATCCTTATGCTCACACAGTGCCCTTTGGGTCTCTCAGGGCCCTCCTGCATGCCTCCAACTACAGGATGGACTTTCATTGCAATCGAGTTCGTTGTAAGTTCCATGGTGGTGTCCTTCCCCACACCCCGTGTTTTTTATTATGGTCACCAATTCTGAAATGCCAGTGCTCATGTATGCATGAGGCAGAGGGTTGCTCTAGTGAGCTGAGCACAGGAGAGGGCATCGGGAACATCTACATTTGAATTTCCTCTCCAATAATGACTCCCTCTGTAGCCTTGAGCTAGTCACTTAGGCCTGGTCTACACTGCGGGGGGGATGGTGATCTAAGTTACGCAACTTCAGCTACGTGAATAACGTAGCTGAAGTCAGCATACTAAGATCTACTCACCGCGGTGTCTTCACTGTGGTAAATTGACAGCTGATGCTCCCCCGTTGACTGCCTGCGTCTCTCGCTCCGGTGGAGTACCGGAGTCAACGGGAGAGCGCTCGGTGGTCGATTTATCGCATCTAGACTAGACGCGATAAATCAACCCCCCCCACCCGCTGGATCAATCACTGCCCGTCGATCCAGTGGGTAATGTAGACAAGCCCTTAACCTCCTTGCGTCAGATGACACCATCTGTAAAATAAATCTGGCCCGGGTGTGTTGTGAGGTTTAATAATGATAAATCTGTGGAGCTACACAGTGTATTTCAAAGAGCTCTGAATATTAAAAGCACTGTATAAATATTCAATATTACTCACCCTACTCATTTGTAGCATTGAGCCCTGTGGCAGCACCTAGGTCTGTAAATCCATGTGTCTTTTCCCCACCCTTCTCTGGAATAACCACCACACCCTTTATAGATTCTCCCTGTTCAGAGCTTTGAACGCTCTCCAGATCTGAACTTGTGGTCCATCCTTGCTTGTAGCCAGGGATCTGTGCTGTATGTCCAAGAACCCTAAACAGTGTAAGTAAGTGACATGTTGAGGAAATCATTCTTGGCTCTAAAGAGTCTGGTCTTTTGATTTTTCAGGAGTGAGACAAACTGATTACCGTCAGTTTACTGCAAAAAAACCCACATATTGTTTTCCTACTTCACAGGGGCGTCCTAATGATGAATTGGCTAATACTTACTTAACTTTCGGTCATCAAAGTGATACAACGCTTTGAAAGTAGGGAGCACTAGCTAAGTGCTAAGCATGATTAATAATGATCAAAATTATGCTGCAGTTCCGCTGGAAAGAGCAGTAGCTCTATCCTCACTTGCATTACAATTTGTTACTGATAATAGTTGTCAGATCTGTGTCCAACCATTGAGACGGTGGTTGTTCATAAAAAGCCCGATCTCCATGGTACTGCGTCGGGATCGCTACAGAGTCTGTTGAAACCACTTTGCCTCTTCGGCAGCTTCTATTGAAACCACTTTGCCTCTTCGTACAGAAACTAGCTCTAAAATGGTGCAGGAGTCCAGGGGGTGACTGCCCTCTTATACTTCCTCGTGTCAAGATTTGCATACACACTAGACAATAGAACAAGATTTTTATTAGAGGGACCTGGGCTTGCTCTAATGGACTCAGTCACCTTTAACACATCTCCTCCCCAGTTTAAAATGAATTATTCCATCATGACAGCTGCCTTGCAGAACATTGGATCTAAGGTGATCAGAAATAATCCTAATTAAAAACACACAGCAATATTTCAGGTTTCTAATTCTTGGGAATAAATCAGCAAGACCAAAGTCTCTGACAAGCTTTTACCAAAACGTGGAGCGTGATTCCTTAGCAGTTTGTTAGCATCAAGCAGTCTGCTTCCTTTCCTTATGCAGAATGCATGCCAGGGAGAGTGAGTTTGCAGGGGTGGGTGTGCATCTCTCCATGCACTCGGGCACAACTTCTGTTAATATTCAGTGGAAGTTGCACATATCCACTGAGAGCAGAAATACGTCCTCTACAAAGGTCCTTTTACAGGATCTTCTCTTTTATTGCTGCAAGATGCAAATGTACTTTAAGCTAGATTATTTGGTTGTCATAATTGAAGAAACAAAAAGACAGTGAAATAGTAATAAAGCATTACAGTTTAAACTCTTTCACTCTTTGGGAACACAAGCTGGCGTGATCATTTCCCTGGACCTTAGTCTGTATAGCATGAGATCTAGTTTACTGTTGAAACTGATTTCTTCGTTAAGCCTCTTTCTTTCGTGCATCCTACAGAAACAAATGCCACATCTTTGAGTTCTTCCAGGTCTTCTGTATGAATGACTCATATCTGCATGGCTGTTAAAGTTACTGCAGCAAATTATCCAAGCCCCTCTTGGTTTGCCTGTGGTGGGAAGCAGAAAACTTATTTTGCAGACGCTAATGCCTGAATCTGTTCCCCAGGCTACTGCTGGCAAAGACCACACCCCCCGGTCCCCCGGCTACTTTGCCAAACTGCTGCAGAAACCAGCTCTGAGCTCAAATGCAGTGAGAAGATGGTGTCTCTACCTGCTCAGCTCTGAGCTTCTTGGATTCATTTGTCCTTAGTCTTTTGCCTTTCTTTATTTCTACAGGTTACTCAGAAGATGGGGGTGCCCTGCGAGGAGAGGTTATCCCAGAGCACGAATTTGCAACCGGACCAGTGCGTCTCGATGACGAGAATGAATTCCCTCCTGTGAGCATTAGGAGTCCCTAAAACGGCAGTACAGCCCTCATGCTAAGAAGAAAGTATTAACTTCTCACAGAAAAGATGATGTTCCCTTTCTCTAACCCGATCCATTATCAAGCCTATAACAACTATGTTACAGGGACACCGCCAGGTAGTTTATGCCCACAGCTGTGGCCGCTAGGGATGGGGGTTCAGCCTACAAATCCTAACATTAATTAGAGAGAGGGCCAAGCAAATTCCCAGAAATTAAGCACCTACAAATGTGGGTGAAGTTTGAATCTGGATCTGACCTTTAAATCTTGAGCCCGTCTCTCATATTAATAGAAATAGCTTTAACTGCGACGACGGCAGCATTTTTAACAAAAAAATTATCCCCCCCCCCACCCCCCAGCAGTATTTTCAGTGCAAACATATCCCAGCGTTGGGCTGGTGCAGCTGCAACCTGAAGTGACCAGAACAAAAGTAAAAGTGAGCCATCTTTTCATTCCCAAGCTGAGTGAAATGCAAAAAGTCCCAGGGGCTGCGGAATCAGAGGGGCAAAGGGGGCTAACGCCTCCACAATGGAAATATTGGGTGGGGGGTGAGGCTGATGTGTGCTTCCACCCTGGCAGGGCGTTCTCTATACCATGCACACATGCATGAGGGGTGGTAGGGAGGGAAGCAGGTGAGAGCAGGACCCAGGATCCAGGCAGGAACACACCACGCGCACACACCGTTGAGTCTGAGTAGCTCCCTGTGCAGAGCACCCATCCCACTCCCCAATCTTTACCTGACCCCTCAACTTCCCCGCACTGGCCTTGACTTCCCCCTGCTCCCCATGTAGAGCACCTCTGAGCGGCTGCCCCACGACCCCAATTCACAGTGAGTTTCCGCTGCCTCTGGAAAAAGCCCAACCCTCCAGCCCAAATGGGGCCAAGCGTACTAGAATTTAAAATCCATTTCCAATCTTTTAACAATCATCAGCATTAGTCACCAGAGGTAAGGACATTTTTGCTTTTAAAAACTGACTTTGAACCTGGCAGTGTCTCTCCAGCTCTGTGATCTAGTATCCAAACACTTACCATGTTGTTTGCTTAACACTGGAGAGGGCAGATGTTGATTACCTGCAGTAATAATTTCTAGTAGTTAGCAGCCTCTCCATAATGGTAACACACTAATACACCAGGACACTTTGACTTGACTAAATTGTTGCGGCAATTTACCGTGGACAGAATCTTGAGCCCTTTACTCGGTCCTCACCCATCTTCAGTGGAAGTTTTGCCTGAGTAAGGACCAAGTAAAAACTATCTTAGGCTAAGGTTACACTGGCACTTTACAGCGCTGCAAGTTTCTCGCTCAGGGGGGTGAAAACACCCCCCTGAGCGCAGCAAGTTACAGCGCTGTAAGCTAATCCCCTCGGGGAGGTGGAGTACCTGCAGCGTTGGGAGAGAGCTCTCCCAGCGCTGGTGCCACGACCACACACACACTTCAAAGCACTGCCACGGGAGCGCTCCGGCGGCAGCGCTTTGGAGTTTCGAGTGTAGCCATGCCCTTAGGGTCTCAGCCACCAATTGTGGGTCACGTCCTGAGATTTTCAAAGTTGACTAGGGTTTAGTGTCAAGTATCAGGGGGTAGCCGTGTTAGTCTGTATCCACAAAAACAACAAGGAGTCCAGTGGCACCTTAAAGACTAACAGATTTATTTGGGCATAAGCTTTCGTGGGTAAAAACCTCACTTCTTCGGATGCATAGAGTGAAAGTTACAGATGCAGGCATTATATACTGACATGAAAAGAAGGGAGTTACCTCACAAGTGGAGAACCTGATCGAATTGGCCCTGTCAACACAGGGCCAATTCAATCAGGGTGGATGTGGTCCACTCCCAATAATAGATGAGGAGGTGTCAATTCCAGGAGAGGCAAAGCTGCTTCTGTAATGAGCCAGCCACTCCCAGGCCCTATTCAAGCCCAATTAATGGTGTTAAATTTGCAAATAAATTTTAGTTCTGCTATTTCTTGTTGAAGTCTGTTTCTGAAGTTTTTTTGTTCAAGTATAGCTACTTTTAAATCTGTTATAGAATGTCCAGGGAGGTTGAAGTGTTCACCTACTAGCTTTTGTATGTTACCATTCCTGATGTCGGATTTGTGTCCATTCATTCTTTTACGTAGAGACTGTCCGGTTTGGCCAATGTACATAACAGAGGTACATTGCTGGCACATGATGGCATATATCACATTCGTAGACATGCAGGTGATGGTGTGGTTGGGTCCTCTGATGGTGTCGCTAGAGTAGATCTGGGGACCGAGTAGGCAATGAGGTTTGCTACAGGGATTGGTTCCTGGGTTAGTGTTTCTGTGATGTGTAGTTGCTGGTGAGTATTTGCTTCAGGTTGGTGGGCTGTCTGAAGGACAGTGAAGAAGTGAGGTTTTTTTACCCATGAAAGCTTATGCCCAAATAAATCTTTTAGACTTTAAGGTGCCACCGGACTCCTTAGGGTTTAGTGATACTCTAAAGCATGTTGAGATCTACTGCTGTAGAAGGCTATATAAAAGCAAGCTAGCCAGCTGCAGAACTCATGAAACTCACTGCTTTAGTTCAGAACTGTGCATGACACGGCCATGGATTATACAGTTCCATTCCGTTGTCTGCAACATAATTGATTTGAAACCTGGCATGACCATTTTCTCTTTTCCCCATTGGCTTCCTATTCAGGGTATTTAGTTTGAAGTGTTTCCCCTTTAATCATTCCATATTGACCCCTGGGGTGCTGAAGCCAATGTTCTAGAAGGAGTGGAGCCCACACACACTTCCTGTGCTTGTTTCCAAGAAACCTGCACTTGAGTGTGTGTCCTAGGGACAAGCAAGTGCCAACAAGCAGGAGCTGAGCGGATATGCTGACGTGAGTTTGCCTGCTGTGATTGGATTGTATGAAAGCAGCCCAAAACCCCTGCTGTCCACCAACAGGCCCTTTATTAAATGGACTTTGATCTGTCAAAACCTTGTGATGTAATTAACTTGACAGAACAACTTACGTGTGTGACTTACTTCCCAAAACAGGCCTCTCTGCCCTGACCTAGCAGTAGGAGCTTCCAGATGAAGCATTTGGACTTAGAACTTCGTTTTTCCTCCTTGCTGCTGAAGTTTCCAGTTGCTAGTGCAGCATTTACTTACACTGTGCTGCTTATAAGTAAGGCTGGTTGGAACACTTTGATGTTTGGAGATGTATTGATTTCGACGAGGTTTTCAACAGAAAGGTTTCTGGGTCCCAGGGTGGACATTCTGGTCACTTTTGACTAGAGATCAGAATCCAAGCCTGATCTTTCCAATCCAAAAACAGATATTTCAACCCATTTCTGTTTCCAGAAAATGTTTGAAAGGGTTTGGAACGAAAACAAATTCTGAAACCTTGAGAGTTGTTGCAAAGTGGAATTGTCCCCACCCAGCCAGCTCGACTCATTACGCTTTGTATTTGGACACAATTTTGTGGAAGGAGCAACATACAGTAGTATCCTGTTGTTCCTCTGGTTTTTAAATACTCTTCCTTCTACTGAATTCAATCACTGCTTAATGTGACTAAATCATTAGTATTAAAGGTGCCATAGCTTGGATCTGACCCAGAGCCTGTTGCTGGCAATAGAAAGGTGCCACTTAACAAGGGAAGGGCCAGGCCAGATCTCAGTGAGAGGAGGAGATAAAAAGCCCGAGGACCTGTGTTGATTTTAAAATCTGACCGCAACTAGAAGTTGTTTGGATGATACCCATGTTGCTGGGAGCTATTGAAACTGGTAGTGACTTGGAGAACAAGGTTAATCACCTATTTCACTTTCAGTGATAGGAGTGGACTTGATTCTGTGAAGTCCACTTAGGGACTTAGCATTTTCCTCATAAAATCAATAGCACAGATACTACAGTAACGGCTGGCAGCATAGTTCCCTAAGATTGATGTCTCGAGAAGGAAGCACTGAAGTCAATACTTGATCCCTGCAGAATGCTGACTTGCTGGGAGGACCAGAAATCCTGGGAGGGGAGGAATGAACCCACCTTATTTATTCTATGTACAGGTCCAGTTTTAAATGTTCACATGGTTCTGGCCACACACAGCTGCACAAATTCCAGCTGTGACTTCTGCTTACCTATGCTAGTGACCTGCTATATGGCAGTCAGTATTCCATAGGAGCTTTCCAGGAGCCCAAGTAATTGTTGATGTATGCACTTTACACCTGAGTTTAATGCTGATGTGATTTTGGCCACATAGCCGAAGTAGCCTTTCAGAATTCATTGCAGCTTCTTCAGGACACCATGATCACAAGGTGGTTTTCTGAATGTTCTAAAGCGATAGTGTGGTCATGAGGTTTTATGGACGAGTCCTTTAGGATTGAGCAAGCATTTATTAGCGAGAAGGATGAAATCTATAGAGCAGCTTCAATCGAAATGAAATATACATGCCATAGAAATCTCTGCAAAGGCCCACAGAATGCAACAGGAAAGAGGATCTGTGCAGAATGTAAAGCCTGCCTACAGAGCTCTAATGCAGGGGTGTCACGCACGGTTACATTTCTGTTGGATTCTCCTACACATGCTGAGAACCAAAGAATCTCATATCCAGAATGTTAAGATGGAGCCTGATAGCAAGAGGGAATTTCGTCAGAGGCGTTTTCTGAACTCCGGCTAGAGATTGCAGAGCGATCAGTTATTTGATGGAACCCAGGGCTTAGGACTGAAACGCAAAAGGAGCCTTTAAAATGGCTTCCATGCTCAGGACCTTTGGTTCTGTTACCTCCAGATGTAATGACACTTGAGTGGCCAGTACAAAAGGGCGGGCAGCTGAAGCACACTGCTGCCGCTGTGAGCATATGGCTCCTGTGTGCATGCCCAGCAACGAGCATGGTCAATAGCAGTGAGAAAACAGATCCTTACAATGGGCCATATCCACCTACCACCTGTTTGCTGCAATTTGGATTCCTGAGCGGCTCTTAGAGGCTTTGGTGAATGTTTGCCCATTGCAATACACACCCCAGTATTCCTGCATGGCCAATAAGGAAGAGGCTGGTTCGAAAGCCTGTTGCAGTCAGTATTTCCCTGTGTCTTTACTTTACTAGCTTCAGGTTTCATTTGAGTCAGTTCAGTGCTAGAAAAGAGCTTCCTGTAATGGACGCAGTGTACTAGCATGAGTTGTGGATGAAGGTCTAATCATGATCATCAGAGAGTTAACAAACCTTGCTTAGCACAAAGTAGCTTAGTCCCTAGGGCAGAATAAAGGTGACATTGCAGCTGTGTAAACCAGGAACGGCTTAGCAACAGGTGCAGGTGAGAGCTATGCACTAGGTAAGTTTGCAGTGAGCTAGGACCCTGTTGCCAAGGAACAGAACTTACCTATAATTAAAACAGGGAGCCTTGTATTGATCAGCCTTGCTATGCCAAAGTAGGTGGAGATACTGCTGAGGATTGGTGCCGAAAGCATTATTTACCACAGGTTCCAAGCTGTCTAAACAACTGATATTTTGGTACGCCCGAAGTGAAAATATTGCAGCCACGCTTGTGTTGCATGTTACCAGTGCTTGCCTAGGTCACGGTGTTTGTTTTCAATGTTGGCCTTCCGTCGTTTTAAGCATACTAACTCTGCTACGTAGACATTCGGCACTACTATGAATTTTGGGCTATATTTCTTTATAGTTGCTACCTGCGGTAACAAAGAGCAAAAGTGCCTCTGTGGAACTGTGTGTTAATAATGCTCCTTCTTGGTGGGAAGCTTCTATGGAAGTATGGCTGGCATTTTGCACCTTCTAGCGTTCAATGTCTCTGCAACTCAGCCCAAGATGGAGGTCGTTGTAGTAGGAGCTGGGGGATGATCTAGCCCAGCAGGCATCTGTGCACTGTGCAGAACACATTAGCTGCTGGGTGGAGTCTCCATAGAGCAGAAGAACCCTTCTGAGGGTAGCGGGTGGGGGAGCACAGCCCCACCCCAGGTTTTTCCATAAGAAGGTGAGGTTCTTGCCCAGAGATCTTTGGTCCCCTTGTTGTGGCTTGTGTGCGGTGCTAGTATGAAGTAGCTAGTTAAAAGTCCTTGCCATTGTGTATTTCCTGCCGGTGTCCTGAGGAAGCTGCTGTATTCTGTTACCGGAGTTAAGAGCTGACACGTAGCCTGCATGCTTTGTCTGTTTTTAATCTGTGTTCTGAATGCGATGGCAGCTGGATAAGGGACACACTGTCACGAACCTATACACGTAGGGCAAACACAACTCCCATTGACCAGAAAGTAAAACACTGCATGGTGTCTTCTCCATTGCACGTGTGCAAAGCCTTCTGCGATGCACCCTGCTTAACGGCCTGTTGCTGGGAAAAGTAAGGCAGTTCTGTTTTGATTTTGGTAGATAATCTTGTGCCGTGGAGGTCACCCGGGCAAAGTGAAGAGGTCATGATGAGACGCCAACCTCAGGATTCGGGACAGGCGCTGGGAGGTGGTTTGGAAAAACCCAGCAGTGTGGAAGAACGGATTTGTGGGTGCCTACAACAGGGCGAATAACCAGAGGTGCTGCATTGCTTTTACAACAGTATGTTCAAGTGGTTACCTCACCCCTCTGGCCCTGTGTTTGACATGGGATATGGGAGTGGTATAAATGTACTGCATGCACAGTGCTGTATTTAACAAAGGAGACATTAAAACCCCGTTGTAAATGCTAACCTGACCAAATTTGTATGTAACCTGAATTTTCTATACATCGGTTTCCCTTTTCTAATTTATGCTGTTTTATGTGTATAAAGTCTATTAAACTATGTCTTTGTACAGTATATACATACTATTTTATCCATGCAGAGTATTTTTGCAGTGATATTAGGGGGAAATCTCCCCATTTATTATGTTTGAGCTCTACCAGAAGACTAGTAATAAAGTCGTCATATGTCAGTGGCTGCTCGGTGTGGGAGTTCTTGCTGTTCTCTGGGGGGCCCTGCGGATGTCAGTCTTGATTCAGGTTTATTAGTGGAACTGCTCCTAGTTTTGGTTTCTGCTGTTTGTGAATCGTCGCCGGTTGCCTTCAGCTGCCCGCTGACTGGTTTGTTTCAAACAATACGATTTTGGGAGCGAAGGGCATCGTTGTTAGAGACGGGAATTGAGACTCAAGACGGCTGCTGCTCTTGCTGAACCTGGACTGACTTACAACCCTGCCCAACCCCTTCTGGCTTCAGGAGCGTTGTCCAGGACGTGTGATCTGTGGTCTCTGTTTGCTGCTGTGACGCTAACCTACTGCAACCTTGGGGGATTCACGTAACTTTTGCCTGGGATTCCCCATTTATAACATGGAGATAATGGCCCAGATGTGCCAGAACAGCCTGGGAAAGGAGGGAGCATTGGGGCTTTCCAGCACCATTCAGGGAACTGCCAGGCACCAGGTTGGTCTCCGGGCTGCGCTGCCTTGTGCCAGTAGATAACAGCTCCCAAGGAGCTCCTTTAGTAGTCGAGATTGCAGGAGGGCATCATGCTCTGGCTCCGCCCCTTTCACCCCCCCCCCCCCCCAGCCATCCCCAAATGCCCTGACACCAGGGCAGGGACAGCATGCTGTGCTAGAGGAATCCTGTCAAGCTGAGCTGACACTTGCCCATCTTGGCAAAGTGCTGTGAGATCCTCAGAGGCGCAAGTTGCCCTGGAAGTACAGGGCATTATTCTAAGCGGGAGCCTTTTGTAAATATGGGTAAGAAATCCTGGGAGGCAAGGATGGGGGTTGGCCTTACTACTTGTCGTCAGCTGTTTAAATCTCTAGGAGGAGGTCAGTTCTCCCTGCACTTCCCCTGTCCCTAGGATACAGAGCTGGGCCACTGTCTTCATCTCAGTGTCATGTAAATCCCATACTGGTTTAACCCTAGATGGAAAAACCCACCTAGAGACAGGAGTGACCACCGTGTGCTGTCAGAGGGGGTAAAGATTACCCCTCACCTCCCCAGGAATAGTGGGGGGTGTCCTCCAACAGATCTCAGGGCCTCTACATAGGCCAACGCCATATGTACAAAGGTTTAATCCACTGCTTCCTGGGCCCCCTTCCTCCCTATCTACGCTCCCCTGGGCTCATCCTCTCCCCTCACATCATGTCCCCTTCAAGGCCAGTTTCAGATCACAGAGGGGCAAGTGACATGCAGGTTCATCTTTTGTAGCAATTCTCCTCCAAGGTACAGGCAGGGGGCAATACCATAGACAAGGGCTTTGACCCAAGAACCACCTCTGTCACCTAGCAAGCCCATGAAGAACATTTCCCCCTTCTTCCTCCCCGCCCCCCAACCACAATCTAGATCAGTGGTTCTCAACCTGCGGGCCGCTTGCAGCCCATTCAGCACAGAGCTGTGGCCGATGTGACATCCATACAGGCCATTCAGGTAGGTAGTATTGGATGTGGCCCACAGTGGTAAGTGTGAGAACTACTGATCTAGATCTACCAGCTCTTCATCCCCTCTTCATGCAGGAGCAGAGAAGGTGATCTTTCCAGAACACTCCACTCATAGTGTCTCAAAGGGATGCAACGTGGCTACACTGTTCTAAAGACTGCGCAAAGAGAACCACATCTGCTGTCCGTGCCACCGGTAGCTACACACTGATACGCTAGTCCTTCGAGCTGGCCTAGACGGCATCAGATTTATTTGCAAACAGCACAGTTAGAACGGCACAGACTGACCTGCTAGCCGATTCAGTGTGAAACTCTTGTCTACGGCTCCCTGTTACAGCTAGAGCAGCTAACCTGACATCGGCAAACTATGTGCTGTGGATTGCAGCAGGGTGTCGCTGCTGGATCATGGGAGTAATCCGCTGTTGAGACGTTGTCTGTTGCAATATCCTGAAGAAAGTCTGTCAGAGCCCTGGTTATCGCAGGTAGCACAGCCTGATACTCGCCAGCCTTCACGTCCAGAGGCACCTGCTCTTGAATGTCTTGATCCAGATTAAAAATGAGCGGCGGTTGGTGATGCTCTTCTAGCCCTATGCTTCCGTCACAGGCTTTCGCCCCGCCTGGAATGGAAACCCAGAGAAAAACTCTGAAGTCCCCTGGCAGCCATCCCTGCTGCAGTGTCCTTAGTTTCCAGCAGATGTAGCAGCCTGAACACATGCAGCAGGTACTTCTGTTACCAAAGGGTGCCAGGGTCCTAGGCTAACTGATATAACTATGGCAAATGAGTTACTCACAAGCAAAGGAGATCAGTGAGTTTCTAGTGTAGGTCTAACCTCTTATACCTACAGTCGCTACCACATTGCTGGACATGGCTTAACAACCTAGCAGCAGACGGAAAAGCTTTGAGATCTACCTGGATTATTCCAGTGATAGGCTAAGGAAAGTCCTGCCTAGCAACATTTACTGTGCAGTGGTGCTGTATCGGAAACCTCTGTAAATGTGACTGCCTGCTCTTTAGGAATCGCACCAGAGGAAGGACAGGGAGCTATGTTATATGAAGTGACAGTCCTAGGGCTTGCTGATCTCTGGCAAACAGTACTAGCATGACAGCCTTCAGTAATTATAGCTCAGAAACCCTGTAAATCCAATGGAGACTGCAGCTGTGGTTGAAACCCTCCAGCAAGGTTGTGCATTGGTTTGCATGGGCTGACCCGAGTTTGACCCAGTTATGAAATTATAGCTTTTGCAAGCTCTACAGGCAAGGGGAGGATAGGAAGGTGTCTTGTGGGCTGCTCTAAAAGGGAATCAAGAAGCACAGGGCAACACAGAGACACAAGAATAGCCACAAGAAGGCTAAATGACCGAAGGTTAAAAATAAAGGAAACAAAATGAAGAGGAACATGAGGAGGTCCAATGCTGCTGGTAAGCAGAGACCCTGGCAGGGAAGGCACCTGCTCTGTAGGGGCTACATACTACATCAGAGATGCCTCAGAAAAAGCCAAATGTTATGAACAGGAGCAGTGGAATTGTGTGCAGTTCTGAAGTTGGCGTGAGGGTCCCATTTTAATCATCCACCCGCTGAGGTTAAGGGAACCTAAGCATGTCCAGAGGGCTGCAGAGGAGCATGTCATTCCTCTGGCTGTCCTCTCACATCAGGATCCTTCCTCTGTAACTTTTGTGGAAGTGCTCTGGGTGTCCGCTTCCCAGCTTTGTCTCCAGAGGTCACCACCAGCAGTCGTCGTGACCATCAGAGGTGCAGTAGCTAAAGCCCTCGTTCCAGGTCCTGACTCAAAAAAGCACTGCAGCATATGCCTACCTTAAAGCACATGGCTTGCCCCACTGAAGCCGCGTGCCGAGGGGCCTTGCTGAATCTGGGGCTGAGAGAGGAAGCTGCTGTCAGCACATTCTCTGGGAGGCATCCTCAGCTTTGGAATTCACACTCCCCTTGGTCTGAAGCTGCCCTGAAGGTCACCAACTCTGGGCCACGAAGCCTGCAGGGGAGGGACCCGTGGCTGGGGCAAGGATTTGATTCATCTTCTGGTTTGCGGGAGGCTCCTGGATTTGTGCTTGTTTGTACCAATCTGCCTGGATTTTTAAATCCCTCCCCCAGGGCACCCAGGCCTTTGGATAAGGGGCTTTTCCTAAATTCAAACAGACTATACCTGTAGTGTAAAATGCCTTGTATTGTGCCAGCCGTAGTGCTTTTATCTCTCCGTCCTTTCCAGCTGCTCCACTATTGGGGTGAAACAATGTCTAAAGGAAGAAAAGAAGGCAACAAGTTAGGGGATACCAGGTAAGATTTTATCTGTTCCTGCCCTGAGCTCTGCCACAGCCCCAGAGACCAGCCTGTGCTTGCAGAGGCAGGCACTCTGCTTTCCCACCAGATTGCAAGTCTTGAGGATCAAGCATGCTTTGGAAGCAAAATTCTGCTATGGAACAGTAAGAGCCATTGATGTTTCTTTGCTTCAACCCCCTGGTGACAGAGTAGGGCTTGCCTATGTCATGCCGTGAGAGATCTGCTTGCCAAGGTAAGACACTGGGTCTGGTTCCTAAGATGTTTTTTATTCGCCCTTTCTCGCCTTTTCTCTTCTATCCTGTTCCCTGAGGCAGGGACCTTGGAGTCCATTTCCTTCCCTGATGAACAACTGACGGGCACTAATTGTGCACTAGAGATCTGATCAACCATTTTGCCAAATCACTCGCGTTTTCCCATCTCGTCATTAACAGGGTGTCAATGCTAGAATGAATATGATGAGCCGGAATGTAGCAGCTCCTTGGAAGGGTTGCTAACACACTTCTGTTTCTTTAGGTGATGGCACAACACTAAAGACCTACTGTGAGCTTGTCTGTGTTCCAACAATAGCAGTGTAGCTGGACCTGATCGAAACTGCAACTCAACAGGGCAACCTGCGCCCACTGCATCACTCCTGCTTGGCTGAAAACATGATCGGCTTTAACAGCGACCTCATTCTGTCCCTGCCTCAATGCAGCTGTTAGTTTTCAATACAGTCCTACAGAATCTGCCCTGGTTTCATGCCACTAAAGTTAACTACTCTGAGTTTTCTGCTCCGATACCAGCCCCGTTCCATGAACCGGACTGTCTAGTACCAAGGCCTTTCGGAGAGAAGCAGCAGAACATTTGGGGCTAGTGTATGGAATGTGTTTAGCAAACACAAGCTCATGTTCTACTAGGGTGACCAGACAGCAAATGTGAAAAATGGGGACAGGGAGCGGGGGGTAATAGGAAATAAGAAAGACCCAACAATGGGGATTGTCCCTATAAAATCGGGACATCTGGTCACCCTCTGTTCTACTGTAACTTTCCCTGTGAACCCTCTCCAGTCTGACTCTATGAGAACCAGGAGCATGCTGGTCCTTCCTGCTATTATGACAGCTCAGCTAGTGGCAGGGACATCTAAGAGACCTTTACAGCTCTGTGGGGCCAGCAACCAAGCCACAAGTTCATAATGACTTCATGTCTCTTGTGAAGCAGAGGCTGTACTCTGAAATCATGCCCTGGAACAGCACAGTTCATCTCCACTGAGTCACTCGTTCCATTGTAAGGAAGTCTCCCTTCACAAACACCGAGAGACGCATTAAGGGGAGTTTAAGGTGACAAGGAGTGAGAGGGAGGTGGGGTGGATTATGTCTAGTTCAATCTTTATGACACCCTGAATCCGTACTGGATGGTCCCCTGGAGGCAAAATAAAATGACAGAGCCACGTGAGCTTGGTGGGTCAGTCTGTCAGATAATCTCCGCTTGGAACCCCGCGGTCCCAGAGGGGGATGAATCACAAGAGGTTTCCTCCCTGGGAAGGAGTTGAAGTGATTCATAAAGTTTCCGTTGGGCTAAAAATTAGAAACATCTGCTGGAGATGGAGGCAGCTGTCGCGCCAAGTTTAGCAGCAACGTTCACAGCTGATCAGCGAGCCGATTACTTAGCAGGTGTTCCCGCTGTCACCGGACCGTACAACATGGCGGGGTGGGGGGTGGGGAACCAGCACTCTCAGGCTTGTGGGGCAGGCAGCACGGCCCCCATATTCAAACTAAAAATTAACCTTGAGAACATTTTTCCATTTTCAGAGATTGGCTACTATATCCCCCCCGCCCCGAGGAAAAAGCAGGATCTTAACATTTTCGTATGCAGGTTCCAGGTGGAGAATATAACAGAGACTGGGTCTGACTGGGCAGTGTCTACTCCGTGTGTTTAACTCCCTTTGACTCAACGTCTGGTCTTCTCTTTGCAAAAGCCCTTATTGTCCCAGCTTGAAGGGCTTTTATGGAGCGAGAAGCCATCCCAGAGGTTCATAGAGCTATAACACACCAGCGAGGTGTCTGCCCTCGTGTCCCAAAAAAGGGAAAGGAGACCACATAGTGGCACTTTGAGACGACATTGTCAACGGGGAGCTTCTTCAAACAACATGCTTTACAGCTGGTGTGTCGTTCTCAGGGCAGGTAGCAGTGAGGTAGAATAGCTGTCTCTTTTTTACTATCTATAGCTGAGAAGTTTGCACATACTGGAGCTCAAAGCAGGCAGGCCTGATTTCATGTCCTATAGGACTCCCATGGAGATGGTATACTCTGCCCATATCTGGCACCTTTCAGGCAAAGATCTCAAAGTGTCTGACAAACAATTACTGATGACATTTTACACAGGAGAAACTGAGGCACGGTGAGGCTAAGCAACCTCCCAAGGTCACACAGTGACTCAGCAGCAGAGCTGAAAACAAACCTACCCCCACAAACCCCCGAGTAGCCAGACCTGCTGGTTGGAAAAGGTTCAGGTAGGTGGGAAGGGGAAAACAGGAGCAGTGCAGTGAAGCTAGCCTCCAGCACAAGCTCCTGCTATCCTAGCAGCTCGGTTGGTGTCATCATAGAACCGACACAAAAGCAACAATCTCCCCAGAGATGCAGGGGGAAGTGTAGATGCTCATAGGATCTAGCATCCTTCCAGCGCACTGCTCTCCGAGCAGCCTCGGGAGCTGGGATTACCATGACCTCTAGGTATTTCTGTGGCCCTCATCGCCATGGTATCCTGCCTGGCTGGGTACCATCATTGGAGCCTTTATATTAAACTGCTTACGAGTGCTCCAAATCCTCACAGTCAGCCTTTCTGGTTCTGCTAAGCCGCCTTTGGAACGCTGTTACCAGGAGAGCTTTAGCGCTCAGGCTCTGGAATGCTGATTAATGCTGGTCTTTTGCAGGCCCCAGCCTGTCTGAAGAAAAGAGCACGAGGGGGAGACAGAAAAATATGTTGTTGAAGAGCTGCTATTTCAGTAAAATACAATGGAAACAAGTGACAGCCCCTCAGGAGGAGCCAATCAGCACTCTGAGCCTTCTCCTCAGGCCAGCGCAGGTCACAGAAATGCTGTTTTTCATCTACCCTGCCCTTTCTTCTTTCCCAACCAAACAGAACATTCTTTACCCAAGGCCACCCCTTCAGGGCCAGGATCTGGAGTCCATAAGGCAGCAAGCCTATACTCCTAATAGTGCTGTGTAGAGTACAGCCCCCAGCACAGATATAAACAGCAGTGTAAACAGCTTAGGAGAGTGCCAGAACCTTAGGGTATGTACCCAGGTACGTATCTGACACGGTTCTCTACGCACCCAAGCAGCGCTCCCCCGTCTACACCGCTATTTTTAGCGGTGTAGTGTCCCACTGCCAGAGCCTTTCCCCACCACAGGGAAAGGCTCCAGCAACAGGGAAAGGTTCAACTCAGCTACTGTGTTTAGGAGTGTGAAAAACCCGCACCCCAAAGCACTGTAGTTATGCTGTCCTTCCCCTCGGTGTAGATGCAGCTACATTCTTCTGTCAAGCAAGCTACCATCACTCAGGGAAAAACCACTTCTGTCATAAGCGGTAAGCTAAGCTATGGGTTTATACCAGTCCCTATAGTATAGACATGGCCCTATTGACAGCAGATGGCTGGGTCAGGCCCATATCATCCTTGGAGTATCTTATAGTGTCTCTAAAACTTCAACCCCCCTCTTCCCATCAGACATGATCAACGCTTGAGCTTCCACCTACAGTATTTACTGCTCCCCTTCACTATAGAAATTATGTATCCAGCCACACAAGAGGGAGGGGAAGAAAACTTCACCCAAGAAAATTAGAAGGTTAAAAAAAATCTCCAGACACAGTTAAATGCTTTTTACTGTAATATATAACTAATCTGTCAGAAGCACTGCTACAAGATGCAGAAAGAGCTTTGGAGGATCAGATATTTGAACAGAATTAGATATTAGACCAACTTCATCATGCAGTTTCATTAGATATTATACGAATGTATAAAGGATCTAAACCCTCATGCTTCAGGCTATAAGCCAACCAATAACTGCTTGAGGCCAGGAAGGACCTCTCCCTATGACCATATTATTGCATATCCGTTTCTTATGAAGGTTCTACGCCTTCTGAAGCACCTGGTTGAACACTGTCAGAGACGGGCTACTGGACTGGTTGAACCACTGATCTGATCAGATATGGCATTTGTCTAACATTTGGCTGGCTTTTATTCAAAGAACCCTATGCATATGAAAAACGTGGAGGATCCACACCAACCTGCAATCAAAAGAGAATCTGGCAATGGTTTCAAGAGCTATTCTCTGTTTCCTAGACTCCCCAAGACAACGTGACTGAATTCAAATGTACATTATTCTCCCACCCACAGTAATAATTCCAATTGGCGTTTGTGTTTAGGTCCTGTTCACTTCCCAAACGGAGCACTTCTTTCTGAAATCACTTTGATGTCTGTTGAATTTATGGACCCTGATTCCTATTCCCATTTTATGAACTGTCATCTTTTTTGATGCCCTGGGATTTTACATCCATGTGTTATCTATCAGGGCAAAAGCCAGATAAATGAACACAGCCACTACTAATGAAGGAATAATGTGGTTTACACAAAAAATGCCAAGTTTTGCTGGGAAATGTTACAAACCGTTGGTTTGCTTTGTTTTCATAGGTGTTTCCTGTACATTTCCCACCAACCCCCCCCGTTTTTCAACAACTTTTCACTTTTCAAAACTGTTTATGGGACTGGTTTTTGGTTTAAGAAAACAAAACAGGTTTGGAGTTCTGTTTTTTGTTGTTAAAAAAAACCAGAAAATGTAATCAGAAATATTTTTTTCCTGTAAAAATGACCACGTACACTGAGGCCACTGTACACTGCTTTGTTAGCACGAACAAGCCTTGAAGTGGGAGTTAATAATACATTCACGCCCCTTTAACGTAGCTGGACAGCATAAACTGGCCTTAGGGCTTGTCTTCATGGTGGAATAATGCGCTGTACAGGGGTGTGATTTCTAAAGCACACTAACGTACAGCATTAATTGTTCCCTATTGATCCTGCTGGTGCGAACTAACGATTCCCTAGTGTGCTTAATGTAGTGCTGTTCCAAAGAACATTGTGTTAAAGTGCACCAGCAGGGTCTACATGGACTAATTAATGTGCAACACGTTAGTGTGTTTTAGACAGCACATCTCTGTCAGCACGTTACCCCAGTGTGCAGACAATCCCTTAGCATAAATGAGAATCAAGACCAGTGGATCTCTTTACATGCTTAAAATTAGGTCTCGCCTACACACACAAGTCGTACTGATTTAACTATAGCGGTGGCGTGAACGTGGTGCACTGACTAGCATGGATGCCATCACATCAGTACAAAGGTGCCATATACCAGTATAGCTTATTCCTATGCAGGAAGAGGAATAAGCTCTACAAGTATATGGCCTTGTCTACACTGGAAACGTTTGCCGGTATCGTTATACTCAGGTTAACCATCTCTAAAGGTGAGGTAACTCCCTTCTCTTCATGTGCCACATATATCTGTGCCTGTATCTGTAATTCTCACTCCATGCATCTGAAGAAATGAGGTTTTTTACCCACGAAAGCTTATGCCCAAATAAATCTGTCAGTCTTTAAGGTGCCACCGGACTCCTTGTTGTTTTCATCTCTAAAACGTCTATTACAATTTTTACTGCACAGGTAAATGGCTCATCTTAACTGAAGCCCTCTGATGAATGGCTCTAGTCTAGAGAATTGCAAAGCTTTACTACTAGGTATGTTACATATCTAGTGATTCATGACTTTATTATTTAAAAAAAAAACTGATCATTTTAAGTTTGAACTAAACTACTTAGTATGTTTCTATTACTGAGCAGGTATCAGGAACATTCCTTCGACATTAATCTACTGAAGAAAGCCTATTTGCCTAGTGCTTGTATTTACGATACATTTCGTATGATTTGTTTTTATTGCTAACAAACTTTATTCAAAACAGGACACTGGCTGCAGTTCCAGGGCCAGCATAGGTGGTACTACTAGTGAATACAGGTGCGGTTGGAGTGGAAAGCAAAGGCTAGCTAAGTGAGATAATGCGAGGAGATGTACAGCCATTGCAGTCAGCAAACTGCCTCCCAAATAAAAACAACCACCCCAATCAGCTGCCAGAACTGTGCATAAATCAGATGCTGCAAAAAAAAAAAAAAAAAAAAAAGGAACTGGTTCAGAGAGGATTTGTGTCAAGGAAAAGCCTGTAACATCAAAGGCAGTTTTGCTATCACTAGCTCACAAATACAAGATAAAAGGGAGTAGATTCTCATTGCAAAGTACTTGGCTATATGCACTCAGCAGGGAGGTACAGCAGAAATGCAATCAGCGCCCCAGCGTGAGTGTGTTGGGAGGCACAAGGCCAAGTGATTGCTGACCCATGGATGTGCCCTTATTAGAATATAATGCACAAGCTCCGAGGCGCTGGATTGCTTTGACAGACTCTCTCCGCAAGGCGTAGCACACACACCAGACCAAAGGTATCAAGTTGGCGGGAACAACTCAAGTCTCAGCTGGCTGAAGGATGGAGAGCCAGGCAACTTCAAACACATCTGGTGGGGCTGCTGGTTTGGACTATGGTTCAGGAGTGCACCAGGGTCTAGTTCGCAGGCAGAGAACACACTGGATATGGCAACAGCATTCCCTGGTTACAAAAGGCAGAGAGCTGAGCCCCAAACTGGCTGAAAGGTTGTCCTTGTCCTAGAAATAGCAAGCTACTGTTTGCCCCACATTTAACCAAACAGTTTCCTAAACCCAGGGAGGGTCTGGCCCTGACAGGGTTAATTCACCCCCTATGATCCTCGGGGGAGAATTACAAAGCCTGCTCACCTTTAAGGGAGTGGTCAAAAGACACAAGCTGATCATTTGAAAGGCCACATAGCCAAGGCCTTCCGTCTCCATGGGGATATTCAGAACAGGGCAGGACAAAGCACAGCAAAATGCAGCATAGGGGCCAGCCCTGTGCAGGCAGGGAAAGGAGCTGAAAACACAACAGTTTCCCAGCCCATCCCAATTTCCTGTCCGGAATGGCTAGGAGTCCGCAGGCTCTCTCAGGAACACAAGTGGTTTGAGGCAGGAGTGAGTAATTAATCAGTGAGTAACCACAGATGGGGCACATCAGAGCTCTAGTGGCGGTAAACGGGAGACAACAGTCAAACTACATTAGTACCCAATGCAACCTTTCAATATTTGCTGCTGTTATGACAATCTAGGGCTTAAGGTCAAAATGTAACTTATTCCTTCGGGTGCCAACATTCCCGGGCAGTTCTCTGTAGCACTGCCCAGTAGCCAGCAGGCCCAGTGCCGCTGCCCTGACCCAGCAGGGTGCTCTGTATTACCCCCAAGCCAGCACCGCACTCTCTGTTGTCCTGCAGCACTGCTACCCTGAGCCAGCACTACATTCTCTATTGCCCTGCAGTCTGTGGTTCCCCTGACCCACTATGGACTGCCTGTCTACCATTTCTTCTTTGTGACCCACCCGCAGCCTCTTACGCCCCCTTCAATTTCCTCTCCCCACACTTTTGGAAATTCCCATGATGGAACGTGGCAGCTCTGCTAGCAGATCTCCAAGCCCATGCTCATTTATCATGACTATTATATTTCTCTGGAATTGCCTGGAGGCTTTCAGCCACTGTTGGACGAAGAACCGCTCAAGATGGTTAATTCCCTGACTATTGCTTAAGTACTGGACATGCTCTGCTAACTGTAGTGTTTCACAGTGGCCATCACTACAAACTGATTATAATAAGGTCCATCAAAACTCACACAGCCAAATGGGCTTTTGCCATATCTCCCCCACCTCCGTCGTTTATCTTAGGATTCAACAAAGGGTTCCATAAAAAATATTAAATACCAAACACGCAATGGACTCGGAGAGCAAATCCAAAATCCCTACCGGGAGCCAGATTGAGAAGCTCCCAGCAGGGCAGACTTTCAAAGCAAAGAGCAAGATTTTAGATGTGGGATGCTCATTAAAGGCCATTGGAGTCCTGCAGCCAAAATCTTGTGTAACGCTCTGAAAATGTGTCCGTGTAATGGCTGTCCTGCTAACTGCATTTCTCATGCGTTAGGGAGCTGTGAATAGGTCCTATTGTCATGTGGACTGAAAGCTGCAGGATACGGGACTGGCTGCCCTACTTACAAATTGATAATGGGCATGTTGTTCAAGCCAGGGCTGAGAACAAATTGGAGCTTAATCATGACCCTGTTTGTCAAATCAAGACAGACGCTACTGGCTTCAAGTGCCTGGGATTTTTATTTATCTCTAATTCTAGTGCTACAGAGACCCAAATACCAAACGGGATGGTGTTCTTGTCACTGCATCTCAGCTATAAAATGCACAGGGAGAAAGATCTGACTAGGGTTACCATACGTCCGGATTTTCCCGGACATGTCCGGCTTTTGGGGGCTCAAATCCCCGTCCGGGGGGAAATCCCCAAAAGCCGGGCATGTCCGGGAAAATCGGGAGGGAGGGATGGAGGGCTCGGCCGGGGCCTCTTTGGCCGGGGCCGGTGCGGGGCCGGGCCGGGGTCGCGGCGCAGGGCCGGGCGGGGAGCAGGGGGCGCGGTGCCGGGAGCCGGTCCGGGCCCGAGGGGCTGGGCCACTGGGGGGTGCGCTGGGCCGGGCCGCTGGGGGGTCCGCGGGGCCGCGCCGGGCCGTGGAGCCGGGCCGGGAGCCGGGCTGGGGTCGCGGGGCCGGGGGGTGCACCGGGCCGGGGAGCCGCGGGGGTGCGCCGGGCCGGGGTCGCGGAGCCGAGGGGGTGCGCCGGGCCGGGGGGCCGGGCCGCGATCGCGGGGCCGGGGGGTGCGCCGGGCCGCGGGGCCGGGGTCGCGGAGCCGCGGGGGTGCGCCGGGCCGGGGGGCCGGGCCGGGATCGCGGGGCCGGGGGGTGCGCCGGGCCGGGGGGCCGGGCCGGGATCGCGGGGCCGGGGGGTGCGCCGGGCTGCGGAGCCGCAGGGGTGCGCCGGGCCGGGCCGGGAGCCGGTCCGGGGCCGTGGGGGTGCGCCGGGCCGGGAGCCGCGGGGGTGCGCCAGGCCGGGAGCCGGTCCGGGGTCGCGGGGCCGGGGGGTGCGCCGGGCCGCCGGGGGCCGGCCGGCAGTGCTGGGCGGGCCGGGGGTGGTCGGCCGGGGCTGGCACCCCAGGGCCCGAGCCGACCCAGGCTGGAGCCGCTGGGGGGGCCAGCCTGGCCCGCACCTCTTCCCCCTTACCTGCTTCAGGCTTCCCGCGAATTAAGTGTTCGCGGGAAGCAGGGGAGGGGGCGGAGACTTTGGGGAGGGGGCGGAGTTGGGGCGGGGGCGGGGCGGGGGGCGGGGCCGGGGCCCTGTGGAGTGTCCTCCATTTGGAGGCACAAAATATGGTAACCCTAGATCTGACAGGTCAACTACAAAGCATAAAAGGAATGGGTCAAGGGCCAAGTTCCGGTTCTCGGATACTCACACGCAGCTCCCGATGACTTCAGTGACACATGGAGCCAGGTGAGTGCTGTCCAGCAGGACAGGTGCACGTTGGCCCGTAATGCCACATTGATGGGCCACACACTCCCGCTAACCGAGCTGCTCAGCTTACAAATCAAGTTTTAACTCCTCTTTTTAAAAAATCTTTTCTACCCTGCCTTGCCCCGCCCCCATGAAATCCAGTCTGTGACATTCTGGCCAAGCTGGGAAATGCCAGAGGAGCCCACAGAAACGTGCAGTTCCAAATCTGGTAAGGTTAATTTGTAACTGCCATCTTGCTGCTAATGGAGTGTGGTCCAGTCGGTAGCCAGGCTTGGGAGCCAGGAGACCTGGGTTCTATTTCTGGCTTGTCCACTAATGCGCTGTGTGACTTCAAGCAAGTCCACTATCGCCTCTCATGTTGGTCTCTCTTGTCTACTTACATGATAAGCTCTTGGGGGCAGCGACTGTATCTCACTGTGTGTCTGTATAATGCCTGGAATCTCAGTTGAGACCTCTCAGTGCTACTATTGTGTACTACAAATAAAATCAAGCCATCGGATATTCTTCTCCAACCCTTCCTCCAGCTCCCGGCAATCTCAGCAGTGCCCTGAAGAGACCACTTTGTCTTGAGTGAACAGGCAACTCAGATTCCAGGCTAGCTCAACTTCAGATCTCTCTTGAATGATGCCAAGTAATGTTGGGCAGCTGGTAATATGGAGTCCTGTCATGTGATGTCAGACCTGAGACCCATCAGAACCAATTTATGTAAGACCTCAAAATGAGCTGGGAAGGGAGTCTGGGAGATAGCATCATGAATCTACTGTTCATTCCCTAACTAGCCCTCTGCACTCCACTGCACCCAGCCAGTAAAACCACACCCCTAAGGAAGCTGTGACCAAGGTAGAATTTGTACCATTGTACCAGTGCATGCCCACATGACACAGTGGTTAAAGTGGCGTCAGCCTGTCTACAGCAGCATTCCCACCGTGACTGCACCGATGGTAATGCTCGCATGCACAAGGAACAATTAACCCTCACTGAAGTGGTGTTTGTAACTCCCCCTGCAGCTGAACGTTGAAGAGAGTCCACTACATACCTTGTGCCCTTGGTGCGACTGCCCGAAGAGAATCTCAGACATGTCTGAACCATCAAAGCGCCTGTTAGGAGGCAGGCTTGCCTTTGCCAGGGACACCAAGGTGGGGAAAATGTCTGTGGTGCTGGAGCAGAGAGGAAGGTTTCATTAAAACATGAAATTAAAATCATTAAAATCCCATCCACACCCCTGAGCTTGGAGCAAAAGAACTTGAGCTTGTCCCCAGCGAGCCCTTCCCAGGCCTACAGTAATGTCGGGGCCCTCTGGGCCCGGATGCTGGGGCAGCGCTGCAGTTCAATCCTGCTGCTTACCAAAGCTAATGGCATTTGTGGGTAAGGGCACCCAACCAAGAAGCCTGCCAGAATCCCTAGCCTCTGCATGTTTAATGAAAGAGCTCTGGTAACGTGAGGCACCGCTTGCTGTGGGCATGAATCGTAGAATTGAATCATAGAATATCAGGGTTGGAAGGGACCTCAGGAGGTCATCTAGTCCAACCCCCTGCTCAGAGCAGAACCAATCCCCAACTATTTTTTTTGCCCCAGAGCCCTAGCTGGCCCCCTCAAGGATTGAACTCAGAACCCTGGGTTTAGTAGGCTAGTCCTCAAACCACTGAGCTATCCCTCCCCCTGTACATGCTCTGTATGGGAGACACAATTGCCTTATATCCCATATTGATTAGCATATTTTTAGGCTAGTGAGTACGTGTGCATGAGAAGAGCCAGCACGTCTTACACAAATCAATCTGCCAAAGGACACAGTAGCTGGAAAGAGCTCAGAGGTCTGTGCCCCCACAGCAACAGGACACGCTGAACAATTTCACTACTAAAATATGGGAGAATGGGTCAAGATGGGCTTTGCCCAGCAGCCCTGTAGAACGGGGCTGGAGCTGCCTAGGGAACATGGTTTCTCCCGAGGTACGTATTGGGCCTCCTCACCTCTGTAGCATCTAAGCACCGCACGATCCTCGATCAATTTGTCCTCACGTCACTCAAGTGAGGTGAGGAAGCATTATCATCACAGATGGAAACCTATGGTCACATAGAGCGTCTGTGGCAGAGATGCTTCCTGGGGCAGGGAGGGTCTTTTTGTCCTGTGTTTGTACAGCACCTAGGTGCTACCACAGTGCGCACGATAATCAGGTGGGATTTGAACCCCAATGCTTCCAAGTGCCAGGCCATGCCTTAACTCCTAGTTCATCCCCTAGTTCATCCTTTGGGCCTCCAGGTTCTCGGATACCTGGGAGTCCACATCAAAGAGGAAGCTGGCCAGAGATACTGCAGTTGTGGCAGGGCCGCATAACCCTTTACAAAGTCCCCCCGGAAGGTGCCAAGTTACCCTGTGAAGGGAAAGTGCTAACTCAGTCACTTTTCACTCCAGTCACAGCAGATCCTGTAACCTAGGAACATGTGGTCTCACTTATGCATCGCACACCGGAGCCATAGAAACCAGACTGGAAAATGAGAGCAGTGCTGTTTTGTGCACTTATACCGAAAAGCCGTCAGCATTTCCACCATCATCCTCTCTTTTCAGGGGTTTACAGCTCAGCCACAAAATACTGCTCTGGGCTAATTCCTGGTTACTCCACGTACTAAGCTCCTGCTAAGAGTGTGGCACACAGAGAGGAACAGGCATCCTGCCACCCAAGAGCTGCACCGTATAGACCCATAAGGCCAGGAACGGGAAGGGCGAGAGTTTCTGCCTGCTGTTTGTGGACTGCAGCCAGCTTTTACCGTGCTGATTGTACATGAACATGGTCTGATGGGATGGGACTGAGCATGGGATTGGGACCAGGAACTCCTGAGCTCTTGGCTCTGATACTGACTTCTTGTGTAGCCTTGGGGAAGTCACTTACACTTTCCAGGCCAAATTCACCACTGTCATAAGCAGGCACAACTCCAGTGAGATCAGGGGCAAATCCAGCTCTCTGCATCTCTGTTTCCCCTCCTCTAACCCTCACTTTCTGTAGCTCTGCTTCCCTTCTAATCCTCCCAGTTGTTGGCACAAATATGAATGCACTCCCACGAGGGCCATGTATGATTCCTACGTCCTCTGGAGTGGACAGCCACCATAGCTGCCTGTGAACGTGAGCATCAGGCAATCTACGATGGTCAAAACAAGCTACGCACCAACTTTGGGGATAGATGTGTCCTCCCAGGGCAGCCCCCCATCCCTTATAAAGGAAACAGGATGTCAGTGACATTCCCCAGAGATCCCTGGACCATGTGCACAAGGAGAGGAGAAACATTTCATGTTTAAAAGTACTTCAAGATCTGCAGATGAAAACAACCAGGTAAGAACTCAGCAGTGTTCATGACCTGCTTCGGTAAGAAGCACTGGGGCTTGGGGTTTTAAAAAGGGCTAAAGGAGTTAGGCACTTAACTCCCATTGACTTTCCATGGTAGCTGGGAGTTTGGGACCCTATGAAAACTGTAGCCTGTGCTCCTTTGACTCCGAAACCTCTCGCAAGTAGCTTTGAGAAGGCCCCTTACGCTAGGCTCCCACAAGAGTTACAAGAAGGCTGCGAGTGTCGGGGCACAGGGCTTCCATCGCTGGCGTGAACTAGCAGTGTGGATCAGCAATGAAAGCACCTCTTTCATCAGCACATTCTCCTCCTCAGGGGTTTATTCTTGCGGCGTTAAAGGAGATTGGATACAAGAACAAGTAACTCCCAGCCCTGGAACAGCAGCCTGGGAAAGGCTCTTATCCCCTGCATGCCTAAGGCACCTGAACAGGATGGCAACTCCCTGCTTGCTGGAAATGAAGAAAGGTCTCTGTCCCAGTCACAGCACTTAAGACGTATGACGGAGTTTGCCAGGGTGGGAAGAGCTCCTTCGGCCTCTTGGACCTCCAGGCAGCTGGGCCGAGCCAGGCGGGTAACACCTCTGTTTTAGGAAGCAAACATTAGCGGGGGGCACGTTCCACTGATCAGACACAAACCCCAGTGGCAGGAGCTCTGAGTTCTGCTGCTGACTCCGTGCGATCTCAGGTAACTAGCTGAACCTGCTTCTTAGCTTACCAGGCCTGAGGAAGGCAAAACAACCCTACAACGTGCCTGTCTCACAGAGGCACCGGGAGGTGGATTACTACTATTGTGCTTTGGGCTGGAGCAGAAGTGCCATGCCAAGCAGCAGTAAGGCTGCCGGGTATTATGGGGCCCAGGCCTGAACTCCTGACTCAACCAACACTCCCACGGAAGTCAAGGAGCACGACTGGCCATAACGGGAGTTTTGCCTGAGAGAGCACTTCTGGCCTGGGCCCACTGGTACTATCCCAGCTGCGTGAGTTGGAAACAGAGGAACTTGAAGCTCTTATTTCTCCGGCTGCTAAGAGACCGAGCGGCCAAACAACGCTGAGCAGAGCAGAAAGGCAGGCTTAGTCTAACGCCCTCTCCTAGAGGCTGGCTGATGGGTGAGGCAAGTGAAGAGGCTGTTAAATAAGTCAGGCTCCAAACAGAGAACACTCAGGCCTCATCCCCGGGGGAATCCCACCAGGCCAACAAGGTTCCATCAACCTAGCAACAGTTGCTAGGGGAGGTGGTGTTCCTACACCAACGGAAAACCCCCTTCCATCGCTGCATGGGGTCACGGTGCTGTAGCTACGCTGCCACAACGCCCGTAGTGTAGACGTGGCCTACGGCTCCCACTGAGCCAACCCCGAGGCTGTCCCCTGCTTGCAGCTCCCCTACTGGCCAGGCGAGCTGCACATGCTCTGCACCTCTCAGAATCTGGCTCTTAGCATTACCTCTTAGAACCATGGCAAGCTGTCATGCCAAAAATGGGTTGGAAACAGCAGCCAGGCTGGTGGAAATGATCAGAGACTCAGGGATTGTGTAAGGGGAGAAAAGAGGGATATGTGAGAGGGGCACATCAGACCCATTGGCCATGCTAGAAACAACCACATTTCACCCAGTCACAGCTCCTAACCATGGTTCCAATTCTGCAAAGGGACCTTCATGGCCTCACAGGCAAATGCCTTTGCAGGATGATTTAATATTTACATAGGAGTGCTCATAGGCCCCCATCATGCTAGGTACCGGGCAAACTCATAAAACTCTGCTCTAAAGAGTTTACAGTCTAAACTCAGGGCTAGTGCGATCTGTCTTGAAACCACACACGCCTGGGGTTATTCCATAACACAGCTCAGGCTCACCCAGTTTGGTGAGCCTTGAATGGGAGCCAAGCTTCGAGTTCGTAACGCCCTTATTCCTACGCTCTATGTTCCATGTGACACTGTGGCTCCAGCTGTTGCTGTCAATCTCTTTCCCCATCCCCCTGTGAGCAGTCTCCCCTGTGACTGGCTTTTGATCATGAAGATTTCAGAGTTCTCCGGGGGTATCATGTTCCAGTATCCCCTGCAGATATGAAGTGCAGATCACAGATGTCAGGAGGTTTCATGCTGTAACAGAACCTTTGATGACAATTCATCTTTTCTGTCAATGTTCCAGGTCTTCAGCTCGAACACAAGAGCTCTTTCTTAGCTGGCATCTCAGGATTCAGAGTTCGCTGACTGCTGAGCCAGAAAGACACGAGCTGGACGTGCATATCAAGGGAAGAAGAGGCTTCTAAGACCGTTGACGAAACTCCAGCCACGAACCACTCCCCGGCCAGGTCAACCAGCATAAATACACTGCAACAACTCTGCCTGGGGTCAGCTCGAGACTGAAAGGGTTAACAATTTGCACTTTAGCTCTTGTGTCAAGTTACCTTTGGTATTTTGAAGGTGCCTGCAATAAATATAAGGGATGGCACCTCCTTCCCTGGGATGGCAACATCCAAAACACAAAACTCACTTCCTTGGCTAAGAAGCCTGACAATTTAGTACACTGGAGACCAAATCTCTCTAGGTGAATGTGCATTTGTGACCTTCCAAGAGTTGTGTGAAGGCCAATGTGGTGCAAGAGGATGAATCTCAGAAGTAAAGCTGGGAAAACATGGCAGTCCTGAAAGAGGAAGATGCTTTTGCCTACATAGCAACCACTCATAAGGAGACCTGTGGGTAAATAAAGCCATTCAAACTTTCTGCTTAGGGTCGACGTCTATTTGAACAACACTGGACGTTCTGACACTACAGGTATTTCTTCCAGCTCGTTGTAGGGCAAGAACCAGGATGAATATTTTAAAAAAATCAATGAAGCGGAGCAGCAAGTAGCTCAGAAGGATCCTAGATGACATCACGACAGTCAATGCCTTGCTCTTTAAATCCACCTCAAACCATATTTTGCTGATGATACAACGCAGAGCTATTAAGCAAGACGCACACCAGTCCCTGCAAAAAATACTGCAGAATAGCTTTGCTCAATCTGCAGAATTTTGCCGAGAGTGTGTAATAAATGATGGTGCAATTTGCTTCTTATTCATCCCAGTGACCTACTTCAAGGCCCTACTTTTGACTAGTGAGGAGAATGGCAAAGGCACGACAGGCTTTACTAGTTAAATATCATTAAGCAAAACAGTTAGACACGACAGATTTCAGTGGAAACAAGCTAGTAGCAGCACGTTTGCACTGGCACGCAGGAGGACAGTGTGTGTAAAAGAACACAGAGTGCATCGGCATGTTTCTGTTCAGTTCTGACTTGCTTTCCGTGGCTCTGTGCCCTGCTGCCCACTGACCTGGGCTTCCTGCAAGCCTCGCTCAGCACTGCTCTCCCCAGGATAGCCACACAGAGCACAGACGCAGTGCAGGCCATTCCGAAGCCAGCCCAAGGAATTTGAAGGCGCTTCTACAGTGTAATCCATAAAGG
Source organism: Malaclemys terrapin pileata (assembly GCF_027887155.1). Classification (NCBI taxonomy): domain Eukaryota; kingdom Metazoa; phylum Chordata; order Testudines; family Emydidae; genus Malaclemys; species Malaclemys terrapin. Next base: position 6,329,177 of record NC_071517.1, read on the forward strand.
GTCCAACCCTGCCGGGCTTATGCCAGCAAAGTGCCCATATCAACGTAAATGGGAGCTCTCTGCATGTAGAGGCTGCAGGATCAGTTCTTTAAGAGATTACACTCCACGTGCGCCTCCAAACATCACCCCACAAAGGCCTTCTGCATCACCATCGTTTGAGGGTGAGGGGCAACCTTCATCCACAAAGAGGTTTCCCCGTCGCACAAAAATGCTGCTTGGCTTCTTCCCCAATGGGCGCAAAGCCTTTACCCTGACTGCTTTAATTGGGGCTGGACATTTCACCCCGTGCACCTTCCCCCTGCACTCAGATCCATCGCTCACAACTCCACAGGAACGCTCCATCTGCTCCCAACAGCATGCGGAGTCTTTCCCAGCAGCATGTAGTGCTGGTTGCATCAGCAGCCCTGACGGAGAGACTGGAGTTACACAGGCGTGTCTCTTTCACAATGTAGCCAGCCGCTTGCATTTCCTGGACTTGGCGTGTTGCATCCTCCCTTCCTTCAGGGTGATCATTTCAGGTGGCACCTACGCTCTCCAATGCCAGTTGGGATCACAGGAACAAGAGATGGGAAAGACCCATCCGGACGGTCCTTGGGACCATGCCCTTGCCAGGGCAGGGGACAGCAATACATGGCATGCTGCACAGATGTTAGCTAATGAATCTCGGCCACACCGCTGTGCAGCGAAGAAGGTTTAACAGGAGGAGGAAATGGTGGCGAAGAAGGACTGAGGCCAACATTTCCAAAAGCATCCACTAATTCTGAATGCCCAGATTGGATGAGCTGCTTTATTCATCAGCCTGAGACCCTGAGTGCCTTGTTTTCAGATGTTCAAAGCACCCACATCTCCAGCTGGAGTAACTATGTCTCAGTATAAGGCGCAGGGGAGGAGAGTTAATTCCTGCACCAATCTGGGGTGGGCATAGGGATTGATGGGGAGTGTAGCTAGTGAGAACCCTATACTGGGCCTGACAGGTGTCAGCTCAGCCTGCAGCACAGATCAGAATAGCCACAAGGGCTCGTAATGTCCCCCCCGATTGCAACAGGCCCTCTGGGCCGTGGTAGAAGTGCCACACCATGCCCCCTACCCTGGGCTCCTGCAGTCAGGGAAGAGTAAAAGTCCTGGACACACCAGCTTTGCATCTTCTGGGGGCTTTACAGTTGCCTGGACTGGGACTCAGGAGACACCAATTCAATTCCTGGCTTAGTCACAGACTTCCTGTGTGACCTTGGGCAAGTCACTTAGTCTCTCTGGGCCTCAGTTTCTCCTCTGTACAATAGGGAGAACATCCTCAGCCCTTCCTCGCAGGGGTGAGTGAGGATAATATCCATTAGTGATTACCATGTGCTTGGATGCCCCTGTGATGAGGGGCCCATAAGTACCTAGAGAGGCACCTAAGAGCAGAGGCCACAACTGGAAAAGACTGCCTTTGGGTGTGGGCCCAAGCCCCAGGGTGAGCCAGTGGTCGTGTTGGGGCAAAAATTCAGAGCAGCAGGCTGCACTACCTCTCTAACCTGAGAGAGGACACATCAGCAATTCAGCCGATAAGAGTGCTCCATCTCTGCCAGATTTCCTGGAGGTGGATTCCTATTGGTTTAATGACGGCAAAAAGAAATACCCTGCAGCGCTGGGAAAACAAAGGTGACCTTTCTGTGAAACTATCTGCATCAGATTCTGTACGAAAAGCTGCTTCCAAAACAAGCTATTGAGGGATCAGAGGACAGGCTAGGGGAACGGGATGGAATCCATTGCTGACATGTCACGGGGAAAAAGAAATCTGGACAGTAAACAACCTGCACAGTTTTGAGGGTGAGTGTCAGAGAGCCTCACAGGCAGGTCACCAGTATAGAGCCCTTCCTGATTGGTAATGACAAAGATTATCACCCACTCATATCTGCCTGGTGGTCTCAGTCCCTAGCTGACTTGGGTGTCCCGCATTCGATGAGACATGAATCAGTGTCCTTGTCGGCAGTCCGGCCAGAGGCGCCTGCAAATAAGAGAGCCTGAGAAATCAAACTCTCCGGTTACCCCCAGGGAAAATCGCTCCTGGGGAAGGGGGAGGAGGAGGAAAGCTGGCACTGCTGTAGTCTCTGCTACACCTTCAGTCCCCAAGGCTCCCAATGGTGTGCCTTTAACTGGCATGAATGTCAGGTATAAAACCCCACAGCTTCGGGATAACTTGGCCCTGTACCCAATCCGTTAGACGGGCTACAAAATCCCAGGGCTCCACTTTGTTCAACATCATTGTATATATTCCCACTTTTCCTACAACTGTCCTGCCCTTTCCCCCCAGTGTGTGATTGACATTCACTAATGCCCATTTATTGAGATGTTGATTTACGTCACCACCATGTGCGTCACCACCGGATGTGGCCGGTGAGTGGAGTTCCTCAAAGACAAGCAGTCAGCCCTTCACTTGCAACATCCTGCCTTTTGTTGGTCTGAAGTTATTTAAACCTCTTCAGAGTTTGTGGTACTTAAATTTCCTTGTCCAACACTGACTCCCCGTCAGTGCATAGGAGATAACTGGATGCAGGCCAGGCTAGAGGCACTAGACCGGTAGAGTCCTGCAGATCTGCAGATATCTGCTTTAGATCCACAGATATCCACGGACCATGTTAGCAGATTGCGGATCAGATGCAGATACAAATCTTGCATCCGCGCAGGTCTCTATGGATCTGGGCTCATGTCAGTCTAGTGACCGAGAACCCACAGATCTGGGTGCCACGTTACCCCAGGCTCCAGACCAGAGTAGTTGCACTGTAGTGCTGTTTGCTGCCCCCAGCATGGTCAGTGGGTTTCACGGGATAGTGCATGAAGCTAGATTGCCCGCCCCTGGGGCTGTGCGGGACTGGAGAATTTCATCGTTAACAACAACAAAAATCTGGAACTGGGTATTTCTGAGAGTCTGCAAGTGCCCTTCAGCCCCCTCCTTCTCTAATCCAGCCACAACTGTGCGCCCTGAAACTCTGGCAGCTTCCTAGAGTTATCGCTGTCAAACCTGCTGGACTGGGTCTGGTAGACGTAAAAGCAGCAGTCTCTCCCTTTCCCACTCAGAGCTGCAATGCGTTCGGTAACTGCGGATGTGGGCTTTACACTCTTTCCTAGAGCATCCAGTCCTGGCTACCTCTCCCCCACCCCACTCCGTGACAGGGGACCAGGCTAGGCAAACAGTTGCTCTGATCAGTTGGAGCACAGCTTTTGTGTATAATCACAATTCCTTTCTTCCCTGTAAGGGGGATTAATCCTTGGAATGTTTTGCCTCAGGCTGTCCTGGCAGGGTTCGCCGGGCTGGCCCTCACTAAGAGAAGGACAAAGACTTGGATTCCACCAATGCCGCACGATACACAGTTTTATCCACAGCCCAGCTTGAGGTCAGGCAGGAACATCCCCCCGCAGGCACGCTGGCAGCGATCCTGGATTTTCCTCTACCTCCCTCTGAGCCATTGAGCAAAGGCTCATCCGTCAGGACCAAGCCGACAGATCGTGGTTTGCTTCCCAGTGTTTAAAGCAGAAAGGCCAGCAGTTTAGCTCATGCCCTGAAAGCCCATTACCTGCTTGGGAGAAAGACTATGTAAGATCCAGGCCTCCTGATGCAGGCTCCCAGTCCTGTGCTTAGATCATTAGACCTCACCTAGGGAAAACAAAAAAGTTTTGTCCTCCTACCTCAACAGTGCAGCGCTCGTCACGTTTGCAGGGATCCTGCCAGGCCAATAAGCCAGCGCCGGAACACGATGTCCCCCTTCCCAGGTCGTTTGCTTGGCTGCACTCCCACCTGGAAGACAGACAGGTATACTCACAGTGGCCCTTCTCACGGGAGCTTTTTGTTAACCCAAACCTCCCCTGATACAAAGTAAAGGAATTATTCAGAGTCACGGATACTAAACAAATTACAAAGCAGGAGGATTGCATCAGAAATGTGAAGCCGTGTCAGGAAAAAAAAAATCCTGCAGCGAAGTGAATTCAAAGAGTAGCTTCCTCCCAGCCCCCCAGTTTCTTTAGGATGAAATTCACCCTGGGCCAGCACTAGACCCATGCATGGCTTAATCCTGTACATTTTGAGTCCTTCCAACGTTTGGGGGTTTTAAGCTTACAGAGTTCTTTTTTTAGAGCAGGAGGAGAGAGAAAAGTTAGTTGGATTTCCCACTTTTGCCCTTTTTAACAAAGATTTGGGGTTGGAAAATGGATTCGATGACCCGGAGGTCCCCTCCAGACTAAAGTTCCTAACAGTACCTTTTACTTCTCATCTGTTTTGATGAGCAATAGAAAAATCGCAGAGCTGGTTTCACAAGACATGTAGCTGGGGAACACTATTTCCATACGCCTTTGATTTGTGTGAGAATCTAACACACAGAGAAATGTTTAGCTTGCGGTTACTGCTGATTTGGTTTTGTTTCTATGTGCAGGCCTCATGGGCTGGCTACAGGGGCGGGGTGTACATGCGTGTGTTTGTACAGTACCAACTGGAAACAACTCCAGTACATGAAAGCTGCACCCTCCAGATTGCTGAAATATACATACAAACACATACCTGCCAGGCCTGCACCTTTAAACTAACTCCCTTCTGACCACATCACAAACAATTTCCCCTACTCTTAATTACCCACTAGTTCATTTCCCAACAAACCTGGGTCTACCTCTAGCCAGGGAGGAAATATAATCCAGTGGTTAGAGCTCTAGCCTAAATAAGTCACCAGGACCAGATGGTATCACCCAAGAGTTCTGAAGGACCTCAAATATGAAACTATGTGCTATGTACAGTCATCTATGGCTTAAATCAGCCTCTGTCCCAGATTTTTAATTTGACCGTCCATAGTCCAAATAAAAAGAGGCCCTTGTATTTTTTAAATAAGGTTTCGCTTGTACCAAGTTACAGCTGGGTTAACTGAGACACAGTAAGGTCAAGTGATTCGTATACAAACCCATAATGACTCATAGCCGGCAGCAAGAGAGAGTCAAAGGAATATTCACTAGCTGTGCTACCTATACCACGTACTGGGGTGTGTTTAGTTACACAGGAAGCCAGAGCAGCCTTTTGACAAGCTCAGGGTGACCTTTTCAGTAGTAAACACTACGCTGAAGCAAAACAAAACAAAAAAATCCACATGGATTTTTCTCAGTGATAAAGGTTGCACAATTGTGTGATGCCATCAAATTACAAAGGCCAATGCTTTCTACAAAAACTTGACACCAGATAGTACAGAACATTCTCTTGCAAGTAATAACAAATCCATCCCAACAATAGGTCAAAAACTAGGACGTTTCCAGCGGGGAAACGGCACTGCTCCCCCTTTCAGTGCGACTCCCAGGCGAGGTACAAAACAGAGGGAACCGTGCCGGGGGACACCGTCCCCATATGCCTGGGAGGGGTGATGGTGGGTCTGCTGCTTCCTTCCATGGCAAATTCAACACACCTCCAGCGCCTCCTCGTGTCAACTGCATCGCCTTGGACACATCAGGGTTCCTTACAGTACCAGCCCTTCCAGGGTGTAACAGCTAAGGGTCCAACCAGCCAGAGATGGGGAGACAGGTTTGGGGGCTGCTGCAGAGGAGAGGCAAAGTTTTTATTCTGCTGTGCAGAGCTCACGAAGAGGGTGGGAAAAAGCCAAGACTGCAGTATTGCTATTCTCCCTCAGGAAGGGCCTAATCTAAAGCCCATCAAAGTCCCTAGAAAAACTCCTGGGATTTGGATCAGGGCCTAAGGAAAAGCCAAGTTGCTTGAAAAGTGCTTTCATTAATAACCAATGTTCTTTTGTAAACTCGCCAGCTAGTTTCAGGCCTCACCCAACCCATATAAAAAGCCTTGTCACCACAGGAATGACACTCACAACACGGACAGCCTCCCTGGTTCCCCTAAACCTCTACCCAAAAAAATCCCACAAACACCCTCTCCCAAGCAGAGATTTGAGCCCAAAGAGGGAGAAGTAGCAGAGACACCATGAAGTCCAGCAGGGACTGATTTTATATGGTAGGTGCTCAGGTATTGCAGTGATGGGCGGCAGTCTAAAACAGGCAGACAGATCACATACTCTGGGGTTGTCCGGATAGGCAAACCACATGCATAAGACCACAAAAGAGACCTGAGGCAATAGAATAGAGATCAGCACCTATAGGATTGAGATGCTATAGAACAAAGATATGAGAGGCACTTGGAAATATCTGTAAATATTCGTTTTTTGCATTAAGTTTAAGAAGGAACCTAGAGGGATTTTAAAAATCACTGCTCCTGACAGGTGTTTCTATATCCTTATGGACTTTCTCCCCTTTCTGTGAGGTCTGATCTGTAGGGTTGTCTATGAGCAGTGAGTTGCTAGCCCTGGTTTGTTCTTGTAGCGTTGCGAGTGGGTGCTAGGCTGCCTGTTGTTATCATAGGCTTGGTTGCTCATAGGTGTGTTGGGTTGTTGCTAAAGATTTATTTTTTTATTAGGTCAGAAGAGAATACAATCCCGATTTGCTGATTTTTGGGAGGTGGAGAAGGGGAGAGAAAAAAAAAGTATAAAAAAATAACCAAGCAAGAATTGCAAAAAGATGCCAGGAAAAGGGAGTACCCCTTGTTTGGCTGGCCAGCCCCACAGCCACCTTTTCTCGGAATCCCACATCAGTTTCCTCCGGACCTCTACTATATTTGGAAGATGTCAGGAAACAGATGAGGAAAGAGATGCTGCCTCCCTCCGCTGCCCCCTCCCCTTCCGTCCTGGAGCAAATGGGGAAATGTAACCCGACACACATTCACAGTGCGTAACACAAGCAGAAGCGGGAAAAGCCTGAGTCATGCTGGAGACTTTGGGCTGCTTGCGTGTAAATAATCAAAGCCACCACACAGATGGCTCCGCTGGAGACAGCAAATACTAAAACCCCACCTCCGTACAGTTAGATTTTAGGGCTTACAAGGACACACACTTACAGGCCTGATTTCCAGAAACACAGAGCACCCTGAACCCCTACGGAAGTCAGTGGGAATTCAGCACTTCCAGGACATTAAAATCCAAGCTCTAAATTAATTCTCAGCACAGTCAGAGCCCAGGTCTCAGCTTGGGTCACCTCAAGAGCTGGCTTCAGAGTAGCAGCCGTGTTAGTCTGTATCCGCAAAAAGAACAGGAGTACTTGTGGCACCTTAGAGATTAACACATTTATTTGAGCATAAGCTGTAGCCCACGAAAGCTTATGCTCAAATAAATGTGTTAGTCTCTAAGGTGCCACAAGTACTCCTGTTCTTTTCTCAAGAGCTGGGTGGACTTGAAGACCTTTTATATGCATCTCACAGCATCCTTCTCCGTCAGGGCCAGATTATAGTTTTATATCTCTCTAGAAGCTAAAGTATATCACACTATAGGCCCAGACCTAGGGGCTGTCAGTTAAAAAATTATGTTTGTAACTATTGTGCAACAAGAGAAAAGCTTGAAAGATGAGCCATGTGTGAACAATACCTGCCTGAGTCTGCAGACAGCCTAAGACCAATAGCTCCAAGAGGCGCAAACTTCTCCAGTCATCTGAAGGCTGCTGCTTCCATAAGAAGGGGTAGGGCCATGCATGGGGGAGGGACCAGGAGGCTCCATGGGCATGTGTCCAGGGCCCCAGCCTTAATTCAGCCAGATGCCCCGTGACATTTTGGGGAAACACCTGCCATTTAGTACTAGCTGGTCCATTCTAAAGGCAAGAAATTTGCTCTTCAGAAATTGGAGCTCCGCAGGTAAATCAATCCATGGCAGAGCTGGTGCAGCAGTAGCCAGACAGCTGGTAGTGAACTCTGCCAGAGGCAGGGAAGTGTCCTATCTCTCCCTTCTGCTTGGTGGCCAGATTTGAACAAGGGCCTTCCAGGAGCAGGTCCCTCCCAGCTCCCAGCAGGTCACATGTGATGGCTACCAAGATGCTAACAGCTTTGCGAGCAGCCTCATCGTTTACCTCGTTGCCTTTGCCATGCCCCGGAGAACGGGCCCACGCTCCCTGCAAGCTCGCACTTCTGAGCCCAAGGGCCGTTGTCTCCTGGAGGAGAGAGAAACATCTTAGTGAGTAACAGCCTGACACAGACAAGTTGGACTGAAACACAGCGAACGAGTCAGACCATGAAGACCATGGGAGAGAAGCTAGCCTCCGTCCCTAGGACATAAACTCGGATCAGCTCCATCAAAACGAAGCGTTACTTTGATTTTCACCTGGGAAACTGAGTGAGGATGGCCCAATCTCACACAGCTTCCACGGAGCAGATTGTCTGGTGGCCTCTCTCAATGTGGGTGGACAGAGCCCCCTGATGTTTGGGGGGAAGTGGGGAGCTGCTGCGGATGATATTTTCTCCCCATGGGGGAGCTCATAGGCCCTTTAAAGAGGCAACCAATCCCCTGCTCTCCTCCTCTGCAGCACCTGACGGCTTTTTACCTCGGCAGGCGCTTGAATGAGGACTGACTGAACGGCTGACAATGGAGGTTATTTCCAAATAACAGGGCCATGTTTTCTCAAGGGGGCTGAACTTCCACTCAGGAGACTGAGTCTAAGACGGGGGAGGGGGGACAAGAGCAATTTGGCGTTAATGAGCCGCAGAGCTGTTCCTGTCATCGGAATGGCAGTGAAGCAAGACATCCTCATTAGGGAGGCGTCTCAGCAAGAGCGGATTTGGGTTTTTTAATTAACGGGGATTTGAGGTTTAATTTGTAGACACGGATGTCCAGGTTCATCCGCCCGCCTGAAGTGGGGCAGCCTGGGGAGGGCGGGGGGTGTGGAGACGGTTGGAAAACAAGTTGCCTGACAGAAGGGATCGTCGCCGAGTCTGACAGAGCAGCACAGGCCTGTGAGGCCCAAACCCTGCCTATAAAGCAGGTGGGGGAGTCCAGCCTCCCTAGCAACCCCCAAGGCGGGTGAGTCTGACCTATCCTGGCAAATTTACAGCCCCCCATCTGCACGGTATCTGAGTGCCAGTGGACCAGCACCTCAGGCAGGTCCTGACCAACAGGAGAATCCAGAGGAAACTCTCTGGGGATCCTGGCCCCCATTCCCCACACCCCCAATTTTAAAGGGGAGAGGAGTCCCCCAAGTTTCAGGGTGGGCCTGAGAGCCAGTTCCTCAGAGTAACCGTGTCGCTCTCAGTGGTGTCTCCTGGGTCTCACCTGAGGCCAGGCACCATTCAGCATTTTCCACAATCCAGCTTTGAGTATTGCTCTGGGCATGCAACCGACCAAACCTCCTCAGTCCATATTGTGCCTGCAGCTCCTCTTGTCCATTGCTCCCCATCTCCCTGAAAGCCCACTTGGCCAGGAGGGGTTTATTCCCCACCCCTGTTGTCGCCCCCCGATATTCTGGCTTACACAGGGCTGTCCTACGCTGGTTCGCCTTGCTCGACAGAAGGGCCAGGGAAGGGGACTCAACAAAAATGGCAGGGGAACGTGAGACAGGCAGGATAATAGGAATGGAAGAAACACAACCCGTAGAGATCCTGCTCTCGGTTACACCGGTGAAACTCCACTGACCCCGGTGCCGCAGCTCCCAGTTCACACCAGAATAACTGAGAGCAGAGGTTGGCCTGTGGCTTTAATACTGTTTAGCGCAGATGAATACAAAGGAGCAGAGTTCATGGAAGATGAGATTCAACCCCCTGTGCAGAGGCTGTGAACAAGTCCTCCTCTCTCCCAAATTAAGCCCCACTTCAGCCCTAACACAATGCTAGGGCTGTCCCTAAGACAGCGTCCCATTTGCACGTGGCTCCCGCTCACCCCTCGCCTTGCCTGCGGATCCCAGCAGTATGTAAATGTCAGTTATCGAGATGCTCTGCTGTTACTGCAGCTGGTTTTATTGCTTCACCTGTGAACCAAAGGAATGTGTTTTCCTTCCCGCAGCCGTCAACTTTGTCCTTTATCCGTCCCACCAGGGCATCCATCTCCCTCAGGCTGGCTCGGTATGGCTCAGGGAACGAGGAGCTGGAGGGAGGCTGAGCGAGGACCAAGGGCACGTGCATATGGGCCAGCGCTAGGTATAGGAAGAACGGGCGTCCACTTTCACTAGACAGGAAACATGGGAAATGTGTTTAGCACGCTGGTTATGAGAAAGGTGTGAGGCGGGGGGAGGGGGGGGAGAGCCTGGGCAGCCAGGCCAGGGGGAAAGGTTTTCCACAGTCTCTAATGCGGAAGGAACTTTTACAGAAGACCACCAGTGGGTGGGGCACTGCACTTTTACCCAGGAGATCTGGTGTCGATTCTGGCTCTGTCACAGATACACCGGGGACCCTTGGGCAAGTCACTTCACTGCTGGGTGCCTCCCTTCCCCCTCCCACCGTCCGCCTGCCTTACCTATTACCATTGTGAGCTCCCTGGGGGAGAGACTAGCTCACTCTGAGTTTGTACAGCGCCTAGCACAATGGGGCCTTGAACTCAGCTGGAGCCTTGTGGCTTCACCTCATGGGCCTCCGTTTTCGCAGCTGAGGAAGGTTAGACAGAACCTGCTGTGGCAAATCAAAGACGACACTCTTAGCCCTTTCTACCACGCACACAGCCCCTCATCCTGGAGCTCAGCACCTTGCTCCCAGGACTCTCAGCACCTGCAGCTTGGGAGGAGAGAGCTCCGAGCTGGGAATCCAGCCTGCACCAGGGCACGGCGGTGCTGGACCCCTGCGAGGGAGGAGAAGTGCTTGGAGCATAGGACAGGGAGCTGGGGGCTAACAGGAGAAGTCACATGAAGGAAACAGGATCTGTCCCTCCCCTGCAGGAACAAGCAAACGAGATAGGAGACGTGATACAGAGGGGTCTCTCTACCTCAGGTTTAGTACACACGCTACCCCAGGCAGCATCTCTTTCTTATCCAGAGGCCAGGCTCTCCCCCTCATCTCCAGTCCTTCGGTCCAAAGGCAGTTCTAGGCAAATTGCTAAGTCCAAAGTCACCCAGTCAGCTGTCAGGTAATTCACCCCCCAGGCCTGTAAATCTCCCCACTCGCCTAGGGCCAATAATCAGAGCAAGCGCAGGCTACGGTTGGCGCAGTAATAAACATGGCAGGCAGTGACGCCCAGGAGGAGGACCCGTTTATAAGGGCTGGCGAGCACCCAGCCTGTAGGTGCATGGAGGGGAAGCAGACTTTCTCTCATGCCATGGGGCAGGGCCCAAGCAGAGCACCAGAGACTGAGGGCGCCTAGCACAGACAGCAGCGTTGGATTCCCAAACAGGGCCAGGGCAGAGGGTCGGCCTCACCCACCTTTCTGCACCTGCCTCTGGGAAGGTGTAGCAGGGGCTGCACGCCTGGATTCACGCTTCAGACGCCAGCTTCTGACCCTGGCTGGATCAGTCCCGCCTGCCCTCCCACCTTCAACATAAGCAGACTGGGAGGGGGAGGGATGTAAAAGGGTCACTGGCTTTTCTGCAGATAAAATCTACGTGAGAGGCGAAGCACAAGGAAGAGACCAGCAAACCTGCCTCCCAGGTGGGTTCAAGCAGCCTCGGCACCTGCCCTGGAGTCGAGCAGCTGCACGAAGTCCCAAGCCCAGCCTCATTCTTTCCTGTCACTGGGCGAGAGTCAGTTTTTCCCTGGCGCTGTTCACGTATCCCAGAATTTTATTTGCTTTTCCCCCAGTTGCTAAGCGCCCGCTGCATCCACCACCGCTCCTGGCCCAGCCTGAGGAACCCGGGAGCGCGGGGGCTGTTTTCTCGCCCCGATTTCACTTCCTAAGCTCATTTCTTGGCAGTCAGATGCACTCGCTGCTTGGCTGCCTTCCAGGCCTAGTTCTCCTTCCTGGCTGCCTGCAGTCCCCAGCGATCCAGAGAACAGGTTCAGCAGCCGCAAGGCAAGCTTCCTCCACCGTCCCCGTCAACATGCCACAAACCTGACCCAAAGGGGCCACAGCGAGGGCCTTGCCAGCACAGACAATCTGAGGGAAGTCTCTGGCTGCAGCTCCCGGAGCTCTATCAGCGTTAGCTAGAGCGGGAGTGCTAGCCTAGGCCAGGCACTGCTGTTCCTACCTCCACATCCTCTTACCCTGCTCTGAGCAAGCCTAGGCGGCATGGGGGCTGATGCTGCACACTAGCGCCCCCGCTTGGTGGAGCTGTACCATGCTAGGGTGATGGTGGGAGTTTTCCCTCCAATGGTCAGTCCTGCGTAGGAGAGGGCCGTTCTGTCACCAGGACCCCGCGAACCTCAGCCTCAGCGGGAATACCCACGGCTCTGCCCCCCAACCCCACCAGACCCCAAGCCTGCAGAGTTAAGGGTGAGGGGAATTACAGAGTTTTGAAGGGAGGCTCAACTCTCCTCCCCTTCAAGAGATTCTGGGGCCACCTAAGAAGGAGGATGATAACGAGGTTAGGCCACGAGCGTAAGACTTGGGAGCCCCAGGTTCAACTTCCTGCTTCACCCCAGACTCCCTGTGTCACCATAAGCAAGTCATTGGCCTCTCTGTGCCTCAGTTTCCCATCTGTACGACCGGGACTGCCACGTGCTTTGCGATCTACTGTTTTTCCCTTTGTTTTCATTCCCCTGCAGAAATCCAAGGTAAGATCCGGACCCCACTGCATCAGGAAGTAATTTAAAAGGATTAAAACAGAGGGAAACAACCACGTCGGCTGCACAGTGGTGTCTCAGAACTGCAAACTGCGGGCATTCAACTTTTCACCAGGCATGTTTAGAGAAGGATCCTGTTATTGAACAAACCGGAGGGCTGCTGATCGTCCCCCCTTGAATTTTGTTTTTAAATCACCCGTGGACACATCCTGTTTTCTTGTTTACGGGCTATATTTATCTCCTCAAAAGAGGCCCGCTCTTCCGCAGGGCCCTGTGAAGGGAAGGATGGGATGACAAGTGATCGGGAGGAACTGGGTCATCCCAGTGACGCGTGTGTGTGCGCGCACGCGTCAAACAAAGGGCTGGAAGTCACCGAAGGACACTGCAGTCTGCCTCGCTAATTCCCAGCCCTGCAAGTCTGCTGCCGAACCAGGGTCTTATCATTGCAGCCTGATCAAATTTTAAAAGAATTACGATGCTACCATGATTCCAGCAGAGCACATTTCGACTCTGCGGCCTATGTTTCCTTCCTTTGCCTAGAGGATGTCTCCCACATCGAGCAAAAACATCAGTCAATCCTAAAGCTCCCTGAATAGCCTTTTTATTCCACAGCCTAGCTGGAGCCAGCCAAAGTGTCACACCCTATTGCACTTAGTTGCTGGGCTGTTACATTCCTGTACAAAATTTAGCTTTAATTAAAATATGCATGTATGTTTCTAGCCATTACTGCTGTGGGGGGAAAAATCACTTTCTCTATGTGGTGTGATGCAACCTGAGATTGCAGAGAGTCTGAAACAAAAGCTCAGGGGAAAGATAGGAACTGTCCCTTTATTTCAACAGGGTATCAACCTTTAAAACGTTAAGTAAGGACAATTTCAGCATCAGCGTTGTTAACTGCTTCAGTGCCAATCGTTTTCACAGACCCAGCCCAGCTACTCTGAGCGGGGTCTAAATTGAATTTGAGGAGAATACCACCATTTTCACACACCCACACCTGGACACTCTACTCAATAGGACCCCGTTTTCTGAATGCTTTTCTAGAGTCTGTCTCAAGCCAATCTCTGCAAACCCAGGGACAACACTGCAGCAAAATTTCACCCGAAACTATTCACCCTTTCAGCAAAAAGTATGTTCATGGTTCCCTTGACTTCATATCTAGGGAAGTGGTGGAAGTAAATCAAGATCTTAGGAGCAGATCTTTTTGTTCTGTGTTTGTACAGTGCCTTGCACAATGGCACCCAGGTCTGGGGCTTCTAGGTGTTACCTCAACACACATAATAATGTTAATAATTTGGCCCGCTGATTGCAATGGGAGTTTTGCATGAGGGAGCATGTTTGGATCTGGCCCAAACAGCAGGAGTACAATGTTTCTAATAGGAGGTGGGGAAGAAATCCAGAAATAACCGGATTCATCCCCAGTCCACTCAGCTGTGAATCCTGGTTGCCTTTTGCATCCACACTCCATGATGATTCTGCAAAAAAATATATATATAAAACTTATATCGTTTAATCCATAACTCATGGGTGGGGCTTTTAGAATAAAATCCTTTGATTTTGTACCTCACGTTCCCTTGGTTCTGTGTCCCTGGATGAATCTCACTGCCTTGAGCTGCTCAGCCTTGACACATCTAGCTAAACAAAGTATAGCAGATGCACCTCGTGTTCTGTCATTGTCTAGCAATGTGAGAGAGTCAGGCAAAGAAGAACTATAGCAAACTAAACTATTCAACAGTTAAGCAGCAGCAGCCAAACTGGACTCTGCCTCCGTGAACAGCAACCTGTTTAATCCAGTTCTCAGCAGATAGTGAAACATTTCCCCCAAATAGCTAGAAATTGCTTTAAAAGCTTTTCTGTTAACCCTGCGTGTGTATGACCATGCACAGTGCAGCTGCTTCTAAAACAGTCACATGGGATCAGGGCAGCAATTCAGGGACAAGCCTTCCCAAGGGCACCCATGTTTTTGCACAGGCCCCCCGATGCATGTGAACCAGCTGGGGGTTAAGTACGTGCACAAGCAAGCCCCAGTTTGTGGTATCTGTGCTCCTAAATGGGTGCAGATACAAGGCAAGACCAGTACTGTAGCAGATTCTAGTTACTCTCACGCCAGGATTCCAATGAGGGCTGGGTACCAAGGTGATAGATAAAAAACAGATTAGCACAGAGGTAACTCAGGGCAGAAACTGCCCTGGAAAATACAGGTTTAAGGTGCGTCAATACCACCACTCCCTGGTTTAGATAACACAATCTGAGGCTGGTCAGAGTTCAGGCTCAGAGTTTGTCACTGACGAGTGAGGCAGGCCTAGCGCTGAACCGACAGGCTCTTCTTGGTGCACATCAATAGGACGCCAGCCATGTCAGCTTGTTCAAGGGCAGTGGGATGGTTTTAGGATCCCCTTTTTCATCCCCAGAGACACTGGCAGCTTGTGGGGCAGTATCAACTGCAGCCAGCAGTTCCATAGCTTCTGGGACACAGATTTGCTTTCTCCTCGTGCCCTGGCAGGATACAGAGGAACCTAGCCTCCAGCTCTGACTCAGGGGTGTTTAATCCTGCCCCAGCAGCTGATCCGGTATGAAGAGAATCAGATTCAGGGCCAGCCCATGCTACCAGGACCAGAACGCTCTGGGTCTCACTACACAGAAAGGGGCTAGCTGCACGTGGCATAAATCCCCTTTCCAATCCCTGTAGAAGGCCACACCCTGCTCTGACTGAAGTCAATGGCCAGACTCCCTTTGGTTCAGTGGGAGAAAGATGAGATCTGCCACACACAGCTGAACTCCGCACTCGAGTGCTCTTTTGAATTAGGCTCTGCAGCCGTGTCTGTTTGATGACTACTTAGCATCTGCCCAGCCTCACACCATGCAGAAAGCTGGTCTGTAAAAGTGACAGTGGAAAACTGATGGACAATAGGAACCGGGAGCGACTCTGATCTTTGCCTTGGGACTTGCGATAGTCAGTCCTGGGTCAGTGCTGGTTTTAAGGCTTAGTTTCTCACAAGTCACCACGGCAAGAAAGAAACGCTCTAAATACCTTAGGAAATGGAGGAAGCCTGGCTTTCTGTTACCTTAACCCTAACAAGCCAGGATAAAGGGGGGAGGGATAGCTCAATGGTTTGAGCATTGGCCTGCTAAACCCAGGGTTGTGAGTTCAATCCTTGAGGGGGCCACTTGGGGATCTGGGGCAAAATCAGTACCTGGTCCTGCTAGTGAAGGCAGGGGGCTGGACTCAATGACCTTTCAAGGGCCCTTCCAGTTCTAGGAGATGGGATATCTCCATTCATTTCATTTCAAAGTGGACCTTAAAGTCACAGCATCCAAATTACAATCCATCTGGATGGAGGGGGGGTTTCTGCTTGAATTCCAAATATGAGTTCAGCTGCCACTGTCACCAGAACCACCAGCATTAGAAGCCAATGTTTTATCCCACTTAAAATGGTATAAAGCTTTAGGGTCAGACCCTCCACTGTCCTACAGCTTGGGCACATCCAGACCCAGCAAAGTGGAAGTGACTCTGATCTAGGTACCTCTCCGGCTTCTGTCGCTATCATACCTGAGCCCCTCCCATTACAGAAGAGATGCTGGCTTTCCCTCTCTTTTCCCCAGCAGGCACCACGAAGCAGGGCTGCAGTTTGTGTTTGGGGACTGAGCTGATGGGATGGAGAGTGCGGTCATGGGAAAGCCTGGGAAGAGAGGCTGGTTTTACACTCGGCTCGGGACACAGCCATGCTCCTGGTCACTCCTGTTTTATCTGTGAATAGCATGTAGGCTATGAACTAGGAGTTGCAAATGATTTTAGCAACTGGAGTAAGGAAGGAGAAAAACCAAGATGGTAATCAGAAGGATGTGGTTTTCTAGATCTACGACCCTGTGAGCTGCCAGGGCAAGGAATGATTTCAAAGACCAGTGCAAATGCTTTCAAGGAGAGTGCACTCTCTAGCATCGCTCCTAGATCATTTTTCAGAAAGAAGCAAAGGAATGTGAACCCCAAATTCACATTTCAATCATGTGTTTTGCAAACTACTAGGCCACTGAAGACACCTCTGCATCCATTGATCTTGGCTGGCTAGACAATACGCTGCTAAATATATATATATCTGTCCCAGCAGACACTGGTATCCTTTTCGTCTACATCATCAATCTTCCCACATCCCAGTACGCTGTCCCAGCTGAAGGGAGAAGAAAAAAGTTCCCTTCTCAAGGGCTGTCAGCTTGACAGCAAACAAGTGATTTCAAAAGCACAGTCCATGGGCAGAGCTTAAATGCCCCCCAAATATAGCATTTAACCCCTGACAAGCTGGGCTTGCTCTTGCACTCCAACAGCTCTGATAATCTGGAGTTTGCTCCTCATGTCCTTGCCCCCTGTTAAAGGCCTGGTGATGCTGGGAATTGCTCAGTTTGGTTTTCCAAGCTCAGGTCAGGAAGTGGGATGTCATTTCTAAGTCCTGTTTTGGTTCTTCTTATGTGAGTGTCAAAGGATCAAAAATCCCCCTCTTCTTCTCAGAAAACTCTGGGCCTGATTCTCAGTTACTCACGGGTATGGAGTGGGCTGCCCCAAGGGATAGCTTTAAGCCACCTTTACATACTCCATATCCGGGGGCCACGCAGAGTCCTGTCTGGCCTCGGATATAAGCTAGAGCAGTCCCAGGGCTGCTCCAACTCATGTTCTGTTTCCCATGGCCCCTGTGAAGCAGAGATAAGCCATAGCGTAATGTATTCCAGCCACAGAGCAGCATACTCTAGCTACATCCCTGACATTCAACAAAAATGATCAGGGGGCTGGAGCACATGACTTATGAGGAGAGGCTGAGGGAACTGGGATTCTTTAGTCTGCAGAAGAGAAAAGTGAGGGGAGATTTGATAGCTGCTTTCAACTACCTGAAAGGGGGATCCAAAGGGGATGGATCTAGACTGTTTTCAGTGGTGGCAGATGACAGAACAAGGAGCAATGGTCTCAAGTTACAGTGGGGGAGGTCTAGGTTGGATATTAAGAAACACTTTTTCACTAGGAGGGTGGTGAAGCACTGGAATGGGTTACCTAGGGAGGTGGTGGAATCTCCTTCCTTAGAGGTTTTTAAGGTCGGGCTTGACAAAGCCCTGGCTGGGATGATTTAGTTGGGGATTGGTCCTGCTTTGAGCAGCGGGCTGGACTAGAACCTCCTGAGGTCCCTTCCAGCCCTGATAATCTATGATTCTCCCTGCGCCAGGGATTGGGAAACAGAGCTGGTTTACAGCCCTTTCACTAATTACACACCAGCCAGGGAGGCTCCCCGTTGAAGGGAGATTCTCAGGGGGCTGCTTACATCTTTAAAGCACCTTTATAGTATCCAAGCAGGGCAAAGGGGCCTTATCGCAACAGAGAATCAGGCCCTAACTCTATGTTCTGAGATCAGTGAATGGTACGGGCCTTCTCAGCCCCCCACTTAGGGGCCTTGAGCCAAGCTCACTTACACTGGCAGCAGCATGGGACCCTGCAGTTCAGCTGTCACCAGCCCTGCACAGATGCCTGAGTGGGAGAGAGACGGGAGTTCAAACACTATGTGAATCTAGCCCTGCTGTAGTTCTAGACTCTATCGATACTGTGGGGAGGAGCTGGGTCCTGCCCGTGGTCCACCCAGCCCACACGCTATACACTGCCCCCTTTCAAAAGATGCTCCATCAGCCACACTCTCCCCCCCCAACAGAGTCCTACCAGATACAAACAACAGCCCTTATCGCAGATATGAGGCAGCTATTTAGTGCTGGGAGCCATCACTCCTCCCAAGAGGAATTCTCCTGCAACCCAGAGCTCTGCAGAAGCCCCACAGTTTGGGCTGGATTAAACTCTGAGAATCACACCAGGCTTTTGCATCTCAAAAGAAAAACTTCCCTTTTCACAGAGCCTGCTCTGCAAACAACATATCCTCCCCCCCAGCACAAACACACAGCAATAGACTGCTCCCCTCTCTCACCCAGCCTGATAAACATTTCCCCTGGTCTCTCTCCCCCACCCATCTCCTTCTGGAGGGCCCCTTTAATTAGGGGGAATAGGAGCCACCTGTTCACCATCAGTGGCTCCCAATGCATGAGATGCCCGCTCTTCTCCCAGAGGGAAAGCAGGGCAGCTGTGTCTGGTTAACTCCTGCTGGTAGCTTCCTTCTCTCCTGCCTGCAGTCTCCCCTGTTACATCTCTCATCCTTTGCTGGGTCTCAGAATGGGGTTCTGTTAACTAGGACAAAAGCGCAGCTCTCTTCCTCTGGAGAGCACCTTAGCCCAGGGCCACCTTCACCAGTGAACTCCTCTCCAGGGCCTCAAAGTAGCTGTAAACCCATCGCTCCTGGCTGGTTAAATGAGGCTTCTTTGATCACTGGAGTGGCTCAAAGTAGTCAGAGCATATAGGTGACCCTGGCCCAGCATCTCCACTGGGCTGTGGGACTTGCCTGGGAGGCGGTGAGGGCAGAGGGGTGCGGTGAAAAAAGGGAGACCTCACTAAGCCATGTCCTAGTGGGGAGATCTAACAGACTGAGGACTGGGCTCCTAAGGGGATCAGGCCACTTGCAGGAGTCTTTCAGGGCCTGATCCTGTGAGGTGCCCTCAGCTCTTTGGAGAGACCCGAGGGGAATGTTGACGTTGGTTGGCCTGGACAAAGCCCTGCGCTAGCCCCTGCAGGATGGACTCTACAAAGGCCCGTTCCACCTCTAATTTCTATGAACCCGCACTGCACTCACTGGGAGCTTTGCTTATGTGGGAACTGAGGAGAACCTCACTCTGAATGACACCAATGGGAATTTTGGGAGGGGAACAGAATCGGGCCTTAAGAACTGCAGTATTTGGTCCAGTAACAACCTTCCCTTTCCTGTGCTTCCCCAGTTAATGTTGATTTCATAGCACGTGTGGCTAAGCCCCCCGTGCTCTCAGAATGCAGCCTGGCCCTCAATATGTCTGTTACGTAAAGACAGATTAAAAGACTGGACCTTTCCAAAAAATCTTACCTGTAAGCACACATGGCCCCTGCACAGGAGATGCCCTGAAGACAGCAGCACTTTTACTACGAGCCCTGCAGAGCATTCTTTCATGGCTAGCCGCCTTTTCCCCCTTGAAGAGTGCTTTGAAAAGTGACTCCACAGAAATTTTCTACTCCACAGATCCACTCCCTGTCCATATTCAGAGGGAGGTCCGCTCACTCTGATGACACACTAAGGTTCAGTTTCACATAGGTACGTTGGTGGCTAACTCCCATATTTCAATAAGAGTTAGGATCCTAAATACCTCTGGGGATCTGGGCCTAAGACTCCAGTCCTGCAAACTCTCACTGCTACGCTCCTGTTAACTCTGGGACAGTGAGATGGTATCATCAACTAGTCTGGCATCAGCAACAGAAATGCAAACTCAGTTCCCATGGCTATGCCAAACTCAGCTCTCAGAAATACCAGAGGGCAGAAAGGGTCAAGCTGGGTCAGAACGGCAAAGTCTGTGACGACTAAACAAACTCCCCTCCAGAACCTGGAATGGAACCCAAGATTCCTGAGTCTCCACTATTCCTCTGCTGGCAGCAAACCGCTGCGAAACCAGGTGGCAAAGGGTGTGCCCCATCCCCCATAGTGGAGGACAACCTACTGCTGCCGTCGGTTAGTCCGTTAGCTCAAGTGGCAAAGGACTGTGCCGTGCATCTGATTGTAACCCTGCTGATTACCCATCTAGGGAGCCGTATGATTTCACATGATGCCATTTGCTGTTTCAAAAACCTAGGAAATTATACACACAACATCCCCCTGGGGGGATTCTGCATGACTGCGCGCACACAGACCTCCGCAGAATTCCCGTGCTTCCCTGCCGAAAACGGCAGGGAAGCAAAGGGAAGCCACGTGGGGGAGGGGGGGGGGGGCGACCATGGGTGCAGTTTGGGGGGGATTGCCCCACCAAACAGAGGTGAGGCATGGGGGGGGGCACATGGGGTTACATGCCCCTCCCTCCCACCATCTCTGCGAGCGCAGAGCTGCCCACCTGAAGGAGGCTGCCTCTAGGCGCTGCTGACTCTGCAGCTGAACACCACCTCCTGGGTCCTAGAGCCAGTCGTGCTTCCCTTCTGTGTGCTGGGAGCCTTCCCGTTTCCTGGGCAACAGTGAGTGCCAGGAGGGAAGGGGGGTGACGGGGTGGTGGGGAAGGAAAGGGGGTGGAATAGGGCAGGGGGAGGGGAATGTGGGCGTGAAGGGAGGGGGGTGGGGCATGGGGCAGTGGGATGAGATGGGGAAGAAGGGGGATAGGGGAATCGAAGGGGGAAGTAGGAGCCCGGCATGTGGCATCCTCTCGGCAGCAGCTGGGGCTCCCCCCTTAAGAAGGCCCATCAAACCTGCACCCTGACAAGCCCTAACCCCCTACACCTGGACCCTCCCGCCGAGCCCCCCCACCCCACTGATCCCCAACCAGCTGCACCTGGACCCTCACCCCATCTAGCCACACTCTTCCAGCACTTGGACCCCCCCACAGCCAGACCCCCCCACCGAGCTCCATCTCCCCAGACCCCCCTCTGCTGAGTCCCATCCACCTTCACCTGGATCCCCAGCAGAGTCCCACTGCCCCTGCACCCAGAACCCCCCAACGAGCCCCTGTTCATCCAGATCTCCCACTGAGCCGCCTGCATCCAGACTGCCCCACACAAAAACCTCTCACCCCACACCTGGATCCCCCCCACACTAAGCCCCTCCACACTTGGATCCTGCTGGGCTGAGCCGGCCCACCCACACCTGGTGCACCTGATGCAGAGGGACAGGGCCCCGGGGTGTTTCTGGGGCAGGCCCAGCCCTTGCACTGTGTCAGGGTCAGGTGCAGCCTCACTGCTGAGTACTGGGGGAGGTGGGGGCTTCAGGGTGATCTCCCACCTCAATGCAGCCAGTGGCCTGTGCTCCCCACTGCCATGCTGGAGCCACAGTTATTTACTGACAAATACAATTTGCAGAATGTTGCAGAATTTTAAAATATTGTTCGCATAATTTTTAATTTTCTGGCACAGAATTCCCTCGGGAGTAACAACAACTCTATTAAAAGAATATTACAGTTGCCAAGTCAAAGACTCTAAAGTTAGGAAATGCCAGAATTCAGATTGCCTAGGCAAGCTTAATTCAAGCCCCTTGTGCATACGCATAATGATACAGGCTTTAATTACGTGGTCACACACTATTTTTTCCACCGGACCCCTGCCTCGGTCAGTGCACAGGATGGACAGTGCCCCCGGACTGAGCAGTTATTCAATATTTTATTTTATCCGCATCGCTCCATATGGCTCATTTACTGAACGCCGTTCAAACCCTGCTCTGAAGATAGCATCAATAATGGGCTCTTCTAGAGTATGTGAATGCTTCCCATGCATTACACAATTTATTTTCACAGGCTCTCAAGTCCGCCAGCCATAAAATGAGGAACACACGGTTAGTGACCGCCTATGAAAAGTCTGGTGTGAGCGGCTTGCCCAGCATCACACAGGAACTCTGTAGCAGAGGCAGGGATAGAATCCAGTTCTCCAGGGCAACGTTCAGCTACATTAATCATGAGACTATTTTTTCTCTTCCTACAATATGCCTCATTCGCTACACACCTTCCAACTTCTGCTACCAACGAGGCAGGGGTCCAACACCGGACAGTCTGCTTCCCTACACAGCCCTGATCCATCCCCAGAGCAGTGTCCACCCTGGGCACTGAATGAGGAAGGATCCTGAGGGAAAAAATTAGTATGTGACCGTGTTATTAAAGACTGTATCATAATGCACATGCACAAGGGGATCAAATTAAGGTTGCACAGACAATCCTATTTTGGGCATATCCTAACCTATGAGTGCTTGACTTTGCAACCATAACGTTATTTTAATTTTGTTTTTCGTGTGCAATTACCTAGGGGTTTAAAAAAGTGAACTACAAAAACTGCAGTTCCACCATGTGAAATCTTACTTACCGCTCCGCAGGCCGTCAGCAGGGTTCGGATGTTTAGACCGACCCTGCAGACCTCGGCCACTTGAGCTAACAGAGTAACTGGTAGCAGTAGCAGGATGCTACCAATATTTGGACATTGCCCCAAACTCCGCAGAGAGAGAGCTGCAAAGGGGTGTCTTGGGGAGCAGCCTTACCTTGCGCGCTGGATGAACTGAGTTGCTTTTTCTGCATACTCTGCAGCCAAGCCAGCGAGGTTCACAGGCTGTTGGATGATGGTGATGTTTTCAAAGAGAGGAAGAGCCACCTTGGTGTAACAATCTCTCCCATGGCTGCTGGAGAGAAACCAAGAGACCCCGTTAGTCACAAGGGAGGCTTTCTGAATGAAGGAAGCAGGCCTGCTTGTGCCCTGACCTCAGTGGGGTCCATTCGCAATGTGGCCCAGTCTCAGTTATTTCCCTTGCACCAGAAATCAAGCCTCATCTCTCTCGGGTTTGGCCGCACATGTGAGACAGACAGACCTGGAGGGGATCTGAACCCAGCCCCTCACTATCCCCTCCCATTGTGGGAGAGCGAACACATTTTTGTTACCACCGGGAGGCTCCAGCCTAGCTCAGGGCCCCTTGCTGGATGGACACTCAGTAAGGGACAGTCCCTGGAGAGCTTATGGTCTCAACAATGGGAACTGAGGCACAGACAGACTGAGAGACTTACCCAAGATCGGGGCGGGGGGCAGTGTCTGGGGCAGAGCCAGGAACTGAGCCCAGATCTCCTGTGTCACAGACAAGTGTCTTAACCACTTCCCTCCCATGGACCCCGTTTGGTCTCTGACTTCAGCAGGAGCCGGCCAGGGCCCCTCGTCTTGCTCTCTGGTTACCTCCTCTGGCTGGTGCATGAAGGAGCATTGACAGGTTCCTCAGGGTTTCCTTGGCCTGGGGGAGCAGTGCTGTGATGCCAGAGGAGGAGAGTGAAAGGGATCCAGGGGACCAGTCTGGCCCCCCAAACCTGCTGTGTTTTATACACACTGCAGGGTGAGAGGGGATGGTCCCCTCTGGGGCAGAGCAAGGGGAGAGGAGACCCCGGCGAACATTCATTCCAAACCCTTCACCTTTACAACCCCTGCCAATTTCTCTGTTCCTGGGATCCATGAGAAAACGTTTTCCATTCAGCTCTGACATTTAGCACAAGGGAGATGCCTTTGATCACCCCCGCTCCCATCAAAGCCCAGACTCCATTCCACCCCACCGGAGAAGCTGTACCTTGTGGCTGCAGAGTGTCGAGGGCATGCCGGACAGGGAGGGAGGTTGTAGCCTGGGGTGTCAGTACAACCCATGTCGTGACTGTAGGGGATCCCGAAGTAACAGTCAAAACCTGGGATCCAAACGAGCGCGTGAGTGTGTCCGCGGCGGCCTGCTATGGCCGTTTGCCTGTTATCCACTGTTTACACAGTTGCTCCCGCTGAGTTTACAAACTCAAGGATGGGAACGGGGTCGGTTCTAGGCAAAACAGCGGCGTAGCCCCCTGAACCATGCAGGTGAATGCTCACGCCCATGGGGCTCCATGGGGGTCTGACTGAAGGTTCGGGGATCTAGCTCATTTTATAACAGGACGAGGATCCATTGAGACTTCATCGTTTGTACTTTCCTGTGGGTTTTTTCCCAACATGGTCCTCTTTTTAAAGGGCTCCAATATTGAGTTAATGGAGGGCTGGACCGAGTAAATAGCACAATAAGAGGGACTCTATTCTAAAGATAAATTGACAGTAATGCTGGACTTTCCTCCAAGTGAAGACTTGGGTCAACTCCACCCCAGAGATAACTCTACCAACCCCTGTGGGAGCAGCCCTGGGTGTGAACTTAAACACAGGGAGATCCAGAGCACACATATCCCCTACTCCACCTCGGCTACCAAAAGGAATTCACACCTCATAGACTGCGCCCCCTCTCTGCAAGCCCATGGGAGCTGGGCAACGGGCATTCCCACCCAATAACTAGAGCTACTCCTTCCACAGGGAATTCAAGTCACTGGCCACCCCACCAACCCCTTCTGCTGTTGTGGGAGTGGGCAGGGGTTGCAGAGTCTCCTGTGCAGCAGAACTCCTCTGGCTGCGGACAGAGCAGCGCATGGCCTCCTGCAGTATCCCTCAGACTAATGACCTACAGGGGGACTGACAGAGGAGCCTGCTCCTCGCTTGCTCCTCCCTCTCTGAGGGCAGTTACCAGGAAGGAGAAGAATGGGTTTAAAAAGAGAAAGGGACGGTGGGAAACAAAAACACTTGCTGGGTTTTACAACAAAATCTTACCACGAAAGTTGGGATGATAGAGGCCGCTGTGCCCGAGGTGCCATTTACCTGCATGGAAGCAATAGGAAGTCGTTTCAGAAGGAAAACTGTGTAGGTACTAGTAATTACATACAGTGTCCAGGGCCTGACGTTTTAATCCAGCAACAAGAGTCGCTGTCTTTGCAGGTCCCGTTTAAAGCGTGCCACTTTGCCAAGGGTTCCATTCCATAAAGGTGTTCGATCTCAGAGGAATTTCATAAAACAATTGTTACGTTTTCTCGAGTCTCGCTCATCCTTAAGCCCTTACCACGGTTCTGCCAGACATTCAGTTTTCAAAGACAAGACATTCTAAGAGGTTCTGAATGATCCATTCTTGGCTTCCTCCTCTGAACTGCCACATATGTGTTTTCAAAGATCAAGCACTATATTCTTAGGCTCTGCCACAATTTGGCCCAACATGATCACCAACAGTTTAATTATGAAGCTTTAGCTATTCTGGACCATATCCAGCCGTAATTTTGCATGCAAAACATCCTTTGAAGTCAAAGAATGATTTTGCATGTAAGTCAATGTAAAGAAATGGCAAAATCTACATATAACTAACTGAATTTCTTGGGTTTTGTGACTTTCTTTCATTGCATTTTAACGGCTCTGAATGAAAGTGTGTTTTACGCATTATCCACAGATGACTGATCTGATACACTAGAATGACTCCCTTGGAAGTTGGGACAGCGCTCCATATGCTTGCAGTAGGGAGTTCGAAACCATGGACACAACACATAACATAGCTTTTCATGCTAGCACAGGGTATTATATCAAGGAATATTTGGGTCTGTGGGCACAGAACTGTTCGGCATGTTAATATTTCGATTAAAAGTTACTATATGTAGGAAAAAAACACTCTTCTAAAGTTAAACAATTCACACATTGAAATTCTGGAGGGAGCCAAAAGTTTAGTTCACATCATGATGTAAACACCCACATTTAAAAAGGCAATTTTTAAAAAACATCATAGAACTGCAAAAAGAGAGGGAGAAAAAGTGAAAAGTCAGAAAAAAATTATCCTTTAAGTTCCTCTTTAATGAATGCATGGGTTTCAATGTAGGGAAAAGACTCCCAAGCGGAGGATGGGCGCCTGTATATATTTTCACAATATTGAAGAAATAGATAGATAGATAGATAGATGCAGAAAGTGCACTGGAGAATATATATTGGCCGAATAGTCCAGGGGCAGCTTGAACCGTTCTGCCAACATGCCTCAACGCTAACCCAGAAGGGACCAATCCTAGAGGTGAATGAAGAGTCAGTCTTCATGGCCTATTTCAAGGTTTGTCTTAGCTGCTGTGACTGCCAGCAAGGGAGCTAGTCATTTAGTGCCAAATGAGATGATGTTTCTCATGACATAGACGTGATGCTCAAGCTCCCGCCACTGAACAGCTTCCACCGTTATTTAATGCTTCTATTACAGTAGCACTCCAAAGCCCCCAGCAAGGTCAGGTGTGCAAGATGCTGCACAGACCACAGAGACAGACACAGTCCCCACCCCCAAGAGTGTACAACCTAAGTGGTAATAATCACTTGCAGCCATTCCCTGCGTGGGTTGGATCTGAGCCAACGAATTAGCTCCATGGTCCATCCTGTGTCCCTTGAGCAGGGGTGTTGGAACAATCTTTATAGAGGGGGAAACTGAGAGCCATTGAACCAAACTGTGTATAATGGAAACCACTTCAAGCCAGGGGCTGCCACCCCCAGCACCTCTGTTCCAGCACCTATGCCCCAAGCCCCATCTACCATTATCTACAGGATAACCTGCAAACCAGAACAGTAGTGAGCTTTCTGCAATGCATTCATTACCTATTACCGCAGTGATGTATCCTGCTTCCTTCAGAACCTCAGCTAACGTAGTCTCATTGAGGGGGAGGCCACCCACTGACGTGACAGCAAAGTTGTGGGTCACTCCATTGCGAATGCCGAGCCTTCCTGTGAGCAGGGAGGCACGGGATGGGGAGCAAGTGGATGCAGCAGAATGAAAATCCACAAATCTAGAAGAGAGAGAGGCGGAACGTACCTTAGGATTTGTGATTGGAACGTCTGACAAAAAGCTGCAAAAATGACCCCCGCTAGCTGGCAAAAACTGACATGCTCCCACATGCTGGGCTTTGTCCGAGGAGCCCAGGGCAGCAACCAAACATACGCGGGATTGCCATTCACTTGCCACAAGTGCAAATGACCATATTGTACATGTTAGCGGCCAGTGAGCTGCCCAGCTGCCTGAAGATAGCTGAGTTCTTCAAACTACCCTGAAGCTATATGGGTTTCAAACTGCCACCCATTCCCTTAGCGTTTAAGCATCTTCTGCACATAGGAAGTTGGGAACAGTGAAGCCCTGAGTGGATGTCATGGTGTCTCTTGCTCTTCTCCCTCTTCGGGCACAGTAAACTGTGCTGGGAGTAGAGTGTGGTTGGTGGAAGAAGCTGGAACAGGGAGCGTTTGATGCTGGGAACATCACTGTGATTATATGGTGGAGACACTTTTATCAAGTGGGAAGGTTCTACAGAGTTCCCTAAAGCCCATCCGACTCCAGATTCATCCATAACCAGAGCCCTTCAAATGAGACGGATTTGTCACTGGCTTTCACGCGTTTCATGATCTGCATTGTTCCAAAGGAGGGCAACTGTCTCGGCAGTTCATCGATGGAACTGTGCTCTCTAATGCAGTGGGGAGCTGCTCCATTAACTGCTTTGAAGAGGAGGACCAATGCCCCGACCTGGTGGCAGAAGTGGACTTGATGTGCTCACCACAACTTATACTCTAGAGGAAGTGGGCAGCTGCATTGGGTACCAGCTGGAGCCTCTCTCTTGGTTCTCCATTCAAAGACAGGGAAGTGCTGTGACCCAGCCTGGCGGTGATGTGGGCACAGCTCTCGCCCAAGGGGAAGGGAGGGGGTTCCTAGCGAGGCACAAGCAATCAGATGCACAAGTGCAGATGCGTTTTTCAGGCTGGCCCTGGACATTTCAGTCCTTAAATATCAGGCCCACCACTTCCCTACTTTGTATCTTCACAGTCAGACCATTCTCCTCACACCCACAACAGCATTGTGAGACACTTGTCTTGTCTGGAATACACAGCTGGGTCAATTCCTTAAATTCTATTGTCGATTCCCCACCGCTAGAACCAACTTCCCCCTGTACCAAGGACCTGATACAGTTTTCTGAGGCCTTTCTCACACAGCCAGCACTTCTCCTCAGCCTGCCTTGATCTGAGGTGGTTGTCCCACTTCTGTTTAACCTCACACCCGCTCCATCAGTCAGGTTTCTCCATCTAATTCTAGGAAATCATTCTCTGAGCAGCCCCAGCTCCGCACAGTTCCATGCACCAACTGCCAAATACCCAGCGGGACTGAAATCCTAGGTAAGAACCTCAAAAGGACAAAGCACTAGAAAATATATCCCAGGGAACAATCTAGCAGTGCTGGGGAGAAGGGAGGCGAACTACAGAACTACAGTACCTGATCTAGGAGGCTTTTTCTATCTCATATAGGAGCTAGACTGGAATTGTCCACAGAGTTCAGAATCCTGTCCCAACCAGGGGCAGAACCAGATGCTCCAGAGGAGGGCACAAGGACCCTACAATAGGAAGATGTGAAATGCCCCCATGAAGGTCTCACCCTAATCCCTAAATAATGAGAGTGGGTGATTTAAACCTTGAAATATGCGGTTTTATAACAGTAGTGAAGCGGTGTGGCCTCTCTCCATGCCAGAGGAGGAGGAACTACTCTCTCTGCCCGGGTGGGCGGAGTCAGGCCAGGCTTGACCCTCCCACCGAAAGTTGAGAGGCGGGGCAAGAAGTACAAAAGGCGGAGCCCCTAGCCGAGCCAGAGAAGGAGACAAACGTGCCGTGCTGGCTGCAGCCCGCTGACCCTGCGGCCAAGCCAAGTGCACCTTGGCCCTGGAGAGGACCGAAGCCGGGAAGGAGCCAGTGGGACTGCCGGCAGCTGAGTACCCCGATGAAGCGGAGGATGCTGAGACCACGGAGCCCGATCTGGAACTCTGGTAGAAAGTAGCCCAGGGAAACCAGACTTCAGTTTGGTGGTGTTGTGGCTTACCAGCCAGTCAGCGTGTTGCGGGAGGACCCCTGCTGACCCAGTGGCAGGACACCCCGCCAGTGTTAGTGCCCTGGGCTGGGATGCAGTGTAGGCGGGCGGGCTTCTGCCCCCCTACCCCTGGGGTGGCAGACTCCCCACCATAGAGTGCTTGCTAGCTCTCCCCTGCCTAAGGGTTAGAGCTCATAGACTGCTTCATTGTGCTGCCTGATTACAGGCCTGAGCCTACAGACTACTCATTAGCCCAGCCCTGCCTGAGGGTCTAATCCCTATTGACTATTTGGGGTCCCACCCTGTTACAAAGGCTGGAAGGGCCATGATGCCAATTCCTAGTGAAGTGACCCACAGGGAGCGGGACGACCACAACACCACTACAATAACTTTTCTAAAACAGGAGTTAATAAACTGGCAAGAGAATAAATTGTGCATTCTTGTAACCTAATCCTGGCCACATATTAAATAGTTAATGTTTAGGAACAACGTTGAAAATGTAAAGCTCTATGTAGATGCTCAGGGTTATTGTTACAATGCATTGTATATCCCGGTTAAAAGGAATATTAAAATCATTTTCCAGCTGAGATTTCTCTCTGGGTTCTACACAAAAAGACATGGTATGATTTCCTCCGCGATTACCATAATTTGTATTTATCCATGTCCTTAAAGACAAGACTCGTTTATTTGAACCAGGACCTGCTTCTAAATATTTGCTGAAATGAAGAAAAGTCTTTACTACTAGGCAATTAGTTCATGCAAATATTTGTCTATCAGCTGTTCCTAGGTTGTCAGAACCCAGGTTCTCTGCCACACTGGCTGAAGTTAACCACAGACAGCATGAAGAACAAACACGTTGCAAACAACCAGAGTTCTAAACAGTGATGCTATGTTCACTGATTTCCTGTGCATCTGGGCAAGTTTTCCAAGGCAGTCCTAATGCTTGTTCAGGAACTCTTTCTTGGGTCACCACCTGCACCTTTTGGGCTTGCTGCTGCCTGCAGACCAATGCCATAAATAAGAAGGATACTGTGCACTTGTATCACCCCTTCTTTTGGAGATCTCAGTGGTTTAACAGACACTAAAGCTGGAACTGTCAATGAGGCCTATGGAAGCTAGGTTCCCATCTCCAAACCCACCAAGGCCCCTTGGAAAATGCCAGCCTTAAAGCTCAGCCTTGCAACCTCTGTGTGAGGTAAGGGAGCATTATTATCCCTATCTTGCTGAGAGGGAAACTGAGGCACGGGATGGACAAAGATACTGCCCAAGGTCACCCAGAGCTGGGAATAGAGCCCAGAGCTCCTGATTCAGCTTCCTGGACTTTAACCACCCTCCCCTCCCCTCCAACCAACTCATGGGGAATCTGCCTAATTCTGAGGCAGGTGCAGTATCTTTTGGACCTTCATCCTACAGGCCACTGTAGCAGGCAGGGCCCCCACAGTGTCCTGCCCAGCCACACCCCATTGGTGGCGCTAGATCCCTGCTCTTGCTATTTTGAGGGCATATGTGATGTAAGTAACGCACATCCCTCCGTGGGGGTGGAGGGAGGGAGTGTCTCAGCATAGGGATGAATTTGACCACAGGTAGTCCAGAGCATGTTTCTCACATGGATCTCAGACAGGATACACTGGCACTTACTGTTGTTGTTAAGAACTAGTGAGAACCTCTGTCCATTTTCCTGTTGCCCACCTGCCATTTGGTATCACACAACAGGTAAATGGAAGACTCAGAAATAGACAGACGCCTCTTTGAGGCTTACCTCATTCCTTCTGCAGCCATCTGATCCAAATTAGGAGTGTCCTTGGTTTCTGCCCAGTTGGCCCCAAGGTCCCCCCATCCAACATCATCTGCCAAAATGACTATGAAATTCGGCTTGTTCTGAACTGTTCTCTTCTCACCCACCCAAAGATCTGAGAGGTGATAGAAGAGCCCAACTAAACAGCCAGCCAGCAGCAAAAGCATTTTCAGGAACAGAATCTCCATGGTGTCAGGAGAACGCCTCCTGGAGACCTTTAGTGTGAGTGAGTAGGTGGTGGTGGCCTATTCCTGCCGCACGCTCATTTGAGAACTCCCATTGTCGTGCTTTCCTCAGACGTGAGTCAGTTGTTTATTGCCACCCAAAGCAGCCCTAGGATTCTGCAGCGAAGCAAATTTCACATCTTTGGATGGTGCTGAAGAGACGAGTTACAAAACTGCGGTATTGACTTTTGATCCTTTGGAGATCGACTGAACCATAATCTTCCTCTCTCTTTTCCATTTGCAAACAGCTGACATGCTAAGTGAGATCTTGTAGGAAGTCACAATAATCATATTGTCATTTAATAATTGTGGGGTTTTGCTAAATATGCAATTAAAATAACGTCTTATCAATATATAAAAACGGTTTACTTGTTTTTCCCAAGCTTCTTTATCCTGATTACAAATTGTCCGTACGGCATCCAATTTTATAAATTACTTAGTCCCAGGAAGTCTGCAATTTAGATTACTGGTGTTTACAGGAGAATTCTCTATTTGGCCTTGTAAAGTGATGATGCCCATTCTTCAAAAGACTAGACAAAAGTTGACGTTAAATGATGTCGAACTGTTCTTTGAATTCCATAAGGGGGACACCTTTACATTACAGCAAATGTTCCTGTGCAAGAAAAACAAGAGACAATTAGCACTGGAAAGAGTTAAGCTTTTAGACCCTAATCCTAGTGAGCATAAGAATTGTTTTTCTATTGCAAGACATTTCCTTTGCTTTTCAAACACAGCAGTTGCAATTTTGCTGTCAAATTTAAGGTTGCTGTAACTCAACTGATAACTACTCCAATGCCTGGAAACAAAGGCCGTGCCCATTTTCCCTAATCACCCCATATCAAACCTACAGACTCTGATTGTATAAACAATCAAGCCTGACTTCTTATACAATTATGAATTAAAGATCACTGGAGAAGTAATTTTGCCTAGATTTGCAATGTGATCTCAGATTTGATCTTTGAGCATGAGGTCATGCGTCCAAAAAAGAATTAGATAAGTTCCTGCAGGATAGGTCCATCAATGGCTATTAGCCAAGATGGTCAGGAACGCAACCCCATTATCTGGGTATTTCTAAACATCTGACTGCTAGTAGCTGGGACTGGAAGACAGGGGATAGATCACTTGTTAATTGCCCTGTTCTGTTCATTCCCTCTGAATATCTGGTACTGGTCACTGTTGGAAGACAGGATTCTGGGATAGATGGACCATTGGTCTGACCCAGTATGGCGATTCTTATGTTCTTATGTCATGGGGTGTTATTAATCTGCATTGCAGACTGCAAACAGGCAGATAGGATTTATGTGCAGACTTTCCACATTTTTTAATAATTTACAAGGACTAAGGTCACTTAGTAAAACTCAATTTTAAAAATTAAACCTTATTTACACTGCATAGGCCCACTCCTCATACTGAACCAGAACATGACACGCTTCCTCATCTGGAATAGCAGCTTATCCCAAGAGTAGTCCTGTTGAACTCAAGGAGTTCTCTATATGAGTAAGGGTGTCAGAATCTAGTGCCCGGAGAGCAGTGTTGGTCTCAGAAATACAGGGCAGGGCAGGAGAGGCTGGAGAGAAGCTGATGTAGTGGCTGTGTGCTGATGGACCGTCACGGAAATCAGTGTGCTTGCAGGGTGGTAGCTGGGGGCAGATTTGGTCCAAGGTGGCTATAGGAAGGCATGTAAGGCAGAACTAAGGGACCAAATGCCTGTAGGGCTGTCTAGAGAAACTGCCCAGAGTTATAGTTGGGGAACATGTTGAAAGTTACGATTTAACTAAACTAATCAGCCAAGATTTACAAAAAAGGAGCTGATGCCTAAGAAATCGGTGTGAATTTCATGAGACAGTAACAAGAAATGAGGTGGCAGGAAGCTCATATAATTTACAAGCCTTCAGGCTAATTATACAAAACCATCAGCACAAGCTTAATCTGCAAGGACAATAAGAATGATATCCGAGGATGAGACATTCGAATGGGCAAAGAACTGGCTTTAATATCAAATGCAGAGAGCACTGAGTATCAGCGGCTTGAAGCAGACGGAGCAAGCTAGCTTAGTCCAGCTAGGGCCAGTATTATGACAGATGTTTCCAGTTGTGTATCAATGCCCTTGAGAAAAGAATGTGCAGCTGATAATACAAAACTTGAGGGTCAGTCAACACAACTGAGGAGGGCAACAAAATTAAGAATGACCTAGATAAACTCAAAGGAAGAGTAAATAAATGAATAATAAAAAACAAAAGGACCATGAGATGCAGGGTAAAACGAGAGAAAACAAAACAAACACCACGTGTAGGTCAAGAATTCAGCAGTTGGCAGTGGGAAATAAGTCATAATTTCCCAGTCAAATTCATTATTAAGTTTTAAAAGTCTTAGGGCTTCAGTTCAGATCAGCATCTTTCTTTAGTCTTCTCACTTGTAATAAAAAATCATCATAATAAATATAACCTTGTGAAGTTATTTAACACCTTTCATCTGAGGCTCTCAAAGCTCTTTACAGACATTCACTAATGAAGTGTGTGAGGTACAGAACAGCCCTCCAGATGCACAGACAGTCTAAGTGATTTGTCCAGGATCACACACAAGCCACTGCCTGAGCCAAGAATAGACCTCAGGAGTCCTGACTTCCATGTGTGTGCATTAACCACAAAACCACAGTCATTCCCTCATGTATTACACTACCAAAAAGAACCTATATCAGACAGAGAGCTAGATTAGATTGGTACTAAATTTCCTTCGTTTCCAGACAGAATTCCCATTGTAGTGAAACAGACTTATGGGGGCAGAATTCCTTCAGAAAGAAGGTTTTGAATGAATGAGCCCAAATTGTTTCCTGCAGGGCTCCGTTGATGAACGTTTCTCCGATGATGAAAGTTTCTCCATTGATGAAAGTTCAATGCTGGATTGGTTGTTTTAGTTAGTACTTTTTTTTCTCCTAATGAAAAGGGAAGCCTCTGAAATAAGTAGGGATAGGATACTTTCTTTTCTCAGGTGAAAGCTGCCGTACACTGCAGACCTCTTTAAATATTGCCTTGTGTACATAGAGAAACATCCCATAAAGTTTGCCAACTTTCATTGAAAAAAAAATATTCCCGGAATAAAATAAACCAATTCTTATAATCTTTTCATAAGATGACTCTGGTTCCAATCCAGCCCAAGGGATTGATCCAGCAAACACTATCAGGTGTCGCATTTGCTACTATGAACAGTTCCCCATGGCGTAACCTCCAAGTGCAAACACCAAGCGTTCCAGAATCTTGAGACGGGCTTTGAAATCACAAGATTTTAAAAATTAATAAATGGGGAGAAGGGGTTCTTATTATTTGCTTTCTGGATTTTGAGCTTTTAGGGATCACTTTTTCAAGCTTTTTCCACAAGCATGAGGGCTAGGCTTGTGTTGTGACTTGCAACAAATTGTTGGACTATTTAGCCATTTTCTGGTTTTTGTCCTGTGCTACCCCAAGTTGTGAGCGATGGTCAGGCCGACGCATGAGTGTGCTCGGTTTCCTGGTTTATTCTGCTTTTATGTGGCTTGTTTGGCAGGAGAATTTTGCTGCAGTGCATTCGGGGTGCCAGCCCTTGTGCCCTGTAGCTGCGGTACCCCTCCACTTTGGCCGGGCTACCCTAGAGTAAAAGAGGTACAGTCGGACTCCGTACTACCCTGGACGCTAGCTTGACACCTTCTCGGCTTGGTAAAACCTGCCAGAGAATATGCTCCACCGTATTTCGCTGTCAAACCCCGTTCACCCCCACACCAACACTCCGTGATCATATACCGAATGAGATCAGAAGGCATACAGAGGTGACGGATGTAGTTCAGGCAATGTACGACGCAAAGCAGAGATGGACAGGTCATGTAGTCTGCAGGCAAGACAATAAGTGGACAACCCGCATCAGTGACTGGATCCCCAGAGATCACAAGCGACCGCTGGGCAGACCGAAAATGCGCTGGGCCGGTCTCATGATAAAACTCTTTGGCCAAAAATGGAAAGAACATGCTCGCAATGAAATAGAATGGTGTGGTGTCGACTTGCATTCGTGGAGGGATGGACAAGGACAAGCTGGACAAAGGTGACGAGGGCTAGAGACTTATGCTTTTATTTAAAAACAAAAAAAGAAAGCTGACATTCTCATGTAATCCCGTGACCCCAGAAACATGTCTACACTAGAAAGGCTTTGCTGGTATAGCTACGCTGGTACTGTATTGTACTAGCAAACCCTCCTAGTGGAGACACAGCTCATACCAGCAGAAAAATTCTTTTGCCAATACAGCTTATGCCATTCCCCAAACAAAATAAGCTATCCCAGCAAAAGGACTTTTTTTGTCAGTATTACTGTATCTACACTAGAGTTTTTTGCCA
The DNA here is from genome assembly GCF_027887155.1 of Malaclemys terrapin pileata. Taxonomy (NCBI): domain Eukaryota; kingdom Metazoa; phylum Chordata; order Testudines; family Emydidae; genus Malaclemys; species Malaclemys terrapin. The sequence goes on from NC_071517.1 coordinate 6,364,288, forward strand.
TTTTACAAACGCTGTAGAGAATCACATCCTAATCGACATTATTATCCCGGGAAAAGTATCTAGTGTAAACCTGGCCTGCGTGTTTGGAAGATTGGGGTTCAAAGCAGCAGCGACTGAAAGTTATTAGCCTGTGCAGGCTGGTTGTGGGTCGAGATGAAATAAGCTGGTGTCCCTCTTCCAATTCCCAATAATGGGCAAGTGTCCACTACACAAAAAAACAACTGATTCTGATCTCGTTTACACTGGCGTAAATGTGGAGTATTCCACTAACTTAAGTACAGTGACTCTAGATTTACACGGAAGCAGCTGACAGCGGAATCCTGTCCCTTCTTGACTCCCCTTTCACCCATGGTCCCTTCCAAGGGTGTTCCCTACAGAGCAGGGTGGCACATTGGCAGCTCAGTGCTGGGGGAAGTTGACACCAAGGCTGCTGTGGATAGACCTGTTCTACGGACAGAAGGCTCTGGTCTCCAATGCAGGTTCTAACACCCTTCAAAACTGCTACAGTCAGGTTTTTTTTAAATGGGCGTTTTTTTTAGATAGCTTGAGGATTTTGTAACCACTTTTTTAAAAGTCCATGGGAAACCTGGTCACACTCGCAAATCGCCTCTTCTACCATACCCAATTCTTAAACTATATTGGAGTCCTTATTGGAAACAGTGCCTGTACTCATCAGAGGGGAAGAGCACACTGATACTATTGTAAAAGGACTGAACCAAGAAATGTAGTTTGTTCAAAGCTGTTCAGAAAGCCCTACTAAACACACCGGAAAACAAATCACACTGACATTCTGATTTGACACACAAAGCAAGGCTATTCAGAAGATGCAGACAGACTGAGACCCCATTATTTCCAATCCCTGCAGTCTGGGGGTGTAGAGGAGTGTCTGATGGGGTGGCTCTGAAAGGGAAAGAGGCCAGGAAGCCTCCTGGGAGAAGTCATCATGATGGAAAGGGGATGTCATGGAGCAAAGTGTGGAGATCCTGTTTGAGGTCAAGGAGACGGAGTGGGAGGAGCAGGGAGGATGCCCCTTATCTAAACTTTTTCAGCTTTAGATTCAGTTGAGGGAAAGGTCATTTGGGCCCCTGATTTATCCAGCCCCAGCTGACCCAGAAGGCTGCAGCCAGGCTATGCTCCCCCATCCCAGAAGCAATAGCTCATCACCTTGACCTCTGACATTTTTCCTGGCCTCCAAACAACTCACATCTTCTCAGCCTTCAGAATGAGATCAAGTATGCTATCAGTTTAAATGGATCCATCCTCTATCGGGGCACTGTATCTTGCCTTGTCCATTCAATAGTCTCGTATTTACCATCTCAAACTTCTAGGATCTTAGGACCTGATCCTGCAGGTCACTCCATACACGAGAACCCAGCACCCGTATATGCTCGCCATTCACATCAATGGGCCTAGTGAGGCCCAGTGCGGGACTCTGTTACCTCTCGATCTGCATAGAGTAACTTGTAGGATGGGGGCCATGCTGTCTACCTGCTTTGCAGAAACTCTCCATGCACATTACATCCTCGCCACATGCACACCAGTCTTCCCAGTCTAATAGCACAGTAAGGTAAGCAAGCAAAGTAAAACTGACCATCATGAGAAAGAGCCTAATCTTCATTTCAGAGTAACAGCCTGTGAAAAAGTGTCCTTTTGTGCCATAAGGGTGCAAAACGTGCGCTGGCACTCCTAGCTGAAAATGCCCAAGCAAGGTATCTTTTAAAATGGTATATATGAAAAACAAACCCTGCTGGTTGGATACTTCCTGCTAATAAAAGAGCTTACGGCTTTGCCTGGCACATCTCTAGCATGAGTGACCTACCACAATAATACAATGCCACACCCCTGCCTGACCAAACTAACTGCGCCGCCAGCCATCCGAGAGGGAGCCTGAACTTTGGCCGGATGTTTCGATTTATTGTAGGGAGGTAAGCGGGTATAACATGGCTAACACAAACAATCCGAACCATTTTCAAAGAACACTGTCTTCTCTCTAATTGAAAAGGAAAAGGTCATTTGAGGCCTACGTCTGTGCATTCGTGTCTGATCAAATTGCTTGATCCTCTGAGCTCTCAGGGTATGTCTACACTGCAGCTGGGAACATGCCCATAGCTGCGGTAGGCAGAAAGGCACTAGCTATGATGGAGCTAACGAGCTCAAAATAGTCATGTGGCCGTTGTGGCACAGGTGGCAGCGGGAGCTAGCCACCCGAGTTCAGAGCCCTCTGGGGATGTTCTCAGGCAGCCAGCCCATGACACAAAGTCCACACTGCCATTTTTAGTGCACTAGCTTGAGCGGAGCTAGCACGTGTCTATCCACCCCAGATGGGAGACTTGCTCCCAGTTGCAGAGCACATAAACCCTCAAAGGCCATTAACGGAGATGTGGAACAAAGTACAAAGAAACCTAGACCTGCCCACGTGGCAGATAAGCTATGCCAAGTTTTCCCTGCCCTGTCATCCTGACCAACAACGAGTCATGCAAACTCCATATTCAGCAAAGTACTACAGCATGTGCTTTTCCCATTGCCTTCAATGGGATTTAAGCACGGGCTTCAGTGCTTTGCTTAGTAGGTTTGGGTACACTCAAGCACATGCTTATGTGCTTTGTTGAATCAGAGCCCCCGGCTGAGAAAACAATTGTTCAGAGGCAAGAGAGGGGAGGGGTGTCTCGCCAGTTCAAAATAAATAAAGATATTCTATCTATCTCCTAGAACTGGAAGGGACAGGTAATTGAGTCCAGCCCCCTGCCTTCACTAGCAGAACCAAGTACTGATTTTGCCCCAATCCCTAAGTGGCCCCCTCAAGGAGTAAACTCACAACCCTGGGTTTAGCAGGCCAATGCGCAAACCACTGAGCTATCCCTCCCCTCTGCAACCCAGCAGCAAATTCACCTGCCACAGTGACTCCTAAGAACCACTGCAGGACTTCCAGAGGACCGAAACTCCACTCTCTTCAAAACGAGACCAGGACAGTTACTGAATTCTGGGTGCTGCAGCTGGCTATCCGAGCTTGAGATTTCCTTGACTATCTAAAAATACGTCACTCCGCATTGTTTGAACATAATTCTTTCTTTAACTGCCGTATGCCGGATGTTTGCACACCAGCCTGCCTGAGGTTGCATATCTGAAGACTGCATGTTTAAGCACACGGGGCGGCCGCTGTACGGTTGCCACTGTAACACGCTGAGTGTATGGAAGCCTAAAGCCACTGCTGAGCTTGTCCATCCCTGCACAATTCAGTGGCAAGGCATCAGAAGGCTTTAAAAAGGCGGAAATTATAAAGATGTCTTTATGCAGCATCCTTCAGTTTCTACTAGGAGAGAGAAATGCCGCCCACAAACCAGGCCTACACTGCAATAAATGGTTCTTGAACACTATTTTAATAGTGAGGTCATTTCAAGTATCCCCCCCTCAGAAGAGAAGCTATGCTGTGATGTGACTAATTAATGCCCACCGTAAAGTAAATCCAAGCAGGCTGGGCATAGCCAGAGGGGAGAGCAGGAAATGTCTGTATGGTCTTTATTTTTTTACCTGTATAGAAAACTGTATCCATTAAATTGTCTTCAGTCTGCTCTGGAGAGAATGAGTCTTTGGGCCCCGGTGAGCTAATCTCTACACAATTCCAGACTGGCCTGGAGAATGGAGCTGTCAGCCAGAACCCACCAACCCGACAACGTGACCCCTTTGAACTGGGCGCCTGATCAGCCAGCTATGGAAGAATCTGCCCGTTTAAAGCACAGAGAGAGGCTTTTCTGAACCTGCTCGGTGAGTCCCCCGATGTCAGTCCCAAAGGCCTCAGCGACTGACCATCTCCACTACTAAACCTCAGACCGCAGGGCACATGTGGAGCGAATGTGGGTCAGTAGCCCCAAAGGAAGTTTAAATCAGAGAGGTAGCGTGTATTCCTTAGCCCGAGTCCCCTGGTTTCCAAGCCATTGTGTGGGAACCCTGGGGCTGAGCAGGCCCTTTGACTGGCCTGAAGCACATGGGCAAACCGTAGAGTGAGGTGCTGAACTGGTGACGCGGTAGGAGCGCTCCCCACCACAGGGGGAACTAGAGGATCCCCGGGAGGGAATTCAGAGTGGAGAGGAGGAGCTGGGTTGGGTGGGATGAACCAGGCGAGGAAGGACTAGGAGCCAAAGACACCTCACGGTCGTAAATGAACTGCCCTTTTGCCAGACACCAGCCAGTGCTGAACGCTGTTGCCCACCTTCCCACAACACCCCCATCTCCAAACAACTCAACTGCCTCCCCGGCCACGTCAGCATCCAATTCATTTTATTTGCTCACCTGCCTTCAAAATTACCCAAGAAGCTTCTCCAGCCTGCTCAAAAGACCACCTCTCTCTCTCACCTCCCCTTCCTGTTTCTCCTACATCACATTGTGCACTATCTCTCACCACAGCTGGTGCAAGAGCCTGCCCCGCTACAGCTGCTGCAATCTGGTACAGCCTTCCTTCTCTCCATCATCCTCAGACCTCACCCAAAACTGCACATCTCCCTTGCCAATGCCTCCTTGTTTTCCCTCATTGCCCTCCGTGAAGTGTGAGACAAGGAGGGTGAGACAATAATCTTTTATTGGAGCACCTCCAGTTGGTGAGAGGGACTGACACAGCTACAAATACACAGTATGCAACAACCTGCAAAGTGTGAACAGTTCCATGAATAACACTCTGCAAAATAAAGTGGGAGGAAAACTATTAAGGAGAGCAAAGGAAATGAGCAGAAATGGGGGGCGGAGGAGGAAGGCAGACGTGTGTGGAAAAGGACAGATGGATGAGCAAGGAAGAGTTCAATCAACCGAGAGGCCAGACAAGGACAGGGCTACATTCAAGCTTTGCCCAAAGGAAAGGTGGTAGCCCTATATTCTTTCTTTGTTCTTTATTCTAAGAACACTAGCATGTTATTTTCTCATCTGGAGCCACACATCTTTTCCACTGCCTCAAAACTACTTGCACTGTAACCAACAGGGTGAATGGGTGGAGGATAGGGCCATGAACTCTTCAGAAAGGTCCTTTTCACACAAAGGTTTTTAGTAAAGCGGAATTACAGAGGATGGGACATATGCTGATGTCTTCAGAGGCTATGCTCTTTGAAGTCAATGAGAGTTAGTTGCCAATTGAAAGTTAAGGGGAGTTCCCTGAGTTGCCAACTGAAGTTAAAGAAGGCTCAGATTGTTTCTCAATAACATATACCTCTGTGTGTGTGTGTGTGTGTATGTGTGTGTGTGTGTGTGAGAGAGAGAGATCATTTACTACCCCCGATCTGGGTGACAGGGACTCCGGAGGCCTTTACCCACTGAGAAATTATACATGCCATATGAGATGAAATGAGCAGAATGACTTAAGAACTGAACAAAGATCTTGATTTATTTCCTAATTTTTGAAAGTTTATAAACCAGATTCCTTAAAGTTCTTCTGAGTCCCATTTGAACTAGGCAGAGTTATTTGTGTGTTATAGTTTTATATTACCATGGCAATGTGGCAAGTTTCCACAGTCCATAAGTACAGCAGAGCAAACAAGATATGGTTTTATACCCCATTGTGGTCTGAATGAAGTACTCCTACCCCACGTCCTGTGTAGCTGCAAGCCCCATTTCAGAGCCTGGCAGCTGCGACCCAACGCCATTCAAGATCGCCTGGCCAGACCCGTCCCGCCACCCCTGGGGAAGGTTGCCATAAACTCCACCATCCCCAGAACCGACAGCCAATTGCAACCGGTCATCGTCATCACCAATGAGGACTGGAAGAAGATCATCATGGTAGACGTCACAGTGCCCTTCAAGAACAGGACCCCGGCCTTCCACGATCACCAAACTCGAAAGATGGAGAAATACGCCCCTTTGGCCGAAACCTTGAGAGCTAAGAGTTACCAGGTTCAGACACACGGACTGACTGTCGGAGCCTTGGGCGCATGGGACCCCAGTAACGAGTGAGAGCTGAGAGAATGCGGAATTGGTCAACGCTATGCTCAGCTGATGCGGCAACTCATGGTGTCGGACGTCATCAGGTGGTCGAGGGACATCTACATAGAACACATCACCGGACATCGGCAATACCAGGAGGGATGAGCTGGCGTGCTGATGAGAAGCGCGATCAGGAAAGTCACTGAAATACTTTCCTCATGGATTGTATTTTCTAAAGGGACAACCTACCTAATTCTCAATTACTGAGGGACAATCTCCACTCATTGATATATTTTGCTTTCCACAACCAAATCTCTGTGCACTTTTCAGAATGATACCCGAGTATTCAGATTCTAATACCTAAACTGTACTGTTAAATCTATTCACCTAAATTTGGGTTATTGCTGTACTCTATGTATCATATGACTTTTAAAAACAAACTTTGTATTTGTGAAAAGCAACAGAGGGTCCTGTGGCACCTTTGAGACTAACAGAAGTATTGGGAGCATAAGCTTTCGTGGGTAAGAACCTCACTTCAGATGCAGATGTATTTGTGGATAATCTAAGCACTAGACCCAGATGTACAGACAACCTATGTATTATATGATTTTTTTAACATTAGCTTTAATAAAAAAATTAAATCTGTTACAAGTGGGCAAGAGTCAGTGAATTTAAACACAAACAGCAAGGATTAATGGTGCAAGGCTCAAGAATCCAGAACACGAGCCCTGCTTTAAGTTCACAAAAAATGCATGTGTGTAGAGGGATGTTGAAATTAAAAAAAAGAGAAGAACCAGAATCTGATTTTATCAAGTACACAGTAGGTGCACTTAGAGAACAAAGCACCGAATACCTCCATGGGTTCACAAGGTACATAATGTGACTCTTTTAACTGGGGCTACCAATAATTTTTCAAGCCCAAAAGGTTCTTTTTCCAGAAGCTAAATA